>NC_089221.1:6654307-6962493 GCF_963924675.1 Phocoena phocoena | reverse complement strand
CAGTCCCCTTTGAGAACTCCTATTCCTTCACCTTTAATACTGCAGTTCCTGACAGTTTCATCCTAGATTCCTTTCTCTTCTCACTCTCATACTTTTAATAACTCATCTCACAACCCCTCCTTAAAACTACCACCCTCCTGGCTTCAGATTGAAACATCTTCCCTGTTATGTCATAGTTTCTGCATGGATATCCTACAGGAGGCCGACACTGGACATGTCTGAAACTATGCTCACATCCCCTTTCATGCATCCTTCACCCCCAGCCCCTGTCCTACACCCATATAATGACCCCTTCCATTCTTCATGACCCACACAGGGTGACCCCTTCTCTGCACTGCCCATCTAAGTATATGGCTCTATCCAGTCACCAGCCTAGGGACCTGCCCATCATGGCAGTCACCTCCACTTCCTTCACATCCCAAATCAGATCGGTCTCTAATTCCTGATGATTATACTGCCTATATGTTGCCCAAAGCTCCCTCTTCTTCCCTATTTTCACCATCACAGCCTTGCTTCTGCCCCTTACCATATTTTGTATTTACAATAATAGCTCTTTTACTGGTCTCACTGTCTTCTTTTGTGGCCTTGTTATCCATCTCTATTGACTCTTTGACAGTGTACATAAAATCCTGCTTTTTAAAAAAATTATGAATATTAACATAGCACAACCCTCTTCTCTCTCCATTCTGCTTCTTTAAACCCTCACTTTCAGTTATAGCAAAGCTGGAAGCTTCCCCAGGAGTCCAGACTTTCTCTTTCTGTGGCCTTGGCACACACTGTGGGTCTGCTTTTCACCTTAATCCCTACGTTCTCCTTTTCTAATGCATCTGATATCACTTCCTAAAGGAAACCTCTCTAACACTACCAGAGCCTGTCTATATATTATAGTTGCTAGTTTATGTGGTCAGGCAGGGATGCTGCCACCCTGCAGCATATACCCAGCGATATATACACAGTATGTAGCTAAATTCTCAGCACAGACTAGACACTCAATAGATGTTGAATGAATGAATGAATTATTGGAATGTTCACCAATAATATATCATCATATTGACATGGGTCCATTGTGTCAACAATCTCCAAATGTGTTTGCAAACACATTTTTAATTGTGGCCATTTGTGCAAAAAAACAATGAAAACAACAAAAAAAGGCTATATGTGCAATATCAATAAAAGGGGAGGTTGGCCAGAGAGTCTGTAAATAGATTTTTGCTGCTAACAGGCAAAACTGATTGACTGCATGAACTCCAAAAGTTTTAGTGTGTGTGTGTGTGTGTGTGTGTGTGTGTGTGTGTGTGTGTGTGTGTGTTGGTTAATCTGCAAATGATGTACATAATACTCCCACAGAAATGGCCATTTTTTAATCTGATATTTTATTGATGTCCTGGGCCAGAGATTCATACATAATTTGTTTTAAAAGTGGCTGCAGGATGAGCTTAATCAAGATTTTCTTTAACTTGATATATTTGGAGACATACACCTTGTGGGATTTTTGATGTTCTGATCTACTGAACCAAGAATAGAGCATGTGGGGTGGGGTGTGGTGAGGTGGTGTGTTAACAGTGAGCGGTCTGTTTCCCTTCCGTCTATATGTAGCACAAGACTGGAGTCAAAGTCATACAGATGCTTCATAATTTGTTTTCCATTTTAACCCTGGTAAACTCCCGTTTCCTTTCACAAAGTATTTCTTATGACATGACTTCTTCTAGTTGACAGGTTGCTTTTTATTATTCCCAAGTATAATTTATCAGCTTACTTTTCTTCATTCTGGTTTATTTTTATAACTCTGATAGTCAGATTTTAGAACAACTAGTCTTAAATAGTTACTCCTCCTGAGAAAACAAGTATGAAAACAGTGTAAAATATTATAAAGATAAACCTTTATGTCCCACCTACACATCATCAGAATTGGCTAATGGCAGTTTCATTTCTTGGGAGATATCTCCTAAAGATACATAAGGGCTCATATTTTAATAGTCTTCATGTTTTTCCCCTTTTTACTATCTCTTTATACAATTTGGAGACATTTATTTCTCATCATATTCTCTCCAGGGTTATTGCAAATTTTGACAGTATCATTAAAGCTACTTTGAACCTTCCATTTTTTATGTAATTATTTATTTCACGGACTTTAGCATTCTTAGAACTAAATTTTTTTCACTATTTTCTCAATCATTTTAATCAATATAAAGAATTTAAAGCTACTGACTCATCATACTGCTTTTTCACTCAGAATTGTGTTAAGGTTATCCTAACAAATAGCTGACAAAGACATTACATTTCTTAATGATCAAGGTAGGGAACAGAGGACAAGAGTCAGTCTTCACAAGAGTAAGAAGAGAAACTGAAACATTAAGTATTGGGATGGCACCACAGGAAGCCCAAGTATTTTTATCATGCTTATTTCAATTAATCCAAGTGGAAATATTGTGCAAAGAAGAATTTTTCACACTACCTCATATATCTTGAAATGAAATACATGCATTTTATTTTAAAATATGAGAACTTTAATGGCTTTTTTCCCACCAAATTCTATATTTGTCTCTCCTTACTCTTAAAGGGTATTGGCTCATTTATTGGTTTATATTAACTCGGGGTGATGCATTCACATACATACATACGCAAATGTACACATACAGTGAAAACTCCCTTTTTATAGTTCATGGTATTCTATCACATGTTAAATTTCCTAAACTAATTCTTTGTTGATAAACTCTTAGGGTCTTTCAACTATTTTGCCATTGAAAACCATGCTGCAGGGGTAACACTGCACATATGTCTTTTCTCATGTGTGTAAGAATCTCTGCAAAATGTTCTCAGAACTGAAGTTATGTGATCAAAAGCTATATGCATTTGTAATTTTTATATATACTTCCAAATACCCTCCATAGAAGTAGAATATAGATAGATAGATGATAGATAGATACAGATAGAGAGATATAGAGAGATATATACATCCTGTATCTCCATTTGATCTTCCATGCCAAGAGTTTCCATCATTCCTCCCTTACAGGGGCCACCTCCGGACTCTATGGTCTTCAGAGAAAAGTCAGTGAGAGGAGAAGAGAGTGAGGTCCCATGTGCAAAACAGAGTTACAAAGTTTGATATATTTTTCATTGCATAGCAGTGCTCCTGACTACGTTTAACTTGATGTGTTGAGTTTGGTCTGTATAAATTGCATGCACTAAAGTAATACTGAGCATTTTTCCATGGGATTTATATTTCAATTAAGCATTTTATTTTAAAACAGTTTTAGATTTACAGAAAAATTTCAATGTCACAAAAATTGCACAGATGGTACAGAGAGCTCCCATATGTTCTACATCCAGTTCCCCTATTATTAACATCTTACATTAATGTGTACACTTGTTAAAATTTAAATTTGTTAAAATTCTATGAACCAATACTCTTACATTATTGTTAACTCAAGACCATACATTCTAAAGATTTCTTTAATTTTTACCTTTCGTCCTTTTTTCTGTTCCAGGGTCTCCATACATGATACCATATTCCTCTCCACCTTGGTATTTCTTCTTCTTTTTTTTTTTTTCTTGCAGTACGCGGGCCTCTCACTGTTGTGGCCTCTTCCGTTGCGGAGCAGGCTCAGCGGCCATGGCTCATGGGCCCAGCCACTCTGTGGCATGTGGGATCTTCCTGGACTGGGGCACGAACCTGTGTCCCCTGCATCGGCAGGCAGACCCCCAACCACTGCACCACCAGGGAAGTCCCGGTATTTCTTCCTAAAGTAATATGCCAACCTCTGGGTTCCTAACCCTGAAATCTTATTGTTCACTGAGAACCTACTTCTCAAATGGAAAATCCTATGGTCTGAATGTTTGTGTCAGCCCCAAATTCATATGTTGAAAACTTAATGCTCAAGGTGATAGGATTAGGAGGGTGGGGCTTTCAAGAGGTGATTAGGTCATGAAGGTGGAGCTCTCTTGAATGGGATGCTTGTCCTTATAAAAGAGGTCCCAGAGAGCTAGCTAACCCCTCTATAATGTGAGGACCCAATAAGAAATGGGGACCTCACCCAACTATGCTGGTACCCTGATCTTAGACCTCCAGCACACAGAACTGTGAGAAATGCATTTATGTTGTTTAAAAGCTACCCAGTCTGTGGTATTTTATTATTAACAACCTAAACAGACTAAGACAGAGGATTATTTTTCCCTCACACGCATTATACCTGAGCGTCAGCATAAGGGATTAGGTCCTCCTCGTTTCCCTGTGATGCCTTCAGATCATCACTTCATCTCCAACTCTCAAAACCCTTGCTCGCATGAGACTAGCACTATCAAAATCTATCCTACTTCCTCTTCATTGCTGCCAGGACGTCCTCCTGGTCACTCCTTTCTTTCACTGAAAATTTTAACCTCTGGATCACTGGTTTCTTCCATACTCCTTCATCGACATTCTACCTACATTCCTGCCAATTATTGGATTCCAACACCCACACAGATGTACCATCCATGATCATTGTGGATGTAGCATCCATATCTTGACCTTAAAGCTCTATGCATCCTCCCATTCGGTGACCTTCCCTTCTGTGGCCACTTTCTCCCAGGGTCCTACCTCAGAAACATGCCACCTCTCAGATATCAAATTCTGACATTCCACTCACCAACCACAAGTTTCTATCCACCAAGACATTTGGTCAAGACCCTTGCAAAAATTCTGATTCACAATGTCATTTTTAGCTCATTGATTTTTTTCATTTCCTCACAATCCTTTTGACCTTCCTTTCCTTTGTGGTACAGTTTAGAGTCATCATTAAAATTCTTCACTTTCAATCAATTTCCTTCCCTCTCTTTTCCTGCTTGGTACTTGGATGGCAACCCTCCAGGCTGAATGCACTTTTCCGTCTGCTGTCTCTAGCCTTCACTGAAGCAGCTGGACATTGCTCGGAAAAAATCACATGTCCTGTCAGCTAGGCATTCCTTTGATAGCTTTATCTCAAATTTCACATGGGCATGATTATCCTATAAATCTTTTTTCATCTATTCTCCTTGGTTTTCTCTTCTCCCCGATGGCAATCTCATAAATTTCCCTTACTCATACCCTTAGTGGATAACCTTGCCTCATAATTCATAGAAAGAATAGAAGGCACCAGATAGGAAACCTCTTATTGCTTCCTCCCAATCCATAAATCTGCTTACATCTGGATTCCTCTTCTCCTTGCCCCCTGTTACAACTGATTCAATGCTTCTTTTTCATCACACCCAGTCCCTCTAAAGGTGCTGTAGGTCCCATCTCTTCTTGACATCACAGGGCTCCCTCTGCTGTCCTCTCATTCCTGTAACATCAATCTCCACATTTTCCTTGATTATGCCTGACAGCCTACAGAGATCAAGATCACCAGCTGTCTTTGTGACGCTGCACAACGATCAATTTTTGGTTTTAATCTCACTGCGATTGACCTTGCAAACAACATCCTTTTCTCTTGGTCTTTGTGACGTCAACTCCCCTTTGTTCTTTCTTGGCTTCTCTACCCTCCAGGCTTCTCTTCATCTACTCTACCTATGATGGTGAATTTGAAGGACCAAGTCCTGGAATGTCTACTATTCTCCCTTGAAATTCTATTCCTAGAAGAGAGCCTCCATTTATGAGGTTTTAAATCATATCTATATGATTCTGACTGAAGTTTTTCCCAATAAGTCTTTTGCATGTCTAATTCCATCTTGAAGACTGCTTCTTGGAGATGTGAAGCTATTTATTTGATATCAACAAAGATAAGCCTACTGAAGTCTTAAGAAAATACCACCAGAATCTTAGCAACAGAATGAATTTTAAGTGGAAGGGTGAGCATTCCACTTGGTGGGAGTTGCAGGGGGCAGGCAGGCTGCTATCGCTTGACTGAAATCACGGGGACAATGTTATTCTCTTTACATTCACAAGCTCATGCACGCAGGGACCACAACAGACTTGATGGACCACACAGACTTTAGTGAGCAGGTGTAATCACGGTAAGAGTGCAATTAGAGGGAAGAAATAATGCTTACGTGTTTTAAGGCATTGGTGGGAAGAATATATGTGCCTTTAAAAGTGCAAAGCAGCTCGATTCTGGGTGCAACAGGGAGCACAGGCAGTCAGTGAGGTTCTAGGGTTAAAATGTCAATGCCAAACTTGGATAGCCAGTGGCAGTGGGAAATGGAAACAAATATTCTTAATGGGAAAGGCATACATCAACTAAGACCTAGCAATTCAGGCTGCCACCATAGCAAATTCCTAAACAAAGGCAGCAAAATCCCTGGATATCAGACTGAGTAGAATAAGAAATGAGAATTTAATTCCGTTTGACTTGTAACAAGTAAGAGATAAATACTTGACACTTAATCTAAAGAAATTAACTTTCAAGGGGATTTAATTCTTGAACTCTAATGTCTCTGTGAAAATTATCGTAATGGGAGGGCTTAATATTCACAGTTGGAATTGGAATTGATCTTGAAACTGTCTTTATACATTTTATTATTGTAGGTTTTTAATGTTGTACTTGGATCTCTTTGCAGCATCACTAATGGAATATTTTGAACAACATGACATTTGGAATGGGAAGTCAAATAAGAAGTGATTTTTGTTTTGGATCAGAATAGCCATGGAAGTTATTCTAATTATTGTACTCTTTTTTTTTTTTTTAATTATCTTTTACCTTTTAAAAGCTGCTGAGCATGCCACTGTTTGACTACATAGCACGGGCTCTAGGTGCGTGGGCTTCAATTTTTGCAGCACATGGGCTCAGTAGTTGTGGCTCACGGGCTCTAGAGCACAGGCTCAGTAGTTGTGGCACATGGGCTTAGTTGCTCCTTGGCATGTGGGATCTTCCGGGACCAGGGCTTGAACCTGTGTCCCCTGCATTGGCAGGCAGATTCTTAACCACTGTGCCACCGGGGAAGCCCCTAATTAGTGTACTCTTCACTCGCACTTCAGGGCCTTCTGGGAGACAAATCTGTGCTGTCCCTCAGTGTTTCCAGCAGAATGCCTAAAGGAGTTACTTAAAGAAGCAGAGCTGATATTAAGGAAATGGGCTTATGAAGGTAGAAGTAGGATTGCCTTGGTGGACTGTTCATCCCCTCACCCAAGATAGAGAACATTTGGTGAGTCACCAAAGGCTTTTATATTAACCTCAGTAAGTTGAGAGAAGAGGAGGCTGGAGAAGGTTAAGGGGGGTTATGCACGGGAGGGGTGAACATTTATTATCCACCCTTTGTGTTTGCTTTCATGTGAAGGTAGATTTTGGAGTAAGGCTCCTGGCTTCTCTCCACCACCTTCATCAACTGCTCTCCACAGTGAGTAGAAGTAACCTTTGGGATAAGTGAGTAGAAAACCCAGTCAGACCTGCCTTCCCCCCGTTCTCTGGGAACTGCCCACCTGCAGAGAGCATCTGTTCTCTGCTGCCCCTTACCCAAATCTCCCTCACCCTCACAGCTCTGTCCACGCCAGGGCAGAAGTTCTCCCTAAGCCAGGGGTCCACTCTCAGCCATCCCATTGTGCTACCATATCTGGGGTCAGTCTCCAGCACCACTCCATGCTTCCCTCAGCGAGCTGCCTCAGGGAAGTGTGAGTTCACAATTCTCTTCCTTCATGTGGTAACAGGGCACACTCCCTGCCCTCTCTGATGGGAAGGGCTGCAGAATTGGGGGGTGTAATCATGAAGTCACAGAACTTTGTTTGCTCAGTAGAGGTTCAAACTGTCTAACTCCTAAGCATGTTGCACATATTATGAAGGACAGTTAAACTAAAATGAGCCCCACTTTGAGATCTGATAGAATTACTAACAGTACTGAGTGAATTATTCAAAGGAGCTTTATGGCTTCACGTAGGAGGGAATTGAAACTAATGTCATTATGTAGGAAAACAGGAGAGTTCCGACAAATAGGGCCATGCCTCCTTGATACATTTTATCTAAAGAGCAGTGATTTGCAGGACCTCAGAGAGCACCTGACAGAGGAAGCGAAAGGGATTTATGGTGGTGGTTCAAAACAAGGCTTCACGTTTTAGGTTGTTTTATTTCCTTAATGTACAAGAAAGGATCAAGTCATGTTTTGGAAGAATTACTGTGGAATTTGGTAATAAAAGGGTTTTGTTTCACTTAACTGCTGGAAGCTATTTTGAGATAATTTTTGCTGTAGTAGTATCAGAAGTCACCTGCAATTTGACTAAGATGAAGGTTCTGGAGCTCTGTCTGACGGCAGGTCATGGTGCCTACCACCTGAAAGCTAGTCACGTCTCTGCACAATTGCTTTGGTTTAAGGGTCCGTAAGGATATAGATTAGTGTGGCTAAATTTGCCTCAGAATGCAGAGACACGATCACTTCAATAAACTGTCACCAATTGCCCCCTTGCGCAGGTTCTCTTGGCCATATTAGCAATAACAATATAATATTCTTAACCTCTTGGCTTTAAAAATCAACCAGTATGTAGCGACAACTCCACCTGTTGGTATCCATGGTCATAATTCCAGAGTTGCAAGCATGATGCACCACCCATAATGTCACCAATTTGTTTTCTAATCTCCAGAAGGATTGAAATTTAAATAATTCCACATAAAGCCAGTGTAAAACTTCCCAGCTTCTCTCCTAAACGGACCCTCCAGAATCCCACTGGTGATGGGAATCCTTTCTTTAGCAAGCACTACACAGGACCACTCAGGGGTGTTTGGAAAAGCCTTAAACCTCATGTTAATTGAAGCCACCCTGGATCTCAGAGGCACCATGTCTCCGGGCACAGAGAGATTGACTTCATGTGGTACCCAAGCTGCATGAAGACATCTGTGCTCCAGGGATGGCTCAGGACCCTTAGGAGTTTAATTCCAGTGGTATTTCTAGATCACGAGAGATTTTCTTTAAATGAAGACTGCCTCTCCCATCATTCTTCAGATGATGCATCCTTTAACCAATGCTTTAGCATAAACTAAAATAGGTCACATCTTCCTTCAAGAGCCACACACTTTGTATGAATGAGGGTGGATTTGACATCCTGCAGGTTACAGGTTTATGGCTTCTGCTTATGAAAAACATTTTCAAAGAAGGAAGTTACTAAGCAGAATTTCAGGTTTCTGATGTAAAAAACTCTGCACAGATTTTATTTCCTTTAATTTAAAAACAACATATAGTTTGAAATAAGAGAATTTCAAAGGATTTTTATTAGGTTTTGCAAATTAACAAAACGAAATAGACCATTTTTAACGTACATCCCGTTTAGTGGTGGCCCCTTATGCCAAGGTCTTCCCCCACCATCAAGTGCCATACACTGTGCTCAGCTTGTGCTCAGGCTAAGGGTCAATCACGTTGTAGGTTCAGTCTCATTCCTGTTCATATAGAAATATGCCTAAAGAAGCTTGTATACGTCTACTAGTTTCAGATCAACCCTGAATTGTGTAAGGACTGACTAGAAATATTACAAAATGGGTAAAAAGAAAACTGCAAGCACTTTCTTCAGCAGGTTTTGGTCTATTTTTATGCTATCTGAGCATGGCCAGTTAGCTCAGGAAGTCAGAGTCCAGAGCAAGAAGGCTCTGAAGTTTGGATCCCACCTGGGTCACAATTTCTCAGAGATGCAAATGCTGTTGCATATCCCAGAAGGACCAGGGAGTCCTTCCCAGAAATGCCTCTGCAGAGCTGCTGAGTTGGAGAAAACTAATCCACCACCATCTCCTTAATAAGAAGCCAAGATATAATCTTGTGACTCGATTTGTTAGTAGCATCATATTTTTCTTCTGTTGAAATTTACTTGGCTCTTTCACGATGGAAACATGTCCGTGAGATACGTGAGCATAGCAACCAACTTTCTCATTCTCTCTAATTCTGGGTTCTAGTAAGATTCTGGGAAAAGGCTGTGTTCCACCTGGGATCTCTCAGGGTTTTCTTCTAAGCTAGATATAGGAATTCTGGCTATTTGGGGAAAAGGCTTTTTTTTTTTTAAGTGGCACAAAAAGCCTTGCCTAATTCTTGTGGAATGGAACAAATATGAGTATGTCAAAGATGTCACCTTCTCTGTGATCTGAAGGTGTCCTCCTGAAAATAAGAAATGTCACAGGGTGAAAAAGTCCATCTAAGGCCCAGACCTCAGTTCCACAACCTTGTCATCTCTGAGTATTGCTGGGACTTCACTTCCCTCCCTCACTCCCGTGACCAGATTCTGTCCTGCAGGATCTAGTGACCAGGGTGAAAAGGATGCTTCCTCTGCTCCTGAGGCATGGACAGAATCTGAGCACAGCCCCTCTCCTGACAGCTCGCTTGGTCCATTATTACCCACACACTCATGTTTCTCCTGCATTAGGATCTTAGGTCCTTTGGCCCTTTACCTTAAAATAATAACAATTATTTTATGTTGACTACACTTCAGATTCTGCCCTAATGCTTTTCCTTATTTTATCTAATTTATATCAAAGCTATATTTTTGTCTTCATTTTACAGAGGAGGAGCTCTAAGTCCAAGATTATGCAGCCAATAAGTGGCAGATTAGAGGCTTGAACCTCCTCAGGTAGGGGGTATATAGACACAGATGGGTAAAATCTCTCCATATTTTCCATAACTTGTTATTATCAGTTAATTAAGAATCTATTTGTTTCACAAATAAATACAGCAAACTTAATAGTAGCATTGATTTTTGAAAGTAGTTGTTAGTTTACACCTTTGTTTTGCTGTCAACATTCATAAGACATGCCTTATGGGTTGAATTATAATTCACAGTTAGATTTTTGTGAATGGTGTAGTCACTCAACAAACGTCTTCTCTTTAGGAAAAGAGAAGCAAATCGGTGTCTAAAAGTAGCAAGCAGATACTGATAATAAAAGACCAGGATGCCCTGTTGTGAACTCTCAGCGCCGCTCCCTGCAGACGGCGCCCCCTTTAGGCAACATTGGGCATCTCACGTTCGCGGAAACCAGCAGAGGCGCTCTGCTACTGGCGGTGCCCCGGCGGGTGTAGTCACAGGCCTCCAGCTCTGAGCATAAGCCTCAAGTTTCCTTATTGGTTTGAAACACACTGGGCCCTAACTGGGCAGATAAGAGAGCAGATACCTACGAAGCTGTGTTAAGTTTTCCTAAGTAGCATGATGTGCGCGCGTTAGGAGAGTCCGACGTTAAGGATCTCAGTTTCTTCGGCTTCCTTACCTGCGCCAGGTGTGCCCTTTGCGGACGGCCGGTCTCTCTCTGACCTGGCTGGGCTGCAGGCCCCCACCTCGCCGACGTGGCCCCCGAGATGGAGCGTGGAAAGTGAATCTGTGAGGCTCTCAGGTGCAGGAACGACGGTCCTGGGCCAGTTCCTGCATTTCTCTCCAAGAAAGCTGTGCCTGAGGGTCCAAGGCGTCTCTCTCTTTTTTATTTTATTTTTATTTTTTTTACAAATTTATTTATTTATTTATTTTGGCTGCGTTAGACGAGACGTCTTTTGACTCCCGCGGGGCTGAGCCTCCCCGGGGCCCAGGCGCCCGCGGCCAGGTTCCCTCCAGGGAGCCCAGGCCCCTCCGGACACGGTCTGGGAAGGTCAGGAGCTTGGCCAGACCAGCCGATCCTCGGTCCCTCGAGGGCCGTGTCTCTGCTGAGTCGCTTCAGTCAAAAAGCACCCATGTCACCCAATTTATTGTCAATGCTACAACCTTACCGACTGCAATTTTGATACAGGATTTTAGCCGAATCACCTTTTACAGGTCATAACTTTGCCAGATAAAGTTGACTCATTCTTTTTCTATAAAGTTCAGTTGTCAAATTCCATTGCAGCTTTGAGTTATCAAAGTACACTTTTTTTTTTTTTGGATGGCCTCGAAGTTGTTTTTTCCTCCTATCTTTTGGAAAATTGCCCTGCATGGAACTTAAAAGTCCCAGGGGAATGACCCTGATCACAGCCAGATCTGCTGTGTGAGATGCTTGAACAGGGTGGGTTCCAATCCCTGGGCTGCTGGGTTGAATGACACATGAGTGGGATGTGCTACTTGACAGCACAGATCACCGGCACTTGTAAATCATCTATTAGAAATTACAGGTGATGTGACGGTTCCTAGTGGTGTTTGTTACCATAACTGTACAAAGTGGGAAACCCAGTAGTACCAACCAACATAGGCTTATTCAAAGTGGGAAACCCAACAGTACCAACCAACATAGCTTTATTCAAACCTAACATATTGAAAGAGTTTGAATTTAGAAATAATGGCATTTATGAAATCATTCCCTAAATGTTTATTGAACACTTGTGATGTGCAGTTACACACCTTCTGGGTAGAAACAAGACCTCCTCTTCTTTCTCTTGTTTCTGTATTTTTCCATGTCCACAGCTTCACAGGTTCCAGCAGGTTCCCGACCCCAGCAGGGGCCAGCGCAGTTGTGGGGGCCTGACGAGCAGGTACACACTCTCCCCTTCTTCACCTCACGTGACTGAGGCTGAGCCCAACTCCTCCCACCAGCTCCGTCTGGTCTGTCAATCACATTATCATTTCCTCAGATCAGGAGTTTGTGCGTTACCAGGGTTTGCCTTCACCAGGGTCACTTTGGATTCAGCACTTCCTTGCACACCTATCCACACGTCCAGAGAATTCTTCACATTCTCTTTTCCTTCTGTAATTTCTGCTCCTTCCACCACCACTTGACACTCACCTGACACTCCTCCTGTTACCTGGATCATTGCAGGTGTTCCTTGACTAACCCTGACTTCATTATTGTTCCACCAGCTTCCCTCCCAGCCTTCTCCTACCTTTCCCTAATACACGCCTATCCAACCTGCTGCCGCCAGTTCAGAACTCCACTGGGATCACCACATGTCCCCCAGGTTCACAAAATGCTAAGGACTCTTTATTTACTCATGAAAAGCCTAACATTCACCATCAATGAATTAGGACTTTTTATAATATTATTTCTACCTTTCTTTCTAACTCCTGGATTGAAGAGTGGTGTTACGTTTGCCCGTGTTTCTGAACCGATGTGGAGTTTTGATTATACTATGTGAATATGAATGTCAATCTTTAATGTGTCAGAAATCAGAATTGTCCTTTTTCATATATTTTCTATGTGGAAATTATCACTGTCTAGAACACATAAAGATAAATAGGGATATTAGAAAGTAGTGCTATTTAGGCTGAGAACACAATGATTTCTAGTTTCTGTGGAAATATTGAAATTTAATTTTAAAATTTTATATTGAATACTTAAGAATACAAACAATTTACAACTTAAATACATCAACGAGTAACTGGTCCCATATTCTATGCAAAGGCAAGATAAGCTCATCAGTATAAAGGAAACATCTTTGTCTTTCAGGAGTTTTTCATCACCTTAGGAACAAGAGTTCAATAGCCTTAAACAGTAAAGTTACTTTTCTCTTGTTTCTGAGCCTATGTGGAATTTTTAAAATTACAGTATGTTTATTTGAAAATTAATCACTAAAATTAATTATGAGGGCCATAATAACCCTCACACATTTTTAATGTTAATGATAACTGTCTAAACCATTTAGAGATGAGAAACCAGAACTTCACAAGGTAGTGATGCTTTGTTCTCTACTGCTGGGTCTGTTTGCTCAGCTATAAGCTGCGGGTTGTAATACTTTCCTCCCAAGGTTGTTGTGATTCATTAAAAACATAACATATACAAAAGCACCCAGTGCTGTACTGAGTACTGACCAGCCCTTTGTTTCCTCCTTCTACAATTTTTTCTTTCCTTTTTCTTCTTTTTTCTTTCCTTCCTTCCTCTTCTGTGAAATGGTAGATCCTGAAATAGAGTATAGTGCACACTGCATGATGTTTTCTAAATGAACACAGCACAGAACAGCAGCATCTGCTTTCTGCTCCGTTGTCCTGCCTCTGCTCTTTTTACCATCTCACAGCTACTCCGCCTGTGCTTGTCGGCTTCCATATTCCTCTGGTCAAAGCAGGAGAATAGGTTTTGCAGTGTGTGTGTGATTCCAGTTTAACTCCTGCAGCTGCTGTCTCTGAGCACAGCAGGATGAACATCTAGAGGCCACCTGCCCGCTTACCCCTCAGCATCCTACCAGCCAGTCCATTGGGGACTCAGAGGACCAGACCTGCCACCATTTGAGCCAGCAGGAGCATGTTTTGAGTAGAAGAAGCTGAGAAATGCTTGAGAGGGGAGGCTTGTGTGGGAAGTTGCTTGCTGAGCTCTGACAGATGCTAGTTCTTTCCACAAAAGTCAAGGGTTTTCCAGGTTCATCATGTGTTAAAAGCAAAAGGCAGTTTGCAAAATAAGTGATGAACATAATGGAACATGGACATTTACCAGTCATATTTCGATAGAGGTCTTTGCCTAATTGATGAATAAGATGGAAACATGATTTAGGAAGTACAGCCAGTGTTGCACTTTTTCCATTTGGATGTACACTTCTTTGTTAGGCATTTTTCGAGCTATGGCACCATTAAAACCAAGGATGAAAATAAGCTGAACCAGGGGCTTCCCTGGTGGCGCAGTGGTTGAGAGTCCGCCTGCTGATGCAGGGGACACGGGTTCGTGCCCCGGTCCGGGAAGATCCCACATGCCGCGGAGCGGCTGGGCACGTGAGCCATGGTCACTGAGCCTGCACATCCAGAGCCTGCATGTCCGGAGCCTGTGCTCCACAACAGGAGAGGCCACAACAGTGAGAGGCCCACATACCACAAAAAAAAAAAAAAAAAAAAAAGCTGAACCAGAACCAAGACTTGAAAAATAAGGAAGCATTTCAATCATACTACTAGCAATAAAAATATCGGTATACTTGTAATCACTTATACAGTAATCATATAATAATGTTTTTGATGAAAGCAATAATTAATTAATATAAATCTAAAGTACCTTTTTGAGAAAGGCAAGAAGAAAGAGATTGAGAGAGAAAGATAAAGAGAGCTTTAGAAGCTTTTGCACAGCAAAGGAAACCATAAACAGGACCAAAAGACAATCCTCAGAATGGGAGAAAATATTTGCAAATGAAGCAACTGACAAAGGATTAATCTCCAAAATTTATAAGCAGCTCATGCAGCTCAATAACAAAAAAACAAACAACCCAATCCAAAAATGGGCAGAAGACCTAAATAGACATTTCTCCAAAGAAGATATACAGACTGCCAACAAACACATGAAAGAATGCTCAACATCACTAATCATTAGAGAAATGCAAATCGAAACTACAATGAGGTATCACCTCACACCAGTCAGAATGGCCATCATCAAGAAATCTACAAACAATAAATGCTGGAGAGGGTGTGGAGAAAAGGGAACCCTCTTGCACTGTTGGTGGGAATGTAAATTGATACAGCCACTGTGGAAAACAGTATGGAGGTTCCTTAAAAAACTAAAAATAGAACTACCATATGACCCAGCAATCCCACTACTGGGCATATACCCTGAGAAAACCATAATTCAAAAAGAATCATGTACCAAAATGTTCATTGCAGCTCTATTTACAATAGCCCAGAGATGGAAACAACCTAAGTGTCCATCATCGGATGAATGGATAAAGAAGATGTGGTACATATATACAATGGAATATTACTTAGCCATAAAAAGAAAAGAAATTGAGCTATTTGTAATGAGGTGGATAGACCTAGAATCTGTCATACAGAGTGAAGTAAGTCAGAAAGAGAGAGACAAATACCGTATGCTAACACATATATATGGAATCTAAGAAAAAAAATGTCATGAAGAACCTAGGGGTAAAACAGGAATAAAGACACAGACTTACTAGAGGATGGACTTGGATTCTCTAGTAATCTCTAGGATATGGGGAGGGGGAAGGGTAAACTGTGACAAAACGAGAGAGAGGCATGGACATATATACACTAACAAATGTATGGTAGATAGCTAGTGGGAAGCAGCCGCATAGCACAGGGAGATCAGCTCGGTGCTTTGTGACCGCCTGGAGGGGTGTGATAGGGAGGGTGGGAGGGAGGGAGATGCAAGCGGGAAGAGATATGGGAACATATGTATATATATAACTGATTCATTTTGTTGTGAAGCAGAAACTAACACACCATTGTAAAGCAATTATACTCCAATAAAGATGTTAAAAAAAAAATAATGACACATAGAAATGGACGCAACTTTAATTAGTTTAGGTGGAAAGGAAAAGTCATCGATGCACAATTGCTTTATTTTCAAAGGAATATTAAACTACCTCCCTGACCAGTTGCTACGATTGATGTTAATGTATATGAAATATAGAGGTTGATGAATCGTGTGCCCTGTGTTCCTTTCTGCTGATCCCTATGAGGAGATAGGCAGAGAGTACAACTTCCTCGTGTCCCCCCAAGTTGTGCCAGTTAAAACCTGTTGGTGAAAAGAGGACCCATGTAAACAATAAAAGTATACCTTTGGATCCAAAAATAAAAAAAAAGAGAGAGAGAGAGCTTTAGAAAGAAGAAGGAAGGATTTCCAGTTTCTATGACATAAGACGATCTCCTTCTTCCCTTGTGTACAAGGGTGGCTGCTCCCTTTACCTGGCAATACCCCTCCCATCACCTGGACAACCTCTCCTCACCCTTAAGATACATCAAGACAGAACTCAGAGAGCTGCCCCTGACCATGGCAGGCTTAGATGGGGCCACTCGTGTTTCACCACAGCACAGTCTGTGTGACTATCATCACGTGGTCCCAGTGACATGAAAACCTATTTACCAGTCTGTCCCCCACAGTCGTGCTGAGTACTGACCAGCCCTGTTTCCCACCCCGCAGTTGATGGTGGTCACCTCCACCAAGGAAACCTTGCTTTATTTACCTTTGAAATTGTGTAGACTCACTCTATCACAGACCCTCATTCAGTGTTTGACCAGTGAATCGGTGAGGATAAAATATAGAAAAAAGACAGAAATAAAGAAAAGATGTGGTAACAAAATGAGCTTCCAGATTAGGAATCATTGAGGGTTGATGCCTGAGAACACTCCAGTGGGAATCTTCAAGTCCTTTCTTCTCTGGCAGCAATAATAGCCCCTTCCGTTAGGAAAAAATAACATGGAAAACACCAGATGGAGCAGAAGAACCCAAGCCATTTCTTGGACGAGGGAGTGGCCAATTTCACAGGCTACTCTGGGTTAGAAAACCCTTGCTGGCTCTTTCTATGACAAGAATGTTGTGGTCTAAGGGAAGTCTACCTTTATTTGGTTTTAACCAATTCTCTTACAGGTAGTTGCATGTGTTTGGTTTAAATGAAGACATTTATAAAAGTTCTTATTATCTGTGCCCTAAACTGTAGTTGAATAGTCCATTTGGCTATAATAGAATTGATTGCAGATAACTGGCCTCAAACTGACCGGCCCCTGTAACCAACTGAGCAAGACATTTCCGCCCATTCAGGGAGCAATTACACTTCATCACACCCTCCTACTCCATTTCATACTGGTTTCTGGGTGTCTGGTGGCCATGGAGGAGGTGGGCAGGTAACTTACACTTACAAATCTTCTCTTGGCTTCTGCCCGCTTCCTGCCTATTTTCAACATCTCAGCTCTTATTTTGTCTCTTCAGTTTGCCACTCTGGACTCCTCGTCTGTCTCCCATCTCCAACTTCCTCAGCCTGGCTCTTCCTTTCCCATGTCCACTCACAGTTAAAATTCATCTGATAATGACTAATTCTAGGAAAATGGACACACGAGCTCCCTTTTTGGGATGGGAAACCTGAGACATTAAACATGAGACATGGGAAGTGGCTTTCCTAAGATCACATAACTACTTAGTGACAGACCTGGGAACTTTATTTTTATCTCCTGACTCCTGGGTGCAGTCTGCCTCCAGATCAATCAGGGTCTCTCCACCAAGTCCGTGAATGCAAAGCTTCCCAGAATGGAGCCCCCGTTTGAACGTAGAATAGTTGATAGAGAATCACCAACTCTTCAAAGTCAAGGAAGCACAATTCACTGCCCTGTAATATCCAGAACCAGCTCTATACATAAAATAATATTCAACTTCTGGTATAATATGAAGAACAACTAACAAAGGATTACATGGGAATATTAAACAGCACCAAATGCCTTCACGGCAAGTGTCTAACACTGAAAGGATCCCCCGTCTCTTCTCCAGCTTTTTTTCTGTCTTTAAAGTCTATTGAATTGAATGCTTAGTTTGGTTTGCGTCGTATCCCTTAATATGTTGTTTGGCCAAATTCAGTTACTTCCTTTGCAAGTATTTTATTCATTCAGTAACCAATTTGCTATAAAATTTTGACCAGGACCAGATTTAAGCAGCCAGGTGGTTTGAGCTCTGTGTGTTTGAGGATATGGACCAAGATTGTATTCACTGCAAAGACCAAAGAATCAGGGAATAAAACTTAAAATTTACCTAATACACAAGGCAAGACTTGTGTCCTCATGCCTTAACATTACATAACATGGCAACATGGCCTTGGCTGCCTTCGTCTGGGACCCTTTTACTCTGCTGTGTCCCTTTGTATTCCCTTTGAGGAATAATCATAATTATTCTCTCCTTCCCTTCTTGCCCTCTTTACGTCACTTCGTAATATGCTTTACATTAGAAAAGACTCTAACCTAATGGCTGCCCATGGGAAATATCTCTCCAGATATATGCATTTATTGATAGAGCAGGTCAACTGAAAATTAATATATATTTAAATGGAAATAATAAGAATAGAGATTTTTATTTCTGTATATCACTGGGATTGTATTCCAGCCAAGCTCATTTATTTTGAGACTGCTTCTACAGCACATTAAAAAAAACTGAATATTAGATAAAATTGAATCAGCATGTGCTCATATCCTGCTTCATTCTAACCTACTACATAGCCGTTGCAATTATATAATGGAATTATATGGTGTGATTTGGAGTGCCTGGATCTATTTTTCTTTGCCCCCAAGAGGCTATCTGACAAATGCTGAGTATAACTTGCCAGAGAGAAAATACACTTCCTTTCTCAGCACAGGACATTTTGTAATTTAAATTCATTATCAAGGAATGTAAGATCACATTAAATATGTGTAAAAATAATCTTCCTGTTTAGGAGCAGCTGAATTTTCACTATTAAATTATGTCAGATCTCTACCATGTAAGTGTTTCTTTACTGTGAGACATAGATGAACACTAGTATTTCTACCAAAGTGCACTGCTGTATTTATTAGATTGTAATATTAATCCTGTTTTAGTCTAAATAACTTTAAAACCAGTAATTCAGTACCTATGTTTTCCTCTTTACACTTCATGGGACCAACCAGTCAGCCTCTCCCTCTTCTCACCCTGTTGTATGGACACCAACATACCAGAGATGGCTTTATACTCTGACTTTAAAATAGTTGATTTTCTAGGTGACCAGAGTTCCCTTTATGACCTAGGCCTTAGAATCTATAATTCTACAGTGGAAAGAGACCTGTGAAATCCATCTACTCCTATATTTATCAGAAAAGAAAGCTGAAACTAAAGATAGCCAATGAGTTTCTCCCATGCAGAAATACAGTAGCCTTAAATTTTTAGTATGAATTCTTTCCCTGAATTTCTTCTTTACGGCCATTCTCTCTGTTAAGTAGATAACCAGCTCAGACCTCTTTCCCCTGAGGGCAGCCCACCCTTGGGGAGACCTCTGGAACCTCAGAGAGCTGTGGCCAATGGCCCCAGGGTGGTTCTCGGCAGCAGCTGGGCTTGGGGCTGACCTTCTCCGTGATGCTACAGACTCAGCTCCTTTCATCGTGCCCCCATTGGGAGCACTCCCCATGCCTCACCCACAGCTGACTCATCACCAATCCCGGTGACGTTTCCAGTAGGGAGCTCAGCGTCTTGCTGAGCCCCATACTGACAAGTGTAGAATCACATCCGTCTTCTGAAAATCAAGTCTCCTTGAAGGAACTCATTCAAAACTCTCCTAAACTGAACACATGAGAGAGAGAGAGAGAGAGAGAGGCACAACAGGCTCTCATCACTACCTTTCTTCTTTCTGGAAACGTTTATAGAGCAACACAGCAGTGAGGGGAGGGAGCAAGTCACAAACAAGAAAACAAATAGCAAACAGTGTATTTGCAAATGTGGTAAGTTTTCTGAAGGAAATAGACAAAGAGAAAGAGTGACTGAGGAAGTCCTAATTACATGGATCTTGGCTCTCAGGTGGAGGTATTAAAGCTGGTCTGAAAGGTAAAGTCAGCAATGTGAAAAGTTGAGGGAAAAACCTTCTAGTTCAGGAACAGAAAATGCAAATGTTGAATATTGTGTCTCACTGCAGCCAGACCTATCTGGCTAGGGATTAAAACAATGGCAACACATTTCTAAGAGTCCAACTCACTCCAAATCATGACCTTCAAGGGTTTAGAAAGGGCTTCCAAGGCCCTGGATACATTCAGTGATAATTCCAGGGTGATTATCAACACTTGAAATACTTTGATGCCAACAGCAAAAGAACCATGGTTTACTTGATGTTTTAATCAGATAGAAAGCTTTGAACCTTTGAAAATACCAGTGCAGCAAAGTAATAATCAGGAAGTGTAAAAAGAGCACTGGACTTGGAGTCATAAAGGGCATTCTCAGCTGGGCTCTGGCACTAGGAAAGCTGGTGACACTGAGAACAGAGAGGAGGGTCCTTGTCCTTCCTAGATCTTGATGGATAAATGGAGGGACTGCACCTCTGATCACCAAGGTCTACTCCTGAGCTAACACTGTGCTTCTCAAGCATCCAGAGACTCCACTATATGAGCTCAGTAATGAGGGCTAACCACCATATAGGCTGGAAGAGCTGGTCCCATGAAGCCAATCCAGACAGGCGTGATATGTTTCCATCCCAGGGAATTAAACTCTGTTCCTCCTCTTCCCTGTTCCTAGAAACCCACAGCCAGGAAGCCTGGCTGAGCGTGCACACGTGCCATTAGACTACCTGGCTCCCTGGTCGCCACGAAGTACTTGCCCTGTTGATACCACTTCCCCGCCATGTGGCTCAACTGCAAAACGGTTTGACCTCATGTGAAATCTTATAATACCCTTTGCTCTAAACAAATACGTTTTGTGACAACGTGAAGCACTGCGCATTTGTGGCCTTTTTGGCTGTTATCATAAGCCAGACTAGTCTTGATATTCAAGGTGATGGCTTATATCTTTGCAAACTATCCTTGTTATAACCCCTCCTCCACTCCCACAACTACTCAGGGAAACTAATCTCAGTACCTTATAGCTACTTCTCTACATAAAGACTTTTTTTGATGTCAATAACACCAGCCTTAAAAACCAGTTCATCTCTGAGAAGCCACCATTAGAAATGCTAATATGCCTTTCAGGACACCATGCTCCGTATGATTGGGTATACACAACTGACAGAGCAGCTCCGTAACAACCAAGTGATGAAACTGTTTATTCCAATTTATTTTTTGTATGTTTGATATATCTGATTTTATATGTTCTGGAACTGCTGACTTCTTAGTACAATATCATTTAAGGAGGCACTTAATATCCATTTGTCCCCAAAGTGGGGAAGGTAAGGTTTTTATTTTTTCCTTTAGACTTTAGTTTTTTAGAGCAGTTTTAGGTTTGCAGCAAAATCGAAGGGAAAGTACAGGGATTTCGCATACACTCTCTGTCTCCACACATGCATGACCTCCCTCTTTATCATCCCCCACCAGAGTGGTACCTTTGTTGTAACTGATGAACCTACAGGGACACATCATGATTACCCGAAGTTCATAGTTTACATTATGGTTCACTCTTGGTGTTGTACCGTCTCTGGGTTTGGACAAACGCATAGTGTCTTGTATCTATAATTATTGGATCACACAGGGTATTTTCACTGCCCTAAGAATCCTTTGTGCTCTGCCTGTTCATCCCTCCCCCTTTTCCAAAACTCTGCTAACCACTGATCCTTTTACTCTCTCCATGATTTTTCCTTTTCCAGAATGTCGTATGGGTGGAATCATAAAATATTTAGCCTTTTCAGATTGGTTTTTTCACTAAGTAATATGCATTTAAACTTTCCCCATGTCTTTTCATGACTTAACAGCTCATTTCTACTGTCTGGATGTACCAGAGTTTATTTATCCCTTCATCTACTGAAGGACATATTGGTTGCTTCCAAAGGTTAAATTTTAATAACTTTGTTTTGCCAGCCAAAATTCTCCACTGTAGAATCATAATTTTCCCTTTGTAGATAATTCATGGGTAGATGATTTGAGGGTATAAAACTGCCCTGTTTTTTATCAGGCTTTCATCTACTTAACAATTTTAGCATCCATTGATGATTTTCTAACTCTATCATTCTATATTTTACTAATTGTCATCATACTGTAAGAGAGAGCTTTCCATCCTCCTATTTATGTGTTTGTTTTTATCATGGTAGACTTATGTATTTTTATTTTATACAATGGGTTGCACAGTATTCACTGTACATTGATAATCACTCTGGAGTTATCACTGAATGTGCCCAGGGCCTTGGAGGGCCTTTCCAAACTTTCAAAGGTCATGTTTTGGAATGAGTTTGGCTCTTAGGAATGCGTTACCATTGTTTTAATCCCTTGGGATAGGATTGGCTGCAATGCAATACGATATTCAATATGCATTGCCTGTTACAGTAGATGTCTCTTTTGATGCTCAAATTTTCACAGGTTGGACCCAAGACAGCTCTTCCAGCTGGTTTCTGGCTGCCTTTGATATGTTCCTATGACTCTTTAAAGACTTATTTATTTTCTGGTACAATAAGATGTTCCAGACTCACCTTGTGCTTTTCCTGGCCCAACTCTGGAATCAGCCATCTTTCCAAGGAGTCCTGGCTCCTTTCAACAGAGATTATTTTTTAGTAACCAATATTTTGATGCTAGGCTGTATGCGTTTTAGATTTTTCACTAAGTTCATAGACAAGAGCAGGAGCTCACTCTAATCACTCTTTGAAAATATATAGGGTGGTTAAGAAGAGTGAAAATTGAAATTTTGCATATCAGAACAGCTGGATTGTGGTATTGTATCCATATAATACCTCCTTAAGCATTTCTGTGCAAACTGAATGGGCTTGCCTTTTGTCTTTGAAATTGCTTGGTTTTAATGCCAGTGACTTATGCTGCTTCATCATTTGTTCCAAACTTGGAGGGAGTAGGAGGACTGAATAAGTTGAGCAAAGTAATATCTGTGAACTATTGGAAAATCGTATCACATGATGTCTTCCACAGTCCTTCTTTAAAGTTACACATAATCCATTTCACATAATTATGCTTTATTGTTCTATTCCTATGACTACTTGAAAGAAAATTATTTCTTTAGAAACTGTGCTTTTTATTCTTTGCATAACTTTTCTATGAGATTAAAAATGCACTGAGATGCTTGCAGAATTCGCTGTCCCGAAAAGTAAAAGCCTAAATAGAGTCACAGGTATTTTCAAGTAAGGCTTTCAGGCTTTACTTTACACTATTTGAAAATGTAGATAACATATTTTCTCCTCTTTAGGTGCAATATCTGAGATTAGTTATTAGTGGTCACAGCATCAAATGGAATTTCTAATAAAAATCCCTTATTTTATAGTAGGCATCTTTCAAATGTTGTCTGGTAGAAATTTCACTCCAACCTCTACTAATAATTTTGGTTCTATCTACCGCTTAGTGTCTTGTTTGTGCCAAGTTCTTTATATAGTCTATCTCCTTTACTAAATTATGTTTTACTCTCTCCATTTCAGTGTCTGGGAAAGGCAGCTGGAGCTCCAGTATCTCTCAAGGTCTTAGTTTAGAACTGGACCAGACTCCCATGCTGGTCCTTTCTGACCACAGTCCACAGAGGCTTCATTTTATAGTATTGTTCAGTATTCATGCTGGGTAAACATTGTCTCCTTGCATTAAACTAGATAATGTGTTTAAAGCACCTACTCTGTGCCTGTATGTGAATTCCAATTTTGTGTTGCTTCTCTTCCTTAATGTGATAGATGTGTTTCAGAATATGCCATCTACCAGGATAATTTGCATTTGCCAGTGCTTCCAAAACTCTGGGATTCTCCTCTTTGACACTGTATCAGATAAGCAATAATTTTTCAGCCAAAACATATATTTCCTGAGGAAGTTCATTTATTTAAAGACACATTCTGCAAATTCCTTATTTAGTTCACTACTTGGGAGAGGCCTCTATACATCGAGCTTACTAATGTAGATGCATTTCTCTAATAATTGGCATGGGTAGGTGTTGATTATTAGATGAAAAGTGCAAATCCAAGTAAAAATCCCATTTGAAATAATGTGAGTGTAACTACATAGAAAAAGTATTATCTCTAGGAGACTGAATTGGGGTAATTCTTACTTTTCTATTTATGACACTCTGAAATGAAGAAAGTATGCCAAATCTACCATATGAGGAACTTAACCATCAGAAGTTCTAAATGTAAAGTACACTGAAGTGTAGCCCTGGAAAAGAAGAATCCATGAGCAATTTCCATCATAGAGAACAGAGGTAAACACACAAATCTAAACAAATGCTGTTAGTAAAAATATAAGGATACAAACCATCTATAAATTGGATATTAAAACAGCCTTGTACAGATAAATTGTTTTTTTAAGGAACCACTTGTGTAAAAACTATTAACTAGATGAATTATATTAATGAGTTTTTCCAATTGTGAAATATCTCTGCATCATAAACATATTATCCTCATTCATTTTATTATCCTCTCAAATTAGATCTCCAAGGTTTTTATTTATGAATTGGGAATCTACATTCACAAGTGATATTGATAACCCCTCTATGAATCAGTCACAAATAGTGAACAAATGATGACATTTTGTCAAAAAGTCTTGGAACCCTCTCCCAGGTTTCTCCCTGCCTCATCCTCCCCTGAGAGGCAGTAGGTATCATTGACCTGGTGTGTAGTGTCCCTGGGAAAGGAAGAAAGAGATGCAGCCTGCAGAGCAAGGTGGCAATGATGGGTCCTGAGCGATGTCCACAACCTGGCAGAGGAGTGGGCTCCAAGGTGGCCACTTTGTCCACTGGAATCCCCTCCTTTGTCTGTTGTTCTCTGAGGACAGAAAAAAAAAAAAAGCGTCCCTTGAAAATTAACTTATACTTCTTCTACTCTGAGGAGGTGGTTTGGGAATAGATGAGCTAGAACTTTCTATTTTAGGCTTAAGAGAATTTACTCACTTTTTCTTTAAGTAGGGCCTGGTTTTTGTTTGTTTGGCCGGTTGGTTGGTTTGCTTTGTTCTGTTTTTGGTTAGCTTAACCCTGATGCTTCAAAATTGCTGAGAAATAGATCTTTATAATTTATGATAACATATTCTGAATTCAAAGGCCATACCCATCTCAAATTTTCAGGAGATGTTCCAACTTATTCTTTCATTTTCTGAGTCAACAAAATGAAACAGATATTACAATGATCAGCATTATAAACAGATCTCATGGGCATCCTCTTGTATCTGGAAATGGCACAATGCTGATTTGTTGTATAACTGTCCCACTTTTGTTTTGGGAAATGTTATGATACTTTACATATGTCATTCCTAATAAACTAAGACAGGAGTGGCAAGCTTCTCTCTACCTGAACGCACAAATAGAAAGAGAGTTTGATGAACAGCTGGAATGTGGATGACATATGCTGTTTTCTTTGTGCTTCGATGAACAAAAGTCATAATTTAAGAAAAGTGTACAAATCCAGAAATTGGCCATTACATTTCCTGTGAACCACGTAGGTGTTTGGTACATTGCTGGATGCAAAGACAATACAACAAAAGTATGAAACACATGCTTTATCTTCAAGGACCACCATCACACAAAGATTTGTGGATCATACACCCAGCTCTGTATGAGGTATTGGGTTATTTCTAGGGATGCAAAAGTTAAGTAAATGTGGCTGCTTTTCTGGAGAAACATGTACACTATTTGGATGTTTTAGCAGAGCTAGACTTGATAGTAGATAGAGCCTCTAAAAGGCAAGGTCTTGCTTGCCTGCCAGAATGGTGTGCTTCAAAATAATGTTTGAATTGTAAATCTCTTCTGAGGGCCAGAGTATTTCATAAAGATGTAGGTTTCTAATGATAAAAGCTAGTAGAAGATAGTTATGCAAATTTAAGTTTTCAGCTCTTATATTCATGCAAGAACCATTTCTATAGGCTAGCAGATTAAGGATGGAAATCCTAATTCATATTTCTGTATATATTACTTTGAAATCTCCTGTAGTCCCCAAAGCCAGAAGTCTTCTGTGTGCTTTACTGCTGTCTGTCTGGTCTGAAGTCTGTATTTCTTGAAATCAGTTCTTCTCCCCCTCCTCCTCCTCCTCCTCCTCCTTCTTATTCTTCTTCCCCTTCTTCTTCTCCTCTTTCTTCTTCTTCTTCTTTTGATGAGAATGCTTAAGATCTAGTCTCAGCAACTTTAAAGTACATACATAATATTAATATTGTGTTCTTAACCAAGGCACAATGTTGTATTTTAGATCCTCAGAACTTATTCTTATAACTGAAAATGTGTAAGCTTTGACCTACATCACTTCATTTTCCCCTCCTCCCAGCCCCTGGTATCCATCATTCTATTATTCTTTTCTCTGTTTCTGTAATCAGCTTTTTTTAAAGATTTCATATATAAATGATACCATATAATATTTTTCTTTCTCTGTCTGCCTTATTTCACTTAGCATAATGCCATCCAGGTTCATCCATGTCATCACAAACAGCAGGATTTCTTCCTTTTTCTGGCTTGAATAATATTCCATTGTGTGTATTTTCTTTATGCCTTCATCCATTGAAGGACATTTAAGTTGTTTCCATGCCTCAGGTACTGTGAATTATGCTGCAGTGGACATGGGAGTATAGATATTTCTTCAAGATACTGATTTTGACTATTTTGGATATGTACCCAGATGTGGAATTGCTGGATCATAAAGTAGTTCTATTTTTAATTATTTGAGAAAACTTCATACTGTTCTTCATAGTGACTACACCAATTTACATTCCCATCAACAGGTTATAAGGATTCCCTTTTCTCCACACCCTCTCCAAAATATTTTATCTCTTTTCGCTTTGATAATAGATTGATGGTGAGTCTTATACAAGAACTTTGTGGAATTACATCTCTTTCTTTCAAATAAATGAGTATTTGATCTTAGAAAATCTTCAGTTGCCACTGGTAAATCTGAGATGTCTACATTTTCAATTATGTTAAAAGCAAATGTACCGCCTACCCTCCAAGGCTTTTATTAATTCCAAGTGTCAGTATGTATAATTGGAAAGAGATTTTAAAGATAAATCAAATAGTGTGAGAATTAAGAGATTCTGACACCTTTAGGGATTGTTTTAAAATCATTGCACGGATTCTTTTATTTATTTCTTTTTTTCCACTGGGGGTTGGGACTGGTAGACCACCAATGAATCTGTCATTCTCTCATATACTCTCATTATTTATTATTATCATCTGCCCTGGGAGCTTGTAGATTAATAAAAAATTCCCTTAAGGTATGCTACAAGTAAAGGGAAATTAGCCAGCTTTCCCACCTCATTTTATGCTAATATATTAAATTATGAGCTCTGAAGAAATTAGCAAGGACATGAAATCAACTACCGTGTCTTCCTTTGAGCAAATTAAAATGTAATAAGTACAGATATTCTGTAACCATCAGGTATTAAACTCCTTTCCTCTTTTTCTTTTCTTTCCTTTTAACATAACCAAGGCTGTAAATATACCATATATACATACATATAAGCATACATATATGTGTGTACACATGTATATATATAAAACATATACATATGTGTGTGTATAAACTGAGAGTTATCATTCCTTCCTAAATAATCCTATATTTATTTGGTGTGACACAAGATAAAAAGTATAACGAAATCTGGAAGGTGATGTACAGTTTCCTAAAGACTAAGAAGAGAAAAGTTATGATTTCTATGACCAAAAAATAATATTTTCATGCCTCTAATTAAATGCACACTTTAAAAAGTGAATAGTAATTAACAATAAATAAATAATATCAAATTTGTGGTGCCAGTACTCTTAATAACCAATCAAGATTTACACAAAATCCTAATGAGTTTATAGACAGCTGATCAATCCAAACTTCTGACATGGGAGTTACGGCAGGTGTCAAGCTGCACTTGCCAATCAGGGTGATAACCCCACCCCCATGGTTCCATTGCAAAGCACCATCTGCCCCAAGCACATGGACTGTCAAATTCTGGCTTGTGCCCTTTGGCATTTGGTGACGGTGACACTCAGGGCCAGTGACATGCAAGGAGGCATTTAAATTCTCACTTCTTTAAACCCTGACTAGGTCACAGTATCAATTTGGTATCAAGATGCCTTTGGAATATGCAAAACTCAACATATTTTGTTTGCCTGGTGCCAACTCTGAACATGACTTTAGTTTTTATGCCAGTAACAGTTTAAAATATCTGTAAAGAGCACCTGTGATTATGATCTCTCGCAACCCAGTCACAAAAAATATTGTAATTCATGCATTTCCATGTGACACAAAAAGACATAAAGACTTAGGGGTATTAGACATTTATTAAAGTTCTCGTTGGGAAAGGAATGGCATTGGTGCCATCTGACGTTCACCTGAAGGCACATTATTACATTATTATAACATAGGGTGTTGCAGGGGTTTTTGAAACGTTGTCTTGACCCAGTTTTGAGACACTGGCAAAAAGCCTGTCAGCTCTTCTACTCAAGCAATTGGTAAAGTCCATGCCCTCTAGCTACTTCCCTTGTGGGACTCTGACACTCCAGGGTACTATGAAGCCACCCGAACTGCCCTGGGACAGATATCAATCAATTATGGTCAGCTCTGTGTCCCAGGGCCCAAGGATTTATTCAAGTTAGCCAGTTCACAGAGAGCTATAAAGCCTGGCTAAGCCCACCCTGCTTGCCATAGCAAGCTGTGGCTCTGGCTCCAGCTTTTTGGTACCCTATCCCCAGGTGTGGCCCTGGTGGCAACCTTCTCTCCTTTGGAGCCAGAAGTAATGAGAGCTCTACCTTTCATCTATCTGAGTATCTTTGTGTTGTGTCCTACCATCCAATATATAATCCTATGAAATATTTTCTAACTACAAAACAATTGTGCTGATTTGAGTGATTGCTATCCCATTTCTCCAGGTTCCCTTGTTAGGCAGAAGTCTTTTTAAAGCACAGAAATGTACACACAAATGTTACTCAATACGTATTGGTTGTTTGGTTTAAAAATCACTGGGCAGAATGCATAGCCAGTCAAGTTATCAAGAAAATGCCAGGTGTGTTTCATGTTGATTTTTGTTTATGGAGTTCTCAGACCATGGTGTAGAGAACTCAGTCCTCTTCCACTGAGAATCACCTCTAGGTTCTTGGCAAATAATACATATTAATTCACTGTATGGGGTCTTATCCTAAGTGATAGATTCACAAACTTCCCTCACAAACATTTGCTGGGCACAGAGAGATGAAAGACAAAAGTTGTTTAAGAAAAAGGGGATGAGCCCCACTAAACTAGAGTCCATCTCAAACAAATGGAACATCCTTAGGGTAAAAAAGTTAACAGAACAACATCTAAGTGTAACCACCATCCCAACACTATGAGTGACTAGCTACCATTGGGGATAATCACTTTAACAGTGAACAGTAAAGTTATTCTTCCTTTATTTTCTTTCAGTACAAGGTAAAAGTCAACATACTGATTGTGCTAGAAATTTGATTTCATATAAAATTACAATTCTACTGGCTGAATTGCTTTCCTAGTAGATCAGTTTGTCTTTTAAAACTTGAAATGCAAGGTTTGTAATTAATTAGAGAGCTATGAGAAAACTATTTCCTCAATAGGAACTGTGACAAAAACACTCTTGAATATTTGGAAGCCAGTATGTCACAACCATTTTGTTAAATACAACTGTTCTTTGATTAAGCACTGATCATAATGACTGCACTTGAAAGCACCTTTCTCCTCCAAATCCCTGGGATCCCTTTGAGATAAGGTTTCTAGCAGAGTGGTCGCAGGGCAGAGGTGTGCTCCAGGAATCCTGCCCATTCCTCCCCACTGGGAAGTGAGTTCAAGTTCCAGCCTCGTCTTTCAGCTGCTGGGAAAACTGTGACCTTGGAGAAGGTTGCCCTGGAGGCCAGCACTGCTCCTTGGAAGGGCCACTGAATGTCTTCATCAGATGTCTCACACTCAGTAGACAGAGCATGGCTCCAGTTCTGCAGAAATGTGTGTAGTGGGGCTCAGAAGTTAAAGACACCTGTCTCTTAGGTTGCTTACCACCTTGTATGGATAACAAAGGCAAATATATTCCATGACCAAGAGAAGGAAGGTATCTCAGTAAAGGAACCTCCCTTTGTTCTGCAGAACATCTTGGTGTGTTGAAACCAGCATGGTTGTGAAAAAAAGATGAAGCAAGATTAACTGTTCAGGGAATCATGTTGATAAAAGGGGAATGAGTGAGAGGTTCCCCAACAACATGAAAAGGAAGGAGAATTCCCTCTGGTTGAGGGGATATTGGATTGTTATGTGGGGGAAGGTGAGAGGGAATCACCTGTGCTATGAGGACACTTAGGAAAAGGAAAGGCCTCATGTTGAATTTGCAGTTTCTTTGCATCTCTGCCCAGTAAGCATCTGCTCTTTCCTCACTCTCTCCTCCCCTATGGCTGCACCTCACTCTATCTTGATCCCCAGTACAGAAAATACGAATGGGTGACTGAGATGGACTGTTTGCCCATTATTTTGCTTGTTTTGTGGGAATTAAACACTCTGATGGTTGAGAAACTAAATAAAAATTATTTTGCAAACCTAACCTTCAAGAACTAGAGGATGGTTAGAGAAAACGGGAATAAATATTTAATGTTGTGTACAGCGTGCTCAAGAGGCCGACAGCCCAGTCCCCACTGACCAGTGATGTCACTTGTATTGCTTACCATCACCCATTGTTTTGTTTTGTTTTGTTTTTAATTGGAGTATAGCTGCATTACAATGTTGTGTTAGTTTCTGCTGTACAACGAAGTGAATCAGCTATATGTATACATATATCCCCTCCCTCTTGGACCTCCCTCCCACTCCCTTCCCATCCCACCCATCTAGGTCACCACAGAGCACCAAGCTGATCTCCCTGTGCTATACAGCAGGTTCCCACTAGCTATCTATTTTACACATGGTAGTATATATATGTCAATTCTAATCACCCATGGTTGACTGCAAGTTTGCAAAGCCCCAACACTCATTAAAAAATTGAAATGCTAGTCCAAGGAAATGTACAGAATGGGCATGGTTTATCCAGGTGCAAAAGAAGCTGGGACTCTGTAGCACATTGGGAATCTAGAAAAATTGGCTCTGTTTCCAGACAAACAGAAGTTTTGGTTTAATCTTAGTTGAGATGTGCTTGAGTGTGATTTGGGTGCACATGAAGAGAGTTTGATTCAGTAGACATACTTAAATTCTCTAAAACACACACATTTCTGAGACTGGTTCAAGATGGCAGAGTAGAAGGACGTGCTCTCACTCCCTCTTTCAAGAGCACCAGAATCACAACTAACTGCTGAACAATCATTGACAGGAAGACACTGGAACTCACCAAAAAAGATACCCCACATCCAAAGACAAAAGAGAAGCCACAGTGAGATGGTAGGAGGGGCACTATCACAATAAAATCTAATCCCATAACTGCTAGGTGGGTGACTCACAAACTGGACAACACTTATACCACAGAAGTCCACTCACTGGAGTGAAGATTCTGAGCCCCATGTCAGGCTTCCCAACCAGGGGGTCTGGCAATAGGAGGAGGAATTTCTAGAGACTCAGACTTTGAAGACTGGTAGGGTTTGATTGCAGTACTTCAGCAGGACTGCGGCAAACAGAGACTCCTCTCTTGGAGGGCACACACAAAGTATTGTGCACATCAGAACCCAGGGGAAGGAGCAGTGACCGCATAGGAGATTGAACCAGACCTACCTGCTAGTGTTGGAGGGTCACCTGCAGAGGTGGGGGGCAGCTGTGGCTCACCAAGGGATGAGGACCCTGGCAGCAGAAGCTCTGGGAGGTACTCCTGGTGTGAGCCCTCGCAGAGTCCACCATTAGCCACAGCAAAGAGCCCAGGTAGGCTCCAGTGTTGGGTCACCTTAGGCCAAACAACCAACAGGGAGGGAACCCAGCCCCATCCATCAGCAGACAAGTGGATTAAAGTTTTACTGAGCTCTGTCCACCAGAGCAACACACAGCTCTACCAACCACCAGTCCTACCCATCAGGAAACTTGCAGAAGCCTCTTTGATAGCCTCATCCACAAGAGAGCAGACAGCAGAAGCAAGAAAAACTACAATCCTCCAGCCCATGGAACAAAAACCACATTCACAGGAAGATAGACAAGATGAAGAGGCAGAGGGCTATGTACCAGGTGAAGGAACAAGATAAAACCCCAGAAAAACAACTAAATGGAGTGGAGATAGGGAACCTTCCAAAAGATAATTCGGAATAATGATAGCGAAGATGATCCTGGAGCTCGGAAAAAGAATGGGGGCAAAGATCGAGAAGATGCAAAAAATGTTTAACAAAGACCTAGAAGAATTAAAGAACAAACACCTAGAAGAATTACAGAACAAACAAACAGAGATGAACAATACAATAACTGAAAAGAAAAATACACTAGAAGGAATCAATAGCAGAATAACTGAGGCAAAAGAACGGATAAGTGACCTGGAAAACAGAATGGTGGAATTCACTACCATGGAACAGAATAAAGAAAAGAGAATGAAAAGAAATGAAGACAGCCTAAGAGACCTCTGGGACAACATTAAACACAACAACATTCACATTATAGAGGTCCCAGAAGGAGAAGAGAGAGAGAAAGGCCCTGAGAAAATATTTGAAGAGATTATAGTTGAAAACTTCCCTAACATGGGAAAGGAAATAGCCACCCAAGTCCAGGAAGTGCAGAGAGTCCCAGGCAGGATAAACCCAAGGAGAAACTGCCAAGACACATAGTAATCAAACTGACAAAAATTAAAGACAAAGAAAACTTATTGAAAGCAGCAAGGGAAAAATGACAAATAACATACAAGGGAACTCCCATAAGGTTAACCACTGATTTCTCAGCAAAAACTCTACAAGCCAGAAGGGATGGCATGATATATTTAAAGTGATGAAAGGGAAGAACCTACAACAAATATTACTCTACCCAGCAAGGATCTCATTCAGATTTGATGGAGAAATCAAAAGCTTTACAGACAAGCAAAAGTTAAGAGAATCCAGCACCACCTAACCAGCTCTACAACAAATGCTAAAGGACCTTCTCTAAGTGGGAAACACAAGAGAAGAAAAGAACCTACAAAAACAAACCCAAAACAATTAAGAAAATGGCCATAGGAACATACATATTGATAATTACCTTAAACGTGAATGGATTAAATGCTCCAACCAAAAGATTCAGACTTGCTGAATGGATACAAACAGAAGACCCATATATATGCTGTCTACAGGAGACCCACTTCCGACCTAAGGACACATACAGACTGAAAGTGAGGGGATGGAAAAAGATATTCCATGCAAATGGAAATCAAAAGAAAGCTGTAGTAGCAATACTCATATCAGATAAAATAGACTTTAAAATAAAGAATGTTACAAGAGACAAGGCAGGACACTACATAATGATCAAGCGATCAAACCAAGAAGAAGATATAGCAATTATAAATATATATGCACCCAACATAGGAGCACCACAATACATAAGGCAACTGCTAACAGCTATAAAAGAGGAAATTGACAGTAACACAATAATAGTGTGGGACTTTAACACCTCACTTACACCAATGGACAGATCGTCCAAAACAAAAATAAGTAAGGAAACAGAAAATTTAAATGACACAATAGACCAGAGAGATTTGATTGATATTTATAGGACATTCCATCCAAAAACAGCAGATTACACTTTCTTCTCAAGTGTACATGCAACATTCTCCAGGATTGATCACATCTTGAGTCAAAACTCAAGCATCAGTAAATTTAAGAAGATTGAAATCATAACAACCATCTTTTCTGACAACAACACTATGAGATTAGAAATCAATTATGGGAAAAAAATGTAAAAAACATAAACATATGGAGGCTAAACAATACCTTACTAAAAAACCAAGAGATCACCTAAGAAATCAAAGAGGAAATCAAAAAAATGCCTAGAGACAAATGACAATGAAAACACGATGATGCAAAACCTATGGGATGAATCAAAAGCAGTCCTAAGAGGGAAGTTTATAGCTATACAAGCCTACCTCAAGAAACATCTCAAGTAAACAATCTAACGTTACACCTAAAGGAAATAGAGAAAAAAGAACAAAGAAAACCCAAAGTTAGCAGAAGGAAAAATATAATAAAGATCAGAGCTGAAATGAATGAAATAGAAACAAAGAAAACAAAGCAAAGATCAATAAAACTAAAAGCTGGTTCTTTGAGAAGATAAAGAAAATTAATAAACCATTAGTCAGACTCATCAAGAAAAAGAGAGAGAGGACTCAAATCAATAAAATTAGAAATGAAAAAGGAGAATTTACAACTGACACCACAGAAATACAAAGCATCCTAACAGACTGCTACAAGGAACTATATGCCAACAAAATGGACAACCTGGAAGAAATGGACAAATTCTTAGAAAGGTATAACCTTCCCAGACAGAACCAGGAAGAAATAGAAAATGTGAACAGACCAATCACAAATAATGAAATGGAAACTGTGATTAAAAATCTTCCAACAGGGCTTCCCTGGTGGTGCAGTGGTTGAGAATCCGCCTGTCGATGCAGGGGACATGGGTTCATGCCCCAGTCTGGGAAGATCCCACATGCCGCGGAGCGGCTGGGCCTGTGAGCCATGTCACTGAGCCTGAGGTCCGGAGCCTGTGCTCCACAACGGGAGAGGCCACAACAGTGAGAGCTCTGCGTACCGAAAAAAAAAAAAAAAAAAAAAAAAAATCTTCCAACAAACTAAAGCCGAGGACCAGATGGCTTCATAGGTGAATTCTATCAAACATTTAGAGATGAGCTAACGTCCATTCTTCTCAAACTCTTCCAAAAAATTGCAGAGGAAGGAGCACTCCCAAACTCATTCTATGAGGCCACCATCACCCTGATACCAAAACCAGAGAAAGACACTAAAATAAAAGAAAATGACAGAACAATATCACTGATGAATATACATGCAAAATCCTCAACAAAATACTAGCAAACAGAATCCAACAGCACATTAAAAGATCATACACCATGATCAAGTGGGACTTATCCCAGGGATGCAAGGATTCTTCAATATATGCAAACCAATCAATGTGATACACCATATTAACAAATTGAAGAATAAAAACCATATAATCATCTCCACAGATACAGAAAAAGCTTTTGACAAAAGTCAACACCCATTTATGATAAAAACACTCCAGAGAGTTGGCATAGAGGGAACCTACCTCAATATAAGAAAGGCCATATATGACAAACCCACAGCAAACATCATTCTCAGTGATGAAAAACTGAAAGCATTTCCTCTGAGATCAGGAACAAGACACGGATATCCACGCTCACCACTATTATTCAACATAGTTTTGGAAGTCCTAGCCATGGCAATCAGAGAAGAAAAAGAAATAAAAGGAATGAAAATTGGAAAAGAAGAAGTAAAACTGTCACTGCTTGCAGATGACATGATACTATACATAGAGAATCCTAAAGATACCACCAGAAAACTACTAGAGCTAATCAATGAATTTGGTAAACTTGAAGGATACAAAATTAATGCACAGAAATCTCTTGCATTCCTGTACACTAATGATGAAATATCTGAAAGAGAAATTATGCAAACACTCCTATTTACTATTGCAACAAAGAGAATAAAATACCTAGGAATAAACCTACCTAGGTAGACAAAAGACCTGTATGCAGAAAACCATATGACACTGATGAAAGAAATTAAAGATGATACCAAGAGATGGACAGATATACCATGTTCTTGGATTTGAAGAATCAAAACTGTGAAAATGGCTATACTACCCAAAGCAATCTACAGATTCAATGCCAACCCTATCAAATTACCAGTGGCATTTTTTACAGAACTAGAAAAAAAAAAATCTTAAAACTTGTATGGAGACACAAAAGACCCCAAATAGCCAAAGCAGTCTTGAGGGAAAAAAATGGAGCTGGAGGAACCAGATTCCCTGACTTCAGACTATACTACAAAGCTACAGTAATCAAGACAATATGGTACTGGCACAAAAAAAGAAGCATAGATCAATACAAAAGGATAGAAAGCCCAGAGATAAACCCATGCACCTATGGTCAACTAATCTATGGCCAAGGAGGCAAGGATATACAATGGAAAAAAGACTTTTTTAATAAGTGATACTGTGAAGACTGGACAGCTACATGTAAATGAATGAAATTAGAACACTCCTTAACACCATACAAAAAAATAAACTCAAAATGGATTAGAGACCTAAATGTAAGACCAGACACTATAAAACTCTTAGAGAAAAACATAGGAAGAACACTCTTTGACAAAAATCATAGCAAGATCTTTTTTTGTTCCACCTCCTACAGTAATGGAAATAAAAACAAAAATAAACAAATGTGACCTAATGAAACTTAAAAGCTTTTACAAAGCAAAGGAAACTACAAACAAGATGAAAAGACAACCCTCAGAAAGGGAGAAAATATTTGTAAATGAATCATCAGACAAAGGATTAATCTCAAAATATATAAACAGCTCATGCAGCTCCATATTAAAAAGACAAAAACCCAATCCAAAAATGGGCAGAAGACCTAAATAGACATTTCTCCAAAGAATACATATAGATGGCCAAGAAGCAAATGAAAAACTGCTCAACATCACTAATTATTAGAGAAATGCAAATCAAAGCTACAATGATGTATCACCTCACACCAGTTAGAATGGGCATCATCAGAAGATCTACAAAGAACAAATGCTGGAGAGGGTGTGGAGAAAAGAAAAACCTCTTGCACTGTTGATGGGAATGTAAATTGATACAGCCACCATGGAGAACAATATGCAGGTTCCTTAAAAAACTAAAAATAGAATTACCATATGACCCAGCAATCCCACTACTGGCCATATACCCAGAGAAAACCGTAATTCAAAAAGACACATGCACCCCAATGTTCACTGCAGCACTATTTACAATAGCCAGGTCATGGAAGCAACCTAAATGCCCATCGACAGATGAATGGATAAAGATGATGTGGTACATATATACAATGCAATATTAGCCATAAATAGGAACAAAATTGTGTCATTTGTAGAGACGTGGATGCATCTAGATACCGTCATACAGAGTAAAGTAAGTCAGAGAGAGAAAAACAAATATTGTATATTAATTCATTTATGTGGAACCTAGAAAAAGAGTACAGATGAACCCGGTTTGCAGAGCAGAAATTGTGACACAGAAGTAGAGAAAAATGTAGGAACACCAAGTGGGGAAACTGGCAAGTGGTGGAGTTTGTGGTGGGATGAATTGGGAGATTGGGATTGACATGTATACACTGATGTGTATAAAATGGATGATTAATAAGAAAAAAAAAATTTTAAATAAATAAGTAAAACACATATTTCCATTACTGTATTTTATTGTGAATAATAATTCTATTATTATTCATCCCATGTGTGAAATGTCATCTCTGATGGTGAGAGTCCTCCAGGTCAGTCTGAGCCCCCAGCAAGGGGATTCCTCAACTGTGAGCTTTGTCCTTGTCTGTCATTTGCTGGGAATCTGGGCTGAGCTGGAGTAATGGCCTCTCCAATGCTGGGTGGGCACAAGTGGAGAAAGTCCCCATACCCGGTGCTGTCTGTCACAACAGGTTGTCACAACAAGCCAGGCAGAGCCAGCCAAAGGAGCCTCTCCTGTAGCTTCTGAATGCACAGCTTTCTCAAATACTTGAAACCACAGAGCAAAGGAGGAGACATGAGCACTTGCTGAGGGCAGGAGATGTGAACCTCATGGGGAACATATCTCCACAGGCTCCCAAAGCAAAGTGCTGCCTCTGCTCTAAGTCCATCCATGTGGCTACAAATGGCATAAATTCATTCTTTTTACAGCCAAGTAATATTCCATTGTATAAATATACCACATCCTTTTTATTCATTCTTTGCTATTGTAAATAGTGCTGCAATGAGTATTGGGGTACATGTATCTTTTCAAATTATGGTTTCGTCTGAGTATATGCCCAGGAATGTGGTTGCAGGATCATATGGTAGCTCTCTTTTTAGTTTTTTATGGAACCTCCATACTGTTCTCCATAGTGGCTGCACCAATTTACATTCCCACCAACAGTGTAAAAGGGTTCTCTTCCCCACATCCTCTCCAGTATTTATTGTTTGTAGACTTTTTGATTTCTATAAGATTACCAAAAGTTTCTGCAAAAACAAAGCACCAGTTTCCCTGCCAATGATTATGTCCCTTGGGACAAAATGTCTCTTGGGTGATGGCTGGTGGGCCATTACAATCTTAGTTGTAATACCTCCTTTGTGTCAGCTTAGATGTGTCACCTAGAGGACAGGGAATAAAAACCATGAGTAAGGTCTGTTTCATCTTGTGAAGATGGAACCAAAGTTCCAGTCTCCTTGTGAGGGAGGTATCTCCCCATGTTCTGATACCTCCATCTCCATCTGTCCCTCTGGCCCACTATCCTTCTGTGACCTGCTCTGGGGAGTGGTGATGGGAACTCCTGGGATACGTGTGATAGTACACACCCTTCAGGATCTTGGCATCCAAAGGCAGAGCAAAACTCTTAACAAGTGCCCTGAGTTAAGGCAGCACTGAGACACTGAGACACAAACCTCTTGATGTGGAGACTTGAAAGAAGATAAAGAAACCCAACTAGACAACTATAGTCACCATTAGCTCTTTGCACCAATCTAGGTTTTAGTCTTGCGTTGTTTTATTTTAATTGCCAAACCAGGATCCCTGGACACCTGCAACATTTGGCGTTTTGACATTGGGCTCTGAAATATAGTTTAGATTAATTTCTGAAGACATCACTTGAAGATGTCTTTCCATGATATGGAAAGAGGATAAAAATAAATCGCTTGCCTTTGCGCACAGTGGGAGTTCTCAGGATGAGGGGAATCTTTGGTGAGTTTTTGCTCTCAGCTCTGAATTTAAACTTAAACTTGTAATTTTGGGGGACCAATAATTAATTTTCAGTGGTTATTGAAAGGGGGAGGTGTCAGTGGCAATCCAGGTGGAAAGGATATATAGACAGGAGTTATGAGGGGCTCATTTTCCTGGCCCAAATCCACTGCCCAAGTAATCTATCTTGTGTAAAACAACAGAGATTAAATTTTTAAAGCTTTTTAGGCAGCAAGAAGAATGAAAAATAAATCACATTCTGGTGTTTTATGGAGTTCAAGGGGCAAAGACATTTCCATAACCATATAATTATGAATTCATTTTGACATTGTTTTTTAAATTAGTATTGGGCTGTGAAAAATCATCATATTTTGCATTCTTTGTTAGCATTGCATAGCATAAATATTGACATTTGTAACACTTTCACAGAGTATAAAATCCCCGCAAAATATTTAATGCTTTAAGGAAAAGGATATTTAATTATATTTTACTGCAGTTAACTCCTGTCCTTTTCATTTATAAATATTAACTTCCTTTTCATCTCCACATTTGCTATCACAGGGCTAGAGGATGTAAAATTGGTTTTTGGTAATTAGGGTCCAGATAATGCTACTAGTGGGTGGGTGTGGGGAGGATAGGGAATGGAAGGTAGACGATGCTGTTTCTCTTCAAAGGAAATGTCACTGATCTGAAGTGGGGATGCCTGGGGAAGGGGAAAGGATGCTGATGAGAAGGTGAAAGGCTGCACTGGAGCCCCTAAACAGTTGTACTACACATCTAATAGGTATATTTTTCAAATTATCACTAATATTTGTATAATGCCTTGCATCTTATATTCAGTTGCTAGGGCTGCCATGACAAAATACCACAGCCTGGGGGCTTAAACAACAGAACTTTATTTCTCACAGTTCTAGAGGCTGGAAGTCCAAGATCAGGGTGTTGGCAGGTTGGTTTCTCCTCTGGCCTTTCTCCTTGGTTTGCAGGTGCTGCTTCTTTGCTGTGTCTGCACATGGTTTTTCCTCTGTGCATGCATCCCTGGTGCCTCTTTGTTTAGATTTCCTCTTCTTATAAGGAGCTCAGTGAGACTTAATCAGGACCCACTGTAACAGCTTCATTTTAACTTAATCCCTTCTGTGAGCTCCTGTCTACAAATACAGTACGGGGGTTTAGGGCATTATTATATGAAATTTGGGGGACACAATTTTGTCCATAACACATCTCAAATTTTTTTTCCCATTTACCTTGTTTTATTGGACACCAGGGACACATGCAGAGCAGATCTTATTATTCTCCCTGTTTTCAGATGACGAGACATATCAGAATTTAGGATTCTGCCTGAGGGAACTCAGGACCTCTGACTTCCACTCACAAGACCCCTCACCAGACTTGGAAAAATTTTGTTCTCCTGCTGCTGGAACAAACCCACGATGTAGTAAGCCATTGTCTGACTTCCTCAGGAGAACCTGGTGAGGTCAGCAGGGCTGGAACCCAATGGTCTTTCCATAGGCAAGGAGTTCCCACATCAGGCCTCCTGGGACCAGGGAAAAGGGACGGTAATTCTAAAAGATTTTGTTTTAAGTAAAATGCTGCATTCACTCACAATGAATTCACACCCTTGTTTTTCACTGAGAAATTTTCCTTTTGCTTCTTTTCCTTAACCATTATGATTTGGTTTGGAAGAATTAAGTAAAAGGGAGGTAAGAGGAAGATGGTGAATAAAAGACCACTAGCGGCTGCTTATTTCTTTCTCTTCAGTGGAACAAATTGCTCTCAAGGAGACACCAGCTATATTTTATTTTGCCAATAAATATAACAAACGAGCTTTGGTTTTTGCTATTGTTTGGTACTCCTATTTTTCTGGTTAAGGCAACCGAGGTTTTTTTTAATCAAAATAAATCTAATTTTTGAAATTCTTTATCTCCAACATTTCTTCTGCCTTATTGGTGCCTGCCCTGCCATTAGTCATCATCTATACATATTTTACTTTTCCTACAACATGCTATTTATCATTTGACTCTAGCAAATTTTTTTCTGTGCTTGAAGGAAAAAACTGAATGCCAGAGAGAGAGAGAGAGACCTGAACAAGACCCTGGTAGCATGGGCTCTACTTTTTCGATTCTCAAGATCCTGCTTCCTTCCTTCACTTATTTCCGATTTTCCAGGTTGGGTGCCATTCCAGACAGTTCACCAAAGTTCAGTTACTTCCCTAATCTATTCCTTTCCTGACTTTTTGTGGTGCTGTGTACATACCTCATATGTATAAATACTTATGATAGTCATTGCCCAGTACAATTTTCATGAGAAAATGAGGAAACTAAAGACCCCCGGAAGACATGAGAGTCAGGATTAATCCATTGTTTCTATTCACAACTAGTTGCCACCACGTTTATCACTGGGAGATGACAAGAGCCTGAGTGTGTGGGAAATGAGGGGTTGGGACAGGAAAGAGGACCCCTGACATGAGTCACACCTGTGCAAAGGCTTTAAAATGAAGCTTTTTCTCTTATCTGAAAATAATATACATATATTTATATAGACATATATATACATGGAGAGAGAGACTCTATATGTGTGCCTGACTGTGTAGATTTGAATTATACTCTTCTTGTAAAGTTATTTGGAAATGTATTCATTTTTAATCACTTGAAAGCCTCAAACATGTAAATTTTACTATATTCTAGTACAAAATATAAATTTATCTAGAAAACTCTATCCAAATCTTCTTTATATGAGTTGATGTATTCAAAAATACAATTATAGGATTAAAATCATACAGGCATACTTCATTTTATCTTGCTTTATTTCATTGTCCTTCACAGATATTGCACTTTTTTAAATGAAGGTTTGTGGCAGCTTGGTGTCAAGCAAGTCTATTGATGCTATTTTTCCAACATCTTTTGCTCACTTCTTATCTTTGTGTCACATTTTGGTACTTCTCCTGATATTTCAAATTTTAAATTATTATTATACTTGTTATGGTGATCAGTGATCTTTAATGTTACTATTGTAATTGTCTGGAGGGCACCACAAACCACATCCATATAAGACAGTGAACTTAATAAACGTTGTGTGTTCTGACTGCTCCACCAACAGGTCATTTCTCCATCTCTCTCCCTCTCCTTGGTCCTCCCTATGCCCTGAGCTACAGAAACATTGAAATTAGGCAAATTAATAACCCTACAATGGCCTCTAAGTGTTCAAGTGAAAGAAGAGTTACATGTCTCTCACTTTTAATCAAAAGCTAGAAATGGTGAAGCTTAGTGAGGAAGACATGTTGAAATCTGAGACAGGCCTAAAGCTAGGCCTCTTACATGAAGAGTTAGCCAAGTTGTGAATGCAAAGGAAAAGTTCTTGAAGAAAATTAGAAGTGCTACTCAGTGAACACATGAAAAATAAGAAAGCAAAACAGCCCTATTGCTGGCATGGAAAAAGTTTGAGTGGTCTGGATAAAAGATCAAACCAGCCACGACATTTCCTTAAGCCAAAGCCTAGTCCAGAAAAAGACCAAAGTTCTCTTCTATTCTATCAAGGCTGAGAAAAGTGAGGAAGCTTCAGAAGAAAAGTTTGAAGCTAACAGAGTTTGGTTCATGAGGTTTAAAGAAACACACCATCTCCACAACAACATAAAAGTGCAAGATGAAGCAGCAAGTGCTAATGTAGAAGTTACCTAGAAAATTAGCAGCAAGTTACCCAGAAAATCTCACAAAGATAATAACAAAGGTGGCTACACTAAACAACCTATTTTCAATGGAGACAAAAAAATCTTTTTTTGAAGAAGAAGATGCAATCTAGGATTTTCATAGCTAGAGAGGAGAAGTCAATGCCTGAATTCAAAGCTCCAAAGGACAGACTGACTCTCTTGTTAGGTGACTTAAATTTGAAGCCATTGCTCATTTACCATTCTGAAAATCCTGGGACTTTTAAGAATTATGCAAAATCGGAGATTGGTTCAAGATGACAGAGTAGAAGAACGTGTGTTCACTCCCTCTTGCAAGAGCACCAGAATCACAACTAACTGCTGAACAATCATCGACAGGAAGAAACTGGAACTTACCAAAAAATATACCCCACATCCAAAGAAAAAGGGGAAGCCACAATGAGATGGTAGGAGGGGCACTATCACAATAAAATCAAACCCTATAACTGCTGGGTGGGTGACTCATAGACTGGAGAACAATTATATCACAGAAGTCCACCCACTGGAGTGAAGGTTCTGAGCCCCACATCAGGCTTCCGAACCTGGAGGTCTGGCAACGGGAAGAAGAATTCCTAGAGAATCAGACTTTGAAGGATAGCAGGATTTGATTGCAGGACTTTGACAGGACTGAGGGAAACAGAGACTCTACTCTCAGAGGGCACACACAAAGTAGTGTGTGCATGAAGACCCAGAGCAAGGAGCAGTGACCCCATAGGAGACTGAACCAGACCTACCTGCTACTGTTGAAGGGTTTCCTGCAGAGGCAGGGGTCAGCTGTGTCTCACTGTGAGGACAAGGACACTGGCAGCAGAAGTTCTGGGAAGTAGTCCTTGGTGTGAGCCCTCGCAGAGTCTGCCATTAGCCCCAAAAAAGAGCCAGGTAGGCTCCAGTGTTGGGTTGCCTCAGGCCAAGCAACCTACAGGGAAGGAACACAGCCCCAGCCATCAGCAGACAAGTGGGTTAAAGTTTTACTGAGCTCTGCCCACCAGAGCAACACACAGCTCTACCAACCACCAGTCCTTCCCAACAGGAAACTTGCAGAAGCCTCTTTGATAGCCTCATCCACCAGAGAGCAGACAGCAGAAGCAAGAAGAACTACAATCCTGCAGCCAATAGAACAAAAACTACGTTCACAGAAAGATAGACAAGATGAAGAGGCAGAGGGCTATGTACCAGGTGAAGGAACAAGATAAACCCTCAGAAAAACAACTAAATGAAATGGAGATAGGCAACTTTCCAGAAAAAGAATTCAGAATAATGATAGTGAAGATGATCCAGGACCTCGGAAAAAGAATGGAGGCAAAGATCGAGAAGATGAAAGAAATATTTAACAAAGATCTAGAAGAATTAAAGAACAAACAAACAGAGATGAACAATACAATAACTGAAAAGAAAAATACACTAGAAGGAGTCAATAGCAGAATAACTGAGGCAAAAGAATGGATAAGTGACCTGGAAAACAGACTGGTGGAATTCACTACCGTGAAACAGAATAAAGAAAAGAGAATGAAAAAAAATGAAGACAGCCTAAGAGACCTCTAGGACAACATTAAACACAACAACATTCACGTTATAGAGGTCCCAGAAGGAGAAGAGAGAGAGAAAGGCCCTGAGAAAATATTTGAAGAGATTATAGTTGAAAACTTACCTAACATGGGAAAGGAAATAACAACCTAAGTCCAGGAAGTGCAGAGTCCCAGGCAGGATAAACCCAAGGAGAAGCATGCCAAGACACATAGTAATCAAACTGACAAAAATTAAAGACAAAGAAAAACTTATTGAAAGCAGCAAGGGAAAAATGGCAAATAACATACAAGGGAACTTCCATAAGGTGAACAGCTGATTTCTCAGCAGAAACTCTACAAGTCAGAAGGGAGTGGCATGATATATTTAAAGTGATGAAAGGGAAGAACCTACAATAAAGATTACTCTACCTGGCAGGGATCTCATTCAGATTCGATGGAGAAATCAAAAGCTTTACAGACAAGCAAAAGCTAAGAGAATTCAGCACCACCAAACCAGCCCTAACAAATGCTAAAGGAACTTCTCTAAGTGGGAAACACAAGAGAAGAAAAGGACCTACAAAAAAGAAACCCAGAACGAACAATTAAGAAAACGGTCATAGGAACATACATATCGATAATTACCTTAAACATTAATGCATTAAATGCTCCAACTGAAAGACACAGGCTTGCTGTATGGATACAAAAACAAGACCCGTCTATATGCTGTCTACAAGAGACCCACTTCAGACCTAGGGACACATACAGACTGAAAGTGAGGGGATGGAAAAAGATATTCCATGCAAATGGAAATCAAAAGAAAGCTCTTGTAGCAATACTCATATCAGATAACTTCATCAGATAGACTTTAAAATAAAAAAATGTTACAAGACACAAGGAAGGACACTACATAATGATTAACTGATCAGTCCATGAAGAAGATAACAATTATAAATATATATGCACCCAACATAGGAGCACCTCAATACATAAGGCAACTGTTAACAGCTATAAAAGACGAAATCAACAGTAACACAAAAATAGTGGGGGACTTTTAACACCTCACTTACACCAATAGACAGATCATCCAAATTGAAAATTAATAAGGAAACACAAGCTTTAAATGACACAATAGACCACAGAGATTTAACTGATATTTATAGGACATTCTGTCAAAAAACAGCAGATTACACTTTCTTTTCAAGTGCACATGGAACATTCTCCAAGACAGATCACATCTTGAGTCACAAATCAAGCCTCAGTAAATTTAAGAAAATTGAAATCATATCAAGCATCTTTTCTCACTACAACACTACAAGATTAGAAATCAATTATAGGGAAAAGAACATAAAAAAACACAAACATATGGAAGCTAAAAAATATGTTACTAAAAAACCAAGAGCTCAATGAAGAAATCAAAGAGGAAATCAAAAAATACCTAGACACAAATGACAATGAAATCACAATGATCCAAAACCTATGGGATGCAGCAAAAGCAGTTCTAAGAAGGAAGTTTATAGCAATACAATCCTACCTCAAGAAACAAGAAACATCTCAAATAAACAAGCTAATCTGACACCTACAGCAATTAGAGACAGAAGAACAGAAAAAACCCCAAAGTTAGCAAAAGGAAAGGAATCATAAAGATCAGATCAGAAATAAATGAAAAAGAAATGAAGGAAACAATAGCAAAGATCAATAAAACTAAAAGCTGCTTCTTTGAGAAGATAAACAAAATTGATAAACTATTAGCCAGACTCATCAAGAAAAATAGGGAGAAGACTCAAATCAATAGAATTAGAAAAAATAAAGAGGTAACAACTGACACTGCAGAGATACAAAGGATCATAAGAGATTACTACAAGCAAGTATATGCCAATAAAATGGACAACCTGGAAGAAATGGACACATTCTTAGAAAAGCACAACCTCTGAGACTGTATCTGGAAGAAATAGAAAATATGAACAGACCAATCATAAGCACTGAAATTGAGACTGAGATTAAAAATCTTACAACAAACAAAGGCCCAGGACCAGATGGCTTCACAGGCAAATTCTGTCAAACATTTAGAGAAGAGCTAACACCTACCCTTCTCAAACTCATCCAAAATATAACAGAGGGAGAAACACTCCCAAACTCATTCTATGAGGCTACCATCACCCAGATAACAAAACCAGACAAAGATGTCACAAGGAAAGAAAGCTAGAAGCCATTATCACTGATGAACATAGATGCAAAAATCCTTAACAAAATACTAGCAAACAGAATCCAACAGCACATTAAAAGGATCATACACCATGATCAAGTGTGTTTTATCCCAGGAATACAAGGACTCTTCAATATATGCAAATCAATCAGTGTGATAACCCATGTTAACCAATTGAAGGAGAAAAACCATATGATCATATAAATAGATGCAGAAAAAGCTTTTGACAAAATTCAACACCCATTTATGATAAAAACTCTCCAGAAAGTGGGCATAGAGGGAACTTACCTCAACATAATAAAGACCATATACAACAAATCCACAGCAAACATCATTCTCAAAGGTGAAAAACTGGGCTTCCCTGGTGGCGCAGTGGTTGAGAGTCCGCCTGCCGGTGCAGGGGACATGGGTTCATGCCCTGGTCCGGGAAGATCCCACATGCCGCGGAGCAGCTGGGCCCGTGAGCCATGGCCACTGAGCCTGCGTGTCCGGAGCCTGTGCTCCGCAACGGGAGAGGCCACAACAGTGAGAGGCCCGCGTACAGCAAAAAAAAAAAAAAAAAAAAAAAAAAAAGGTGAAAAACTGAAATAATTTCCTTTAAGATCAGGAACAGGACAAGGATGTCCATTCTTGCAACTATTATTCAACATAGTTTTGGAAGTCCTACCAAGGCAATCAGAGAAGAAAAAGAAATAAAAAGAATACTAAGTGGAAAAGAAGAAGTAAAACTGTCATGGTTTGCAGATGATATGATACTATACATAGAGAATCCTAAAGATGCCACCAGAAAACTACTAGAGCTAATCAATGAATTTAGTAAAGTTGAAGGATACAAAATTAATGCAAAGAAATCTCTTGCATTCCTAAACACTAATGATGAAAAATCTGAAAGAGAAATTAAGGAAGCACACCCATTTACCATTGCAACAAAAAGAATAAAATACCTAGGAATAAACCTATCTTGGGAGACAAAAGGCCTGTATGCAGAAAACTATAAGGCACTGATGAAACAAATTAAAGATGATACCAACAGATAGAGAGATATATACCATGTTCTTGGATTGGAAGAATCAATATTGTGAAAATGACTCTACTACTCAAAGTAATCTACAGATTCAATGCAATCCCTATCAAATTACCAATGGCATTTTTTATGGAACTAGAACAAAAATTCTTAAAATTTTTATGGAGACAAAAAAGACCCCAAATAGCCAAAGCAGTCTTGAGGGAAAAAAATGGAGCTGGAGGAACCAGATTCCCTGACTTCAGACTATACTACAAAGCTACAGTAATCAAGACAATATGGTACTGGCACAAAAACAGAAAGATAGATCAATGGAACAGGATAGAGAGCCCAGAGTTAATCCCACCCACCTATGGTCAACTAATCTATGACAAAGGAGGCAAGGATATACAATGGAGAAAAGACAGTCTCTTCAGTAAGTGGTGATGGGAAAACTGGACAGCTACACGTAAAATAATGTATTTAGTACACTCCCCGATGCCATACACAAAAATAAATTCAAAATGGATTAGAGACCTAAATCTAAGGCTGGACACTATAAGACTCTTAGAGGAAAACATAGGCAGAACACTCTATGACATAAATCACAGTAAGATCTTTTTTGATTCACCTCCTACAGTAATGGAAATAAAAACAAAAATAAACAAATGTGGCCTAATGAAACTTAATAGCTTTACAAAGCAAAGGAAACTACAAACAAGATAAAAAGACAACCCTCGGAATGGTAGAAATATTTGCAAACAAATCAGCCAACAAAGGATTAATTCACCAAAATATATAAACAGCTCATGCAGCTCAATATTAAAAACTAAACAACCCAATCCAAAAATGGGCAGAAGACCTAAATGGACATTTCTCTAAAGAAGACATACAGATGGCCAAGAAGCAAATGTAAAGCTGCTCAACATCACTAATTATTAGAGAAATGCAAATCAAAACTACAATGAGGTATCACCTCACACCAGTTAGAATGCCCATCATCAGAAAATCTACAACAAATACTGGAGAGGGTGTGGGGAAAAGGGAACCCTCTTGCACCATTGGTGGCAATGTAAATTGATACATCCACTATGTAGAACAGTATGGAAGTTCCTTAAAAAACTAAAAGTAGAATTACCATATGACCCAGCAATCCCACTACTGGGCATATACCCAGAGAAAACCATAATTCAAAAAGACACATGCACCGCAATGTTCATTGCAGCACTATTTACAATAGCCAGGTCATGAAAGCAAACAAAATGCCCATTGACAGACAAATGCATAAAGAAGATGTAGTACATATATACAATGGAATATTATTCAGCCATAAAAAGGAACAAAATTGGGTCATTTGTAGAGATGTGGATGGATGTAGAGACTGTCATACAGAGTGAAGTATGTCAGAAAGAGAAAAACAAATATTGTATATTAATGCATATATGTGGAACCCAGAAAAATGGTACAGATGAACCAGTTTGCAGGCAGAGCAGAAATAGAGACACAGATGTAGAGAAAAGAACGTATGGACACCAAGGGGGGAAAGTGGCGGGGGTGTGTGTGTTGTGGTGGTGGTGTGATGAATTGGAAGATTGGGATTGACTTACATACACTGATATGTATAAAATGGATAACTAATAAGAACCTGCTGTATAAAAAAGTAAATAAAATTCTTAAATTAAAAAAAAAAGAAAAAAGAATTATGCTAAATCTACTCTGTCTGTGTCCTATGAATGCAGCAACAAATCGTAGTTGATAGTACATCTGTTTATAACATGGTTACTGAATATTTAAAGCCCACTGCTGAGACCTACTGCTCAGAAAAATAAAGATTCCTTTCAAAATATTACTGATCATTGACAATGTACCTGGTCACCAAAGAGCTCTAATGGAGATGTACAATGAGATGAATCTTGCTTTCATGCCTGCCAACACAACATTCATTGGGTAGCCCATGGATCAAAAAGGAATTTTGACATTCAAGTATTAATTAAGAAATACATTCCATAAGGCTGTAGCTGGTGGAGATAGTGATTCTTCATTCTGATCTGGGCAAAGTAAGTTGAAAACCTTCTGGAAAGAACTCAACATTGTAGATGCCATTAAGAACGTTCATGATTCACAGGAAAAAGTTCAAGTATCAACATGAACAGGAGTTTGGAAGAAGTTGCTTCCAATCCTCATGGGTGATTTTGAGGGGTTCAAAACTTCAGTGGGGGAAGTAACTGCAGATGTTGTACAAACAGCAAGAGAACTAAGATTAGAAGTGGAGCCTGAAGATGTGACTGAAATGCTGCAATCTCATGATAAAACTTTAACCAATGAGGAGTCGCTTCTTATGGGGAAGAGCAAAGAAAGTTTCTTCTTGAGATTGAATCTACTCCTGGTAAAGATGCTACTGTATTAAGATGGTTGAATAGACAAAAAGGAGTCAGAACATTATGTAAACTTAGTTGATACAGCAGTAGCAGGGTTTGAGAGGATTAACTTCAATTTTGAAAGAATTTTTACTCTGAGTAAAAGGCTATCAAATAACATTGTGTGCTACAGAGAAATTGTTTATGAAAGGAAGAGCCAATCAATGAGGCAAACTCCGCTGTTGTCTTATTTTAAAATATTCCCACGGCCACCCCACCTTCAGCAACCACCACCCTGATCAGCCAGCAGCCATCAACATCGAAGCAAAACCCTTGGACAATGGTTAGCATATTTTAGCAATAAAGTAATTTTTAATTAAGGTATGTACATTTTTAGATGTAATGCTATTGCACACTCAATAGACTACAGTATAGTGTAAACATAACTTTTTTGCACAAGAAAAACAAAAATTTGTGTTATTCACTTTATTGAAATATTCACTTTATTGGGGTGATCTGGAACAGAACCCACAATATCTCCAAAGTCTGCCTGTATTTCTCATTTGCTTTTGTAGAATAAACTCCATTGTTATTCTGTTTGCAAATTTTGCTTTCAGTAGGTACAATTAATTAAAACCTAAATCTTTTTGGCTCTCCATTTTGTGAATATTGTGTTTAAAGTTTTTCAACTAATTTTGAACAAGAGGCAAAAACAATTTAGAGCACTTATTTAAAAATCTTACAAACAAGATGTAACCATATTTATTTCATCATGATTAGGAATATGCATTAATTTACGGCTCCTGAAACTGTGTAAATAATTTTTTAAATAAATTCTCCAAAATATACTTAACCAGTCTTAAGTTATGCTTGCTCCACATGTTTTACCAACTCTAAGTGACTGCTTTGGATGAAGGTACATGATAATGGAGAAGAAAGAATCATCAAAAGTAAGAAAACACAAAGCCTGTTTTGGGAGGCAGGAACAGCCCATGTGGTCTCAGGACTAAGCCGCAGTACGTATCCCTAGAGGAGCCTGGTCTTTAAGGTGGGGTGCAGACAGACTGCGGGGGATTTTCCGTGTGAGGTCCATGAGTTTGTGGTCAGTTACAGAACCACTGGACATTTTGATGAATAGAACCTCATTCACTCGCTCATTCATTCACTCAACAATCGTTTGCCGGACGCCTCTCCATCAACATAATTGTGGAGACAAACGGGAGAAAGTCGTGGCTCCCGCCCTCGTGAAACTCTGAGTCCCCAAAAGGAGACCAGACAGGTGGGCAAATAATGAAAGTCCCGTGAGTTAAGGATTAATAAGGAACCGGGAACAGGAGCCCAAGGTGGGTGGGATGAGTTCGCCGGAGCTCATCCTTGACCCCTGGGAATAAGCGCCGGGAGCGTTCTGTGGGCCACCCGGTCCCCACAGTTCCAGGCCCGTGGACTCACCCCAGTGACCTCAGCCTCAGATGAAGACGCACAGAGAGGGCGGGAACCTGCCCAGGTGCACACAGCCCATCCGCGGTGTAGGTGGAATCCGTACAGCACGTGAACGCACGTGGTAGACCCCAGAGCCCACTGTGTGCATTCTGATTTTCATTCGATATGAAATTTCAGGTAAACTGCAGACATTTAACTCATGTTTATATGGAGTGTTTAGATTCTGCAGTGTTAGAGAGGAAATGGTAGAGCTCTTTGACCATTCTTTCAGCTACATATCCTAGAGCAGAGGTCAACAATTCTTTGAGGAAGATATTAAAGAAGGAAAAAGATTATCAGAGAGTAGTTGTAGAATTTCCCCCCCAATCCTCAATAACTCTTTTGTTTCTACTGTACTGTTTTGAAAGAACTGAAATTCAAAGCTATTGGAATGATGAAAGTAGTTTGGTTTTAACCAAATGTCTTATTATTTCTGTCTGTCTGAGCTATCTACAGTTCCTTAGTGGCACATACATTTATGGTAGAGGAAGGAAGCTTGCAGGTCACGAAGAGGTCATAGCGCTTCCAAAAATGCAAGCAGCTCCACTGCTCCCACCTAAAACTGGTCCCAGGGCGGAGGGATGGGGATGGGTGCTGCATCAGGGGGCGAACACGGAGCTGAGGGTCCTGGAGGAGACTTTGGGGCTTACAGAATGCTTGCTCCCGAGTTACCCTGTTTGTTCCTCATGAGAGTCCCATGAGGTACAGGACTGCATCATCTCCATGTGCAGATGTGGACGCAGGGATTCTGAAGGACTGGCCTCCTTGCCCAGGGTAGTGTTGCTCTGTCAGGGGCACGGGGATGGGAGACGGGCTGTGGAGAGGAGCCCCTGAGAAGGACGCAGCCCAGGGATAGTGCTGGGGAGCAGGTCTGCCTCTGACATGGGTGCACCCACACCGTTACTGCTGCTCAAGGCCTGCTGGTTGGAAAAACACATGCATTTTTTGATATCAATTAGATTCTCTAATTACAATAGTTTTTAATTGAGGGGGGTTGTTTGTTTGTTTGTTTGAAATTACATGTAGCTGGCCTGTACTAAATTACAGCTATAAAGAGTTTCCAGTTTCAGCAACAAATTGGACCCAAGTACAACGCTGAAAGGCCAACCTCTGTTTGAATAACTCTGCAAATATAAAGTCTCCATGATAGAGTATCATATAATTGGCTTCAAGGGAAATAGTAGATTGCAGTAACTTTGGGATATGTTCTTTTTAAAATTGCTTTCTATTGTGAATATTTCTATTAACTTGGTCAAGTTTTCACTCCATTCAGGGTATTTCTGCCACCTGCACTATTCCTTGTTAAGCAGATGCAGAATCAAAACAGGCTGAAAAATATTGCAGGTGTTTATGAGATAGAACGCATTTCTGTACACATTTACCCAGCCTTCAGTCATGTCTCAGGCAGGTTTTCTACAGCTGAACATCTACTGCGTAGATTTTGGCAAACAGTGCCTTCCACTGTGGCAGAAAGACACATTTGTGAGCATCCCTTCAGCGGAGTTTGGTAAACTTATTTCAAGGAATCTTTGATAGAAGTGTAGAAATTAATCTTTGAGTTGGGGTAATATTTGGAACATCTTTTGAGTATTGATTATGAAGAATCTTTTTCTGTGGAGATGTCTGAATTTAGATAAAGAAGCAGCAAAGCTCCTGTTTAATTAAATGGAAAGCTGTCATAGATGAAATGTTCATTAAACCTGAGCTTGCACTTCTGCTGGAATGATGAACAACCAAATGTCACCCCTGGTTTTCTCTACTTTGGAGACATCTTCAGCAGAGACCCAGGAATGTCCTCAGGTTTGTAAACAGCACTGTGGACATCTGGTCAACAGGAGGGGACAGAGGCTTTTCAGTCATCTCCCCTAGAGGAAGGACTGGGTCTAGGGGATCAGTGTGGCAGGATGGCATGTGTTATGGGTTCAATTGTGTCCCCCCAAATATTCATATGTTGTATCCCTAGTACCTCAGAAAGTGATCTTATTTGGAAATAGGAACATTGCAGATGTGATTAGTTAAGATTAAAGACATTAGGGTGTCTCCTAATTCAATATGACTGGTGCCTTATAATAAAGGGGAAATCTGGACACAGAGACAGACACAGTCACAGGGAAACACATGTGAAGAGGAAGGCGGAGATGGGGTGATGCTTCTACATGTCAAGGATCGCCAAGGATTCCCAGTAAAGCCCCAGAAGTCAGGAGAGAGAGTCATGGACCAGATTCTCTCTCATAGCCCTTGGAAGACACAATGCTGACACCTTCATCTTGGGCTTCTGGCTTTGAGAACTGTGAAATTAAATGTTTCTATTATTCAAGTAGCTCCCAGGTGTGTTAGCTCACTGGAAACATAGGGCTGCCTATTATAAAGTGTCCTAACTGTATACAGAGCAGGGGCCTCTGGCATCTTTCAGGGAACTAAGAACTGAATTGTGTTTGGACTAGTTTGAACCAGGCCTGCATGACCCCTGAGAACAGTGGGATATTTGCTGGGATACGGAGAAGGACCACTTCTGCCTCTGTCTGCTCCTCTGGGATCACAGGATTTGCATAGTTGGCACTGGAGGATTTCAACTGCCACAGCATCCTCTTTCCTTCTAGAAGTTTCATCCCAGGCTTATAAAGCATCTGTCATAAGTACTGGTGATTTTCCTTGTGTTTAAATTGGTCTTCCTGAAGGTTTCCTTTAGAGAGCTGAATTCCTGTTCTTCCAACGAATGGAAAGCCACCTGTGTACCAGAACATTTTCTATCTTGAGAATCAATATTTCCCATTTCATTCTCAGCCATACTTCCCGACTCAGGACCTGTTCACAGAGCTGCCCCTTTGCCTTAGTAAAGTCTGTGCTTAGTGAAGATGTAGATTTGTCACCCCATAGGGGCCTTGGTGGGGCAGGCCACATCAGAGATGGCTGGGACATAGCGCAAAGACCCGACTGGTCAGGGCCTGGATGGGCAGCCAGGGACGTCCTAGGAGCAGGCAGCTTGGAAAGACAGCCCAGGAGCCTGAGAGATGCCCCAGACAAAGGGGAGAATGTGTCCGTCTGACAGCAGGGACAAAGAGAGTGTGGCCGGTGTCCAGGGTCCTTTGACAGCAGTCTAGCAGAAAGGTGGAGAAACATCTACCAAAGTGAACTAAGTCTCCAGGTCATAACTCCGACCTCTATGAAGAGAACAGCATGGGTCAAGCAGGGCTTCTGCAGAGAGCAACTGAATATAAGGTAGAAGGCAGAGTGTAAAGGGGGTGGTGATGGGGGGGCTTTGGAGGGGACAGGGAGGGCTGTGATATTCTGTGGCATAGCTGGAGAAACAAATTAGACAGTGGCCTAGTGACCAGACAAGAGAGGCTAGCCCCAGCGGCCAGGGCATATGTGGTAACCAGGACCTACAGCAGGACCGCCAAGTCTGAACCAGTGAGCAGAGCCCTGGGCCCTGATGTCTCCTGGCTTAGGGTACCCTGGTCCACATGCTGGGGTGGCCTCTGTCTCCAGGTGCAAAGAGCTTGGCAGAGCCAAGCAGATCCCTACGCTTCCCCTTCTCACTCCCAGAGATTCAGCATCCCTGCAGCCCTTCCTTAATTGGTCCAGCACCTCACTATTGTTTTCTGTGGGAAATTGCTCAATCAGCCCAAATAGTTCCCAATTCAGGCCACTCATTAGAATCCCTTGGAGGACTTTAAAAAAAAAGGAAATGCTGATTCTCAGACCCCACTCCAGGACAAATAAATCAGAATCTCTGTTGAGATCCACTGAACAAATGCCCTTCTTTGAAATTATTTGAAAATTGTTCTCTATTCACAGAGTTCAGGATCATATTAAAGGAATGGTTACCCTCAACAACTGAAAACACGCACATTTATTAATGCCGAAGCACCTTATAAATCCTGTAGGGACACTGCCTCCTGAGACTAGACTTGTATCTTCTCACTTATCTATCCCCACATGCCCAGAATAGAACAGAGGGGCAACAGCTACTTCTGGATGAGTGAATAAAGAAACGCACCAAAGGCATATTTTCTAAAACACAAGGTTTATGTGTTTATGTGAGTGTATACCCCTTCCATCCTGGTGGAAAGTGAGTGAAACCTCCTCCCCCCAGACCAGGTGAAGGACAAGTGGGGTGACAGGTGTGGGGACATGCTGACCCATGCCATCTGCAGGTGTATGGGACAGAGGGGGTTCTCAGCCCAGGATGTGCAGCCATTGCAAACAGTAGCTGTTACTCTGAGTGTCGAGATACTGACCAGGGTTCTTGGCCTTCCCCAAGCCATAGCAATTGACTAGAGGCCAGACAAGAAATTCAGGCAAGGCTTTACTGGGGCTCCTACAGCTGCAGGAAGGAGTGAAAACAAGTCACAGTTTCCCTTGCTCACTTCCTGGGGGGCAGCATTGGGTGCAAACTTGTTCCTTATAGGGGTGAGGGCAGGGGTGTGTCCAGGGGTCGGGCTGGACGGGTGGCTTAGGTGTTTGCCCACCCCTTTGTTGGTGCTGAGTGCTGGGGGCATACACAGTGCCCTGCCATGGCTCCCACCACTTTGCTTGTGCTCCCTGCTCTTCAGAAGTGGTAGTTGTGGGGTTTTTTGGGTCTTTTTGTATCTTTTGTCCAGAATTTGCCCCAATTTTGCAGCTCTAGGAGAAGTTTGTCCAGGTGCAAGCTCTGTAGCAGGGCAGCAAAGGGTCCCAGGTCCCAGCTTGTCTCAGAGAGAGCTCCAGTCACCACTCCCATAAATGCAAACCCCTGGTTTAGAGAGGAGCCGATGAGACTGTGGAGAGCTCGGAACTAGGACAGCTGCAGGAGTGGCGGCCATGCCAGGAAAGCAGCAGACCAGGGCGCCAGGGCCAGGGAGGCTCCTTCTTGTAAAAAACAAAAACAAAAGAATAACGCATATTCTCTCAGGACAGTGAGAATAGTGCACTAGTTTCCCAAAAGTGCCGTGACAAGTGACTACAGACTTAGCGGCTTAAACAACACAAACATTATCTTACAGTTCAGGAGTTCGGGAACTTCACACAGGTCTCATGGGACTGAAATCAAGGTTCTCGGGGCTGCGTTCCACCCTGCTGAGCCAGGTCTGATCCGTTTCATGGTACAGTTCAGCTTCTAGAGGCTGCCACTCTCCTTGGCTCCTGGCTCCCTCCTCCACCTTCCTCAAGGCCAGCGATGGCTTGTCAAGTCCTTTTCATACCTTCTCACTGTGACCACCTTTTGTGGTCACGGTCTCCCCCACCCTCCTGTCTCCTACTCCCACTGTTATCGACCCTCATGTTGACACTGAGCCCACCCAGATAATCCAGGATAACCTCTCTGTCTTAATTCAGATAACTAGCAACCATAATCACATCTGTGACCTTAATCCCCCTTCTGCAATGTGACATAGTCGCAGGTTCCAGGGATTAGGATTTGGGCATCTTTGGGGGCCGTTGTTCTCCTAGCATAGTCAGCAGGTATATAGGGCAGGGCCCCATGACTAGATGGAGACCCAGAAAAAGAACAGGAGCCCCCTTGCAATAGAGAAGGACAACTCTGACTTCATATGAGATCCATTCCTTTTACTTTAACCTTTGTGCTCTGTTGCCTGTGCTTAGTTATGTTGGTTCTGCATCTTTTGTAAAACAATGTTGCCAGTAGCCTGAAATATACAGAATAGCTTATTCTCAGTGCTCTGACCTCTAAGAGTCCATTCTTACAGAGATAGAAAGTTGCAGAACAGAGAATCGCATTTGTCTTATTGGAGGTTTACAGGAACATCGTCACCTGACATACGTGGACAGCTGCAGGAACAAAGGATTTCAAGGATTCCAAACTTCTTGACACCAAGAAGTTTGCAGCAACTAACCACGCCCCTCCCTCACCTGGCCTTTAAAAGTGCTTTGCTGAAACCCTCTGGAGACTTTGGGGCTTTTGGAGGCATGAGCCACTGGTCTCCTTGGAGGGCCCTGCAATAAGCCTTTCTCTGACATTTCAGTATTGTTTGGCCTCTCTGTGTGTCTGGCACATGAACTTGCATTTGGCAACACCCTTAAATGGGCAGAAGCTTATGTGATGACACTGAGTGCAATTTTCTTTCTCTCCCTCAGACCCTATGTTGGGCAACATCATTAGACTTTTTCCCACCATCCTGGCAATAGAAGCCTTTGTTCTGGAACAGTCTCTCCTACTCTATCAATTACTAACTTCTCTGAGCTCTCAAAGTGCAGTCAAAGACTGAAATGTTTGCAAACACAGAGCTGGGTGAGCACTTATGAATCATGTAGAGAAGAAGGTAATTCCAAGTTGAGAAGATGGTGGCAAAAACAGCTCAAAATGTCACGTGAATTAGAATTTGTTTCTTGCAATGCAAGTAACATAGACACCACACTGGCATTTTGTTACTCATGAAGTGTGCAAATGTAGCGGTTTGGGGGCATCTTCTATGACAAGCAGGACAGCAAAGAACTACTGATACAACGTGACTTTACGTTCTCAAGATGAGAGATGTTACCAGCATTATTTCGCTGATGGAAAATGCACAGATCCTGCTGTTTGCTGACAAAATACAGGCGTCGCATGAGGAAAGAGTGACCTGCACCGACCTTCAAAGCCCTCCTGCTGTTCTCTGCACCCTGGGCCCCCGGACCTCCTGTGCTGGGTGGAGAATGGTGTATCCGGAGGCCTCCTAACCAGGGTTATTGATGACTTGGTGAAAGTACAGACGGAGCAGCAAAAAGGGCAGCCAGAGGCAGGCGACGCGGGCGCGTGGACGGTTTGGGAAACTTGCTTCCAGGGTCAAAAGCCCCTCCCCTCCTCGCGCACGCCTGCCTTCAGCCCCGGACCTCTCCTACTCACCGCTTCATCTTTCGTCTCAAAAGAAGTTTAAACACTCAGAGGCAAACAAACAAAAATAGACAAAACACCTCGTTCCCATCCCACCATAAGTGGCTGCAAAATCAGCCCCCTTCCCTGGGCTGGAAGGTCGCCCTCCTCTGCCCAGGACATCTCCACGGGTCCTTCACAGCCCGGGTGCTCAAGAGGAGGAGCTCGCGGGGGCCAGCGTTCGCCCTGGGGTCGCCACGCCCCCCGCACACCCTGCTTCAAGCAGCCTCGTCTGGGCGCCGCCAGGCAGGTCTGGCTCCGGTCAGGTCTTTGAATCATTAGCGCTCCTGGCGAAGGCATGCGGGGTCTCCAGGGCTCCCAGGGCTCCCACTGCGCTGCACGGAACGCAGACTCTGCAGCCTGACTTGCAAATTCCCAAAAGAGGACTGTCCCTGTGGGCGCTCATCTACACGAGAGGTCAGAGTGCTTACACGCACCCCATACCACACACCAAACACGCACCACACACCACACACCACACACCACACATGTTCTATGGAAGGATGCAGTGAAAGGAGTGAGAAAAGACCAAGTTGACTTTTTACCATTGAACTATTCCACAGCCCTATAGTAATTTATTTTAGAGAGAGTGTTACTCACCAGTAATTATCACAAATTACACAGAAGAAAAAATAATTAATTTTGATCAAAACCAGACATTTCATCCTTTCTGAACAAAGCATCTATTTTGTAATACCAAAAAATAATGAAATCTATTCAGGTATTTTCCCTCCGCTGACTTAAAAAGACAAATGGCTTTTGTGATGGTAAATTTTCCCCTTTGAGATTGTAACGTGTCTCAGGGCATATAAATGCTGCTTCTGCTTTCTCTAAGTTCTATAAAAACATTACAAGGCACTCTCCTTTCCCCTGGAAATCAAACATTTTCATGCTTTCCCCAGGTAGGGATAAAAGAGAGCAGGCTTTGGGGAAACAATTTCAGAGACATTTATCCTGACAGGGAGAACTGATGATTATTGAGCTCTATGTTCAAATGTTCAAAGTTTTTCAAAGGTAGCGGTAACTCTGCAAACACAGGCCACAGACCTGTCACCTGCCATCGTTCAGAAGGTGACCAGGTGAACATTTGAAACAATACAGGAAAGGGGAGTTGTCCGTCTTTAAGTTGCAGGTAGGGGCACCCCTTCCAGGGCCTGAGAGCAGGCTCTTGTCTAACACTCGGAAATGAACTGAGGAGACACACGTGCTGACAAAGCAAGACACCTTATTGGGAAGGGGAGCCCCGGCAGAGAGCAGCAGGATAAGGGAACCCAGGAGAATCGCTCTCCACGTGACTCGCAGTCTCGGGTTTTATGGTGATGGGGAAAGTTTCCGGGTTGTCTGGCCAATCATTCTGACTCAGGGTCCTTCCTGGTGGCATGCGCATCGGTCAGCCAAGATGGATTCCAGAGAGAAGGATCCTGGGAGGTTGCTAGGACGTATGGACTGGCGTTTCCTCTCTCCTTTTGACCTTTCCCGAATTCTTCTGCTTGGTGGTAGGTAGCTGGTTAGTTCCGAGTTCCTTACAAGGACCTCCTGTTGTAAGATAACTCGTGCAAGTAGCTACTATTGTGCCTGGCCAGGGCGGGCTTTGACTGACGGCCCCCAAGTCCTGGGCTCTCAAGATATGGCTCGACGTCCCTTAGTGGCGATGGCCTTGTGCAACTACAGGGACTGCCTTTTCTAGGTCCAGGGGTCCCTGAGATATTTTGTTCATACAGAGCCTATGAAGCTCTTACAAAGCCAGTAATTCTCAAAGAGCAGAGTTATTCCTCCCTATATGCAGAGACAGAGACAGACAAGCGACAGAGAGACAGAGAAAGGTGATAGATGATGGATAGATAGATAGATAGAGCTAGATAGATGATAGATAGTGATACTCAGATATATATACATATGGGGCCCTTCCTACCTCTCTTTTCACTGATCTAAACTCTGCCCTTTCTTGGCTCTCCAGTATAAAAAGACAAAGTTTTTTATTCCTTAGGGGAAGGTACATTAGGACAAGTAACCATCAAAGAATCTGCATTTTTTGTGAGTTGCTCACTGTAGCTAAGAACATTTTTGATGCTTATTTTTCTGATGAATCAAAACGTTTCCTCTAGAACATTAATTAACACAGAGAACTTTCTAGCCTTTATTATCTTCAGTTATTAGATGGAGACAAGACAGAGGTTTAGTAACTAAGATACCTGATACTCATCTCTCTTCAGGCCTCATTATATGGGCACACAGCTCTCCACAACGGTTTAGAACGTAATTATACCAACTTTATTTAAAGTGTATGCTACCCTTAGACTGTATCTAAATCTTTGTCATAAATAAGCCATTAGGTGACCCAAATGTTTTCTGGACTCCATCCTGGTAGAATTAGCCATTTGATGTTATGTTATTTTGTCTCTTATATACTTTTTAATATTCACGGAAAGCATGTTTATGTGTGTGCATGTGAAAGAGAGAGGTTGAAAGATGAGGAAATTGAGAGAGAGAGCGAGAGAGATCGGGATCTTGTCTGGATGGTCCTGGATGCTCGGGATGAGACTGAGGACCATTTTTCTCATGAATTCATTTCTCTTTCGTTTCTCTGCTTGGTTTACCTCGTGGTTTACACAGAAGGGGATGTTTTGCTGTTAGTGGAATGAAGAAGGAAGAGGGAAGTGCCTTTTGTATTTATTTTATTTTATTTTGTCTTGATTTTGTTGTGCAGGGATTGTAGGAGAGAGAGGAGAAACATAAAGACCATAGAGGCAATGATCTGTTATCCATCAGATGCCTGCATGTCAAAATGAGAGGGAGATGAAAGTGAGTTAGCAGCTAGTGTAAGGAGCTACGCCAGCACATAGAAACAGTGTCTTCTCAGAGATGTTGTGGATTCTGGGCATTAGCCATGGACACACAGCATGTCAGTTTTTCATGGAGATGCCCCTTGACTCTGCTCCCATGCTGGTCCAGCTCTGTCTTCAAGCCAACCCAGCCACTCTGCTCCCAAGCAAAGGAGGTGCTGCCCAAGACACACACAGAGGGTCCTCCTACTTAGATCCATGAGAATTTTTCCCTTAGAAGTGAAGTGGACAAAGTTCCCAGTAGCATCCCTCTGGCAAAGTGTAATCATCAAATTCAAAGTTAAAAAACAAAGAATAGGTCAGGCTGGTTTGTTTGTTTTGAGCCCTTCTAATAGGTGCATTGTGGTATCGCATTGTGGTTTTAATTTGCATTTCCCTTGTGACTAATGATGTGGAGCATCTTTTCTTTGTCATCCTTATATTTCCTTTGGTGAAAGATCTGTTCAAATGCTTTTCTCATTGTCTCATTGGGTTGTTTGCTTTCGTATTGTAGATTTTTGAGAGTTCTTTTATATTCTGGGTATAAGTCCTTTGTCAGATACGTGATCTCCAAATATTATTCCTGGTCCATGTCTTGCCTTTTCATTCTCTTTAACACCTTAAATTACTTTAAACTTTTAAAATTGAAGTGTCACACATATACAGAAACTTGCATCACTCCTAATTGCACAGCTCAATGAATTACACTAAGTCCCCTACATATGAACCTTCAAGTTGTGAACTTTCAAAGATGAGAAAATGTGTTCACAAGTCCAATCCCGTAAGTTAGTTCACCTGTCTGGTGTACATTTTCACGTGCGTGCATCCTCTACAAGTGGTTGTGCTTTTGTGTACTTTACAGTACTATATAGAGTAGAGTAGTACAGTATCTTTATTTCAAGTTCAGGATGTCCTGAAGCAAGCATAAAAGCAGTGGTGATGTAGCCGGTACTGCTGAAGAACCAAAGAGATTCACAAAGCAGGAAATGGCAAGGGGAGTTTCTTATTTGAGGAGGCACTGTTAGTTTTTGAGGCACAGGACCCAAACAAGAACGGTACACGAAGGTTGCAGCAGCCGTTCAGAATGCAATCCAGCGCTACCTTGTCATCTATGATGAGAAAAAATGAGCTGCTACCCAGACATCACTGGATCATATTTTCAAGAGGGTAGATAGAATTGAATCCAACAAGGAGCTCAGAACCTGTGCCATCAACGTCAGGCGTGAGTGAAATTGCAGCTTTCCCTCCGTCTCCTATTGCTCAGGATACTTCAGCTCTCCCATCTCCCACCTCCTCTCCCTCCTCCAGTCAGTAACTCTTCCTGCCTGTTCACCCGATGCCAGTCCCTGGATGCCAGCTGTTGTACTACTGTACTTTTCAAGGTACTGTACTGTAAGATTGAAAATGTTTTCTTTATTTTTTGTTTGTGTTTTACGTATTATTTGTGTGAAAAGTATTATAAATCTGTTACAGTACAGTACTATGTAGCAGTCTGTGTTCGTTGGGTACCTAGGCTAACTGTGTTAGACTTACAAACAACTTGGACTTATGAACACACTCTCAGAACAGAACTCGTTCATATGTGGGGACTTAACCATATGGCAAAGTGATCTCTCCCACATCCCCAGGTTAAGAGCAGAACTGTGCTGGCACCGTGTCCCCTGCATGCTCTTCCTGGTCAGCGTCTTCTCTCTCCCTCCCTAGGTAACCACCGTCCTGCCTGCTGAGATCACCCTCTAATTTTGCCTCCTTTTGAGCTTTGACACATGTTTTGTGTTAGTCTTTTGTCTGAGACCTGGCCACTGGTTTGTGTACAGAAAGGATGGGAGCCAGTTCCAGATTTGGCTCAGGACAAGTCCCCTGTGCTCCTCCAGGCATTTTCCTCCCTCTTCTGCACCCAAGTTGCAGAGGACCCAACAGAGGACCTGGAGGCCTTGGGGGAGGCCTGAGGCCCTAAGTCCCAGCAGGGAGGATCACCAGCCCCATAACCACATGGGATGGCTTTGGGGTTGAGAAGTGAGTTCTATTGTTAAACCGGAGAGCTGGGAGCTGTTCGCACAGCGCTGAGCCTCTCCTGGTAACACTAACGTGAGGTCTTGCAATAATATAGTATTATCGGGGGGCTTATATTTGTAATTTGTATTACTTTCTGATAATTTTATTAAAGTATTATACATTTTCTGTATTCCTCATCTAATTTTCATCAATTTTTATTTTCAAATGAGGAGATTCTGAAAACTGTAAATCAATTAAGGCCTGAAAAAACTTAAAAGAGAAAATGTGACTATTCTTGTAGCTCAAAATGAAACATTATTTCAAGCTATAGGAGCACCGATGGCTCTCCAGCCACTGGGCAGGTTAACTTTCAGTCCCACCTTCTCTCTCCGGCCATTGTTTCACCTGGTGGTCTGGCAGCTCCTGGTTCAGTTGCCTTGTGTACCCCTTGCCTCCTGCCCTGGGGTCTCTAGCACTAGATGAGCTCGCATGCAAGGTGAGCAGAGATGAGCCACCTAGCTCGGGCCATCAGACCCAGCAGCCGACCACAGATACCTGAGTGTGCCCTGGATAAATCAAATAAATCCTTCAAAGAACCTCAGCTAAATCACTCACCCACAGAACCTATAAGTTAAATAAAGAGTTCTTTTAAGCCACTACATTTTGGGTTTGCTTGTCATGCAGGAAAAAATATCTGATACACAAATGCATCCTTTTCAATTCCCATTAATAAAAGGGATCAAAATTCATTCTCATTTAAATTGGGCAACTCCAGCCAAATATAATCACTGACTTCTCCCAGGCTAGGTTAATGCTACCATTTTTTCAACTACCTTCTCATTAAAAATACAGACAATGACCTTGACTGCTATGACCTTGTATGGAGAGCCAGGCTGAGTCACTAGATTGAGCACATCATGCTGGCCAGACAGGGGGACAGGATGCCCTGTGTGCCCTACTAAGTCACATGCCAAACAGTGGGAGAAAAACACCAGACAATAACGGGGCTGCATGGTGATACATTCAGGGGCCAATTGTGTGTGACAGCTCGGGAAAACCTCTCTAATCAAAAGAGCTAGTTATTGCAACTTGCAACAAGCTAAGACTCGACACTGCAGCTTTACAGAGGCTTTAGAGGCAGCAGATACCACATATTCATCAACTCTTCTTTTATGAACACTGCAGCCAGTTACGGCTTTAAAGACTCGGTGACAAAGTGACTTAATGTTGGTGCACATAGCTCTGAATGGTGTGAGTGTTAACCTGTAGCAAGTCCCCTCGCCACCAAGCATCACCGTCCCTCAGCTCACCTTTGATTTTGACGAAGGCCAGAGCAGGCGGTGTGATGCAAGTTCAGGCTCAGCTTGTGCCTACAGCCCCTCCCCTCAACTGTACACACACTCTCCACCTCCACGCCACGTCCTTCTCTGATGGCACTTTGTCAGGTTGGCCCATGTGCAAACGCAGTTCAGAAGCTCTGGGACTGAAATCCCCTGGGAGCAAACTTCAGCTAATGATCCGTGGAGTCAAAAGAAAGTCACTTCAGCCCCTGTCCTTCAGACAGGCACTTATGAGGGCATCTCCACTTCTCAAGAGATTCCAGTAGAAGTGAATTCCTACGGGAAGCAGCTAGGAAAAAAAAGACTACCGTGTTCTCAAAAGGTCCATTTTTCATGCACCTGTGATGCATGTTCTTTACAGAAGAAACATAATACACAGGGAAATGGATCATTCTGAATGCTAGACGAATCACACATATTGTGATTTTTTCATGTATCAAGTCTTTTTTGAGGACCTACTGTGCTCAAGGCACCCATCCTGGCACAAGAGATACAACAATAAACAAAACAAACAAAAACCCTGCATCCAGCTAACAAAGGAGGATATGCGATGTTTAGAAATTGAGCTTTTGGCTCAAGCCTTTCACTCAGAAAATGTCTTTTCATCAATCTAGGGTACATTAATTAGGGAAAGGGGTGGCCCATCTCACACTTTGCAACTTTCAAATTCCAATGCAAAATAACAAGTCAGTTCCAAGGGAACATGTTTCTGTGATGTGTATGGCACACAACTTTCAAACGTCTTGAAGCACTGAAAGGGCAACTGAGGGGGGAAATAGCATATTAACTCATTGTTGTGAATTTGTGTTTTGCGTAACTTTGTGCTTTTTCTTTTGGATTTACCAGAAAAGTGGGTGGGTGGGGGGTGGATTTTCCTGAACACAGTAAAATGTAATGCCTTTTTCATTTTTAAAATGGCTTTTATTATGAAAAATATAACCATACTCAAGAGCAGAGAGAATGTATTACTAACCCCCAGGTATTTAACAACCAACCTAAAAGTGACTATTGTTGTGTTTGCTTCATCTACTCCCCCCGCTTCACTTCATTTCTAGAAATGAAATTTTTGGATGATACTTAGCATAGCATTGTCTTTAGGAAGTATTTGCCAAGTTGCTCCTAAACTTGTTTCTACCTACTGATCCTTTCACAAATAACATATAAGATTTATTTGTTCTGTATATCTTTGCCAAAATTTGTATCATCAGAGTTTTTAACTTTGCTAATATGATGGATCTGAGCTAGCTCATCAGTGTGTTAAACTTTTTTTATTCTGATTTCTAGTGAGGATGACTATTTTTTCATGTTAATAGAAATTAATGATGGCCTTTTGCAAATTAATTGCTTGTATCGTGGGCTTCTTTTCCATTGTTAAAGTTTTTATAAGTACTTGATACTAATCTTATATACTATTATTTATGTTGTAAGTATCTTCTCTCAGTCTGTGATTTTCTCTTTAATTCTATCTATTGTATTTTTTTCATGGTTACTAGATTTAATTTTAAGAGTCACACTATTAAAATTTACCCTTAGTATGGGTGCCTTTTGTGTCACAATTTAAGATAGAATTCTCTTGTGGTTATAAAGATAATCTTAGTTTTCCAGTAAAATGTTACACTTATTTCATATTTAGGACTTTGATATAGCTGAAGCTAATTTTAAGAATAGTATGAGGTATATAGACCCAATTTAATTTTTCCTGTGTTTGTACTGTGTCCTATGTACATAGTGGATTCACCCAATACCATCTATGAAGTATCAATATTTCTTCATTTATCCACAGACTCAAGATGCAATTTCTCTCATATACCAATTTTTCATCATAGATAGAATATTTCCAAACTTTTCTCCCTCTAATAATATAGCTTTATAATATACTTGATAACTAGAAGCTTTCCTTCATCTCATGAATCTTAGAAAGAGCATGTTAAGGTCTGTAGGAAATTCTTTTAAGATTTCATTGATTTTCATTTAATTTGCATATTCATTATACTTTATATAATGAATTTTATACATAATTTTGTGTATTCAATATGTTTCATTCAATTTTATATGGAGACAATTAATAACGTTAAAATACTGAATCTTTCATCCATGGAAATGGTCTATGGCTCCCTTGATTTTCTTCAAGACTTCTAATACTTTATAAAACTTTACAATTTTTATCCATAAAAATCTTATACATGCTTGTATTCCCCTTTCCACTAAAGAATTTGGTAACTATTCTAAATGTTTTATTTTTTAATTTATTTTTAATTTGGTAATTTCTGATGATAGAAATGCTATTTATTTTTCTATATTAATCATGCAGCTAGAAATTACCACTTAAATCTATTTATCTTAATATTCCTTTTTAATTTTCTATGTAGCCAATTATATTTTCTGTAATTAGTGAATATATTATATCAATATATTTTTCTAATCTTATTAAACAGGCTAAGAACTTCAGGTACATTATTGAATAATAGAGATGGTTCTGACTTTAAATTTAATGAGAATAATTTTAATGTTTTAATGCTATGAATATTATTCACTTTAGTTTTTGGTAGTGTTACAACTTAAGAAGTTTTTTTTTTTTTTTTTTTTTGCGGTACACGGGCCTCTCACTGTTGTGGCCTCTCCCGTTGCGGAGCACAGGCCCCGGACGCGCAGGCTCAGCGGCCATGGCTCACGGGCCCAGCCGCTCCGCGGCATGTGGGATCTTCCCGGACCGGGGCACGAACCCGTGTCCCCTGCATCGGCAGGCGGACGCTCAACCACTGCGCCACCAGGGAAGCCCAGAAGTTTTTTTTACTATTCTTAGTTTGTTAAGAAATGTAGCAATCTTGAATGGTTGCTGAATCTTATTTTTCTACATATTTTCAGATAATCTTGTATGTTTTCTCATTTGTTAATGTGAAAAATAACATTAAACTTTTTAACTGTTAAAACATTTTATAATTTCTAAAGAAAGCCCTAACTAATTACAATGTTTTATTTTACAAGAATTTCTAGATTTGTTTTTCTAATGTTATTTAGGATTTTTGCTTATGTTTATACATAAAAGTGGCCCATTGTTTTACTTTATTCTTGCTATCAAGATGATAGCGACACCCCATAAGATGAGTTTGGTAACTTTTCCTATTTTTTCACATTGTTTATATAAGAATTATATGTTCCTAAATTGTATAAACATTCCTATGAAATTTTTCTTTTCATCCCCAGTATCAAAAGCATTTATCAAGATGGATTAAAGAATTGTACAAGATGCAAATTCTTTATCTATTGAGATGCTCATATTTTTCCTTTAATTTGTTATTTACTAATTTTATTTTTTGATTCTTGATTGTTAAACCAAACTTGAATTCCTACCACAAACTTAATTTAGTTGTTAAGTCTTTATACTTTTTCTTTTAACTTGCTGACTTCACTTTGCTAATATTTTCTTTAGGATTTTGTTACCAACATACATAGCAGATGTTGGCCCGTGGTTTTACTTCCAGCACTTTTTACTTTTTTGGTTTAGTATCAATATCTTAAAAATCTTTATTTCGGGGCTTCCCTGGTGGCGCAGTGGTTGAGAGTCCGCCTGCCGATGTGGGGTACACGGGTTCGTGCTCCGGTCTGGGAAGATCCCACATGCCGCGGAGCGGCTGGGCCAGTGAGCCATGGCTGCTGAGCCTGTGCGTCCAGAGCCTGTGCTCCGCAACGGGAGAGGCCGCAACAGTGAGAGGCCCGTGTACCAGAAAAAAAAAAAAAAATCTTTATTTGGTATCTTCTTCATGATGTAACAGAACCTTTCAACTGCTATTTTGCAAAATACGACTGATATTGGCCTTGGAACCCTTATTTTGTGCAACACCTCACAGGTTTAGGGAGCACACACTTTGCTGACAATAGTAAGAAGAGCTGTGGTCCCAGTGCGGTATCCAAACCTCTGCAGTGATACAATTTCTTGGGCATGCAGAGGGATGACTGAGCTTTAAGGGAGTCAGTTTCCAGATCCTCCAACCCCATGAGCTCTTTCCTAAGCTTGATGTGCCTGGTGCCCTGTGGTTGGCTGTTTCTTTTTTCTCTCCTCCCCTTTCACAATGGTGCTTCCCTCACCCTACAGACAGAAGGCAAACTTCCCACTCATCCCATCTTCCTGTGATGCCTGGCTTTGAGGTGTGCAAACCTGCAGGCACCAAACCCAGGTGTGATTTATAATTTCCACATTTGAGGAAGAGTCCCATGAAAGCGAAAAAGAGAAATTTCAGGAAGAAATACTGAAGTGTCAAACCGTATTTGGCCAGGTACACTAAGGCCCTGTCAGTCTAGCTATCTATCTATGATTGGTCGATCTCTGTATCTATGCATCTATGTATCTATCTAACTCTCTACCTATTTATCTATGATCTATCTATCCTCTACATTGAAAATAGAACTCAGAACTGATAAAGCTGTTGTATAGACATCTATTTTCATGTTTATTTGAAATAAAACATAAATTCAGACTATTTTTTGGAAGGATATAAGTTTGATTTGGTGAACGTGAGAAAGAAGACTTCATGTCCATCTGTCTGTGCAGTGGACATTTTCCTTTAAGGAATGAGGTAAACTTGCAGCTCCAGTTTCACAGTTTGGTGAAAATAGATTTAATCCTCATATGCAGTGCATAATACAATAAAAACATATTCTTTACAGATATTTGAAAGTATGTTAACAAATTTTAGATGTTTATATAAAAATGTTTGAGTGGTCAGTAGTTTTTAAAAATTTGTTTAGAGGTTATGCAAACAAAAATGTTGAAGTGTTCTGGACTAAAAGATAATACAATTTCTTTACAAATGACAGAGGCCATACAAAAATTATATGTTTAATTCTTTTCTGTGTTTTAATGCCAGACATTTGTGCACTTAAATTTGTTCACCTAGTTTTTGGCTTCGTAGAACCCCAAATGATGAAACTTTAGTGCCAACTATGAATCCGAATTTTGTTCAGTCAGAGAGGCTAACTGTATTAGTGTTCTCCAGAGAGGAAACAGAACCAATAGGTGTGTGTGTGTGTGTGTGTGTGTGTGTGTGTGTGTGTATGGAGAGAGACAGAGATAAACAGAGACAGAGAGAGACAAAGAGAGGGAGATTGAGACTGCTTTATTCAGTCTACCAATTTAAATGTTTATCTCAAGCAAAACACACCAAAAACACCTTCACAGAAACATCTACAATGATGTTTGACCAAATATCTGGGCACCTCATGGCCCAGTCAAGTTAACACATACAACTAACCATCATACTAACTATATTATACATTGACACATTTTTATCACTGGGCATCAGGAAAAGCCCTGGGTAAACATCAGGATACCTGAGGTCTGGTTCCAGCTTCTTCATTTTTGAACTGGTGACTTTATGTAATTACTGAAGGTTTCTGAGCCTGGGTTTCTTCCTCTCTAAAAGGAATAAAATAGTTGTCTTTTCTACCCCATGGGGGTGTTATGTAGAGGTTGGGTGTAAATCCAAAATTTCTTTGTAAATTCTATTCTGGAAACAATGATAGGTCGATCATTCAGGATCTGTACAAATGAGTTCACTATCTGCATGTTAATACCCTACTGACAAGAAAGTTTTGTCGTGTTTTCAGACCACAAAACATTCCTTGTAACGAGCTAGTCAACCGATTGCCTTTTTTTTTTACATATTGCCGGTAATTCGTTTGCTTTGAATTTTCTTATTTTCTCTTTCTTTCTCAAGGTGAAGAGTGTTAATTTCCTTGGGAACAAATGTTCCACTCAGTGACTGCAGGATGAGATTCCTAAACATCTCAGTGTGGAGGCAAGAGGTTGTTCTTGGGTGCAGTTCGGGTAACAGATGATTCTGGAGTCTCAAATCTTCACAAAGTTCCGTCAACACAGGTGCCCTCTGAATCCAGAATCTATTGTTCACGTAATTTCTCCAATAAGTTAGTTTTGTTTCCTTGGAAGCAGGACAGTGTGCGTGAGGGACAAGAGCTGGGCAGTACTGGTGCTGATTCATGTGAAAAGGCAGCAACGGAGAGATGCCCTGTGACCACCGGGACAAGCATTACCCTCTGTATGTAACACCATTACCCATCGGTGTTAAAAATAGAGTGGGGAACATTTTCTATATAACATTGGTTTTCTTGTTTGTGCCTTGTGTTGTTTGTACCTTGAACTCAACAAAATCTTTCTTCGTGAGTTCATTCACTTTGTGTGGCTTTCATGAGCTCTGAGTTAATGTCACAGTCAAAGCATCACTCACTGCTTTGAACAGTGAGGGGTAAAGGTGGAAAATAATTAGTATCTATTTTCAGTCTTGAGGTCTATCAGTGTCAAGAGGAAAGAGAGGGGAGCAGAAATACAGTAATGAGGAAAGGACTTTGCCCAGCAGGAAGCAGACTTAATTAATTTACCCCAAGCTAATCTGAAAAGAGTGGAAAAATGGACGCAAGAATAAAAGAACATGTTCACACTCCACAGTCGCGTATATATATATATATATATACTAATCACTAAGCTTATTTTATCAGAAGTTTTGTCTTAACCCTTTAGAAAACCAACCGAGTTAATTTTGATGGAGATACTGGATACTCAAAGCCCCCAAAAAGGTATGCAATTATTTACTCATATTTAATGAATTCATTCATTCACTAATACTAAATGTTGATGCTAAAACATGAAAATACAATTAAATGGAGGAGAACAACTTGTGAATAAACATCCTTGCAGCAATAACATCAGCTTCCTCCTTGCTTTGCCAAGAAGTCCCAGATGTGACTTTCAGACAAGTGTATTTTTTAAGTAGCCATTTGTGTGACTCCTTAAAGTAATAATATAAAGTTAGGACCACAGATCAACAGTCAAGATTCAATGCCCTGAGTATATTTCAAATATCCTTGAGCAATCAGGAGACGTAGAAGTGATGCTCTATTGACTCCAAAGAGGAGAAACAAAATAATTTAAACAGGATATGAGTATTGCATAGAGATTCATGGTTGTATTTGCAGATTTTTCTGAGTAACAACCCTGTGAATAGGTCTCAACTCAAGTCACTACCAAAGTGAAGAGGTAGTCAGTGATTACGATATCTTAGTGGCAGAGGCCCTACAAAATCCAAAAACTCTTCAAGATCTCTTTTCATCACAATTCCTGGCCGTGAAAACGTCATCACAGCCCCACCTTGTGTGTAGACATCTTTATTAAGAACATGCTGGGGCTTCCCTGGTGGCGCAGTGGTTGAGAGTCCACCTGCCGATGCGGCGGACACGGGTTCGTGCCCCAGTCCGGGAGGATCCCACATGCTGTGGAGCAGCTGGGTCCGTGAGCCATGGCCCCTGAGCCTGCGGGTCTGGAGCCTGTGCTCCACAACGGGAGAGGCCACAACAGTGAGAGGCCTGCGTACCGCAAAAAATAAATAAATAAATAAGTATTCAATTGTCATTTGAGGGCAGTGGTTAAGAATCTGCCTGCCAATGCAGGGGACATGGGTTCAAACCCTGGCCCGGGAAGATCCCACATGCCACGGAGCAACTAAGCCCATGCACCACAACTACTGAGCCTGTGTTCTAGAGCTCACAAGCCACAACTACTGAGCCTATGCGCCACAACTACTGAAGCTCACGAGCCTAGAGCCCGTGTTCCGCAGCAAGAGAAAACACTGCAATGAGAAGACTGAGCACTACAATGAAGAGTAACCCCCGCTCGATGCGACTAGAGAAAGCCCGTGCACAACAACAAAGACCCAACGCAGCCAAAAATAAGCAAAAAAACAACAACAACAAAAAAACAAAATTGTCATGTGAAATGTGATATTTTAGCATACATTTTCATAACAGAAGGCACCCTCAAATGTTGGTAGAGTTGTATTTGTAGAATTATCCTAATAACTAATGCTAATCAGACTTGTGATTATCACTGTGATATTGGAGCTCTTAATAAGCAAGATTTCTCTCTAAAAAAGATCATTTGTCTATAGTGAGAATGTCTCTGGGCAGAAGCTGTCAGGACTGTTAAGAGTCTGTTCCTGAACACAGGATGTTTTCTTCCACATACTGATAATAATCTCAAGTATCCCAGCAGGATGAAGAAAACTCTATCCACTCACCACTGTGCATTCAATGAAAAGTACATCCTGTGAGAATCAGGTATAGAAGTAAGAAAGGAAAATTCCACATCAAAAGATGAGCATGATGGACACAGTAGACACATAAGAAGTCCAGTTCTAGAGACGGTCTTCATTAGCACAGAGCTTTGCAATGTGTGCTCTGGACCTATTCTGCTATCATGAAGAATTGTGAAAAACAGGTAAGTTACAGTGTTGTTGTTGATTTCATTACACTGGGTTTCTTTGCTATAATCATAATTTTTTTTTCACTATGGGTCTCTCCAGTTGTATTTATTCAAGTAAAAATTTGGATTCAATTTAGTGGAGGTATTACTTCAGGGAGATAAACTCCTTAGGGGAAGTTGTAGCAATTCAAAGGCAGCTACTTCCAGAGCCAGAGCTAAAAAACCTGATACATGATGCAGAGATTAAAATAGAAAAATAACATACACATCTTAGTTCAGCAAACACATCTGCTAGGGATTCATTCATTAATTACACAGGCTCAAAATCCATTATGGTGTCACAAATACACATGAGTTCTTTGGGTTCCCAATTGTTAAACCCACTAAAGGATGTTGGCATGAGTAGTGAGTTTCAGCAGGGCACAAACCAGATGTCTTTGGTTTTGCTCATAGAATGGAATTCTAATATGTTCATTCTGGCAGGGATATTCATCCATCACGTGCAAAGAACTTAATCAACTCAAGTGAACAAGGAAACTATGGCTCCTCCTATTACTTAGCCCCCAACTTTCTCTGGGAGTCCAGACTTTCCCAACCTCTGACCTTTGTGAAGGGATTTTTATGTGCAGAATAATTACATATCCAAATATGCCTTAGAGTGAGTTGGAGAAAGTAAAAATAACCTATGATAGCAAATCCCTAGGTGAGATCACCATAATCCTATCAGATAGAATTTATATTACTTTTTTATTTCTATTGAGATAGAAGCCTCACATAAAATTTACAAATATTTTTACTGTTTCCAAGTGTATCAGGTCAAAGTAAAAAGCAAGCACTACTTTCTCTCTCTGAAGCTCCCACATTTAGATACTAACAATTGAAAGTGATGTGGGCATTCAATGATGGCAAAGGCCATGGCTGCTAGAAAGAGTACCATGACAGAGCTGTATGTTATAAAATGCTTAGTATTCTGTTCTGGAATTATGATCACAATTTTACAGTAGAATTCAAATTAAATAGCTAAATTTTATTCAGTTCAACTGTTTCTATTTTGGGGAGGGGCATATATTTTATGTGTAAGTCTAGAGTCCTAACAGAGCTTTGCACATAGCAACAAAGGAGTTAAAACTGAATAAAATTTAAAGCCCTATATTAAGTGAAATAATGGCTAAGATGAAAACAGAGAACATGATTCTTGCCTTTGTTGGTTTGCAGACTCAGGAGCTTTCCCGGGTAAAATCTGAAACTGCCCCCCCACGAAGGGCAAAGAGAGAGCAACGAAAGAGGCACATTTAATAAGCAAGAGACTACAAAGGAGGCTTGTCTCAGACAACCACAATATGAGTAGATCTCTGCCCCTGCTTCCCACCAGAATCTTAAGAGCTTGTATAGAGGCCTTCAGTGGGTTCAGTCATGTGTATCACCCATATGGTCTCACCAACACACTGCCCTCTCAATGCTACATCCTTGAAAATGGCTCGACTGTAGGAACAGTGGGCAGAAAGCACATCCAAAGGACAGGGGAGAGAGTGAGGGGCTTCTAATTGCTGAGGTCCAGCTTGTGTGTCAACCAGTGGTCATGTCCTCTCAATGACCTTCTCCAACAGTCTTCAAGGAGTTCATAACCTTAAAGTGGAATGCATCCATCTATGGTCCCTAGAGGGGTCTCACTGATCAGTACATCCTCCTTCAAGTCCTACATCTTCCAGTCACTTAGAGCAGACATTCGTAAGCTTGGACTCACGGGCCAGATCCTGCCCAAGGTCTGTTATTATTCGGCTTATAAGCTAAGAATAGTTTTTACATTTTTAAAGGGCTGTTAAAAAACAAAAGGATATGCAACAGAGATCTATGTGACCCACAAAGCTGAAAATATTTACTCTTTTACCCTTTACAGGAAAAGTTTCCTTACTTTTGACTTAGAGGATGCTTAAAGGATAACTAGAAATAGAAATGGTTTATCACACGTTCTGACCCTGCCCCCTTCCCACAGCGCGTGTGCTGTTAACTTTGTCTTTGAGGTAATTATAAAGCAAAACCAACAATCTTAACTTTGCCAGTTAAAGCAAAGACTGAATGTTGATGGAACTATTCTTTCAAAAAGAATGACATACTCATGTTGTTACTTAGAGGAACACCAGTAACATACTTGGAATAACTCAATTGGAGTAAACCTCCACATTTGGTGGACTGACACAATAGAGTGTATTTTCTCCCTTACATAGCTGTCCCATACATCCTTACATGGTTGTGTTTCTGGCCAACCATTTGGGGCTCAGGGATCTGGCTCACCATCTTTGAAGTAGCCATCCATTGAGTCTCTGCGCCCTCAACTTCCAGCTGAAAAAAAAAGGGGGAGAAGAAGAAAGAGTAGAGAAGTCAAAGTCATTTTTAAACATGCCTGCCCAAAAGTAACACACATCACTTCCTCCCCCATAATATTGGCAAGAATTAGTCATGTAACCACACTTGCTGTGATAATAAAGGGAGTTCCTGGTTGGACCACTAGGGGAGCTCCTTACTACAGTGGGGTGGGGCATGAACACCTGGTTGGCATGTAGTGGTCTCTACCACCTGCATAGGTGACAAAGGGCCTGATTTTTTAGTGAAGGTATTGGATTGAAAATACTTGTGATGTCACCCTTATTCCAGTACCCACTGCAGCTTCCCGTTAAGAGATTAAAAATAATAATAATGAACACCACACAAAAACAGTGAAAATGAGAGACAAAGTACAACAAAAATGAGTAGCTTACAGAATAAACTTATTAAATGATAACTGGCTTTAAAACATGAGGAAATCAAGTCTTAACCCTACAGTGTGAATACAGAGGACTTCTGGAACAAAGCAGGAATCAGTTTCCTCTGGAAAGAGGATAAAGGTTGTGCATGGGAGTGCTCCTTAGGCTTGGTCAAGCTGGGACTCCCACATATGGTTCTGAGTGAGTATGTAATTAAGTGGCCAAAAGAGGTGTTTTCTTGAGATTTAGGGAAGGCAACAGTTCAGCAGCAACAACTGATCTCTGCAGATTGAGATGGTTGAGAGATAGACATCAGGGTTCCCAGAAGGGAAGGTTCTGGCTTGAACTTCACACTCTTCTGTTTCCATCTAGATCTTCCTGACTTTTGACCCCACTGAACACAGTGGCCCCAGGCTCATGACCACATGCTTGGCTGTGGGTTGTCAATGTCCTTCAGCCAGAGGCCACCAAGAGCTCATCTGTATTTGAACAGGTTGAGTTTGTTGCTTGTTGCAATGATGGAGCACATCCACCCCAGGGGGAATTGCAGGTGTCCCAGCAGGAGGTATTAGAAAGAACCTATTATAGGATTTGGACTTTGGCTGGTGATTTGGGGGAGATTTTAGGGAAGTGGAGCTTTGCTCTCTGTTGGAAGCAGTCATGAAGTGAGAATAATGTTATGATTGGTATCTTAATAAATCCTATCTGTAAGGAGGGCAGACTGAAAGGGAAACTAAAGCTATAATTGATAAAGAACAGTCAGTCACTCACATCAGCTGTGAGAGGGAGATGTTTATAGTCTGTGGCTTGGATGGCATTCTGTGTTTAAGCAAGATTACAAAATGGTCTTTTAAAATTCTTCTTGTCTTGATCTATCAGTCACAGAGTGGCCTTGTCTCATACTTACGTTCTGTGAAAGTGTTTACAACCAACAAGAGAACACCAAAGCCTAGCTCTGGATGCCAGTCCAACTTGTGATAACATCAAGACCCAGCTGATAATGCTGGAACACCCCCTGGATATCGGGGGCTGCATAGACCTTTCTGAGGGTGCACAGACCTCTGGCGTGGATTTCTTAGCAGCCCGACTTCAGCAGCTGGAGGAGCTTGGCTTCTCTAACTGTTGGAAGGGTGTCTCCTCTTATGCCCTAGCTCTCTTTTGTAGACCTTCATTTATCCGGCTTATCTCATAATTGTGTCAAAGCTGAGTTCTATGATAAATACCTTATCCCATAACTCATAGTGTTTCTGCTCCTCTAATTAAACATTGACTTTGATACTGGGACTTACGTAAGGAGGATTAATTGAAAGCTATCTGAGAGCATATAGATCACTGGATACCCCTTTCTGAATCCATGCATTGAGAGGCTACCCTTCTCAATCATGGCAAAATAATGGGGGTTTGTGCTCTTTAAAAGACAAAACAGAGGGACTGTGGACTGAGGAATTTTGGGTATATTTGAAGGCAGGATATGTCTCTAGAAACGGGAATAATTTCAAAACATGTGAGCTGAATTCTGACTTCACCACCCTCCTTTTTCTACTCAGCCCCCAAATTCTGCAGTCACACAAAATGCACCCTATAGAAGGAGACTGGAGGAATGTGCTCTGTGAAATCTGACCAAATGTATACAAGGGGGCAGGGGAGGAGGTGTCACTGTCTGAAGCATAAAATGATCATAAATGCTGAATACCATTATGTCTGCCTGATGCATTGACCCCACTATCTTTGAGAATTGACTTCCTTTACTCCTGGTAGCATTCTTTTCTCTGAAACCTACTTTGTCTAAAATTAATATAGCCATTCCAGGTATCCTTGGATTCAGGTTAGCATGGCATATATTTTTCCTTTCCCTTTTCATTTATTTGGATCATTTTATTTACCTCTGTCACCAGCAGCACATAGTTGGCTCTTACTTTTTTATGTAATCTGGAAATCTTTCACTTTTAATTTGGATGTTTAGATTATTTATATTTAATGGGATTAATGATATAGTTAAGTTTATGTCCATCATCTTGCTATTTGTTTTCTATTTGCCCCATATTTTTTATGTTTTCCCCTTCCTTACTATCTTCTTTGTTTTGTTATCTTAATGGGTATTTGGTAGATATCACAGGAACCCTTCAGGTTATATTTTATGTGTAAAAAGCTCACAATAGTATATTTCTATTTCTCTCCTCCCAGCTGTTATCCCTTTGTCATTATATTTTTAAACTTTACCTATATTATAAACTCTATGCTATATTTTGTTACTGGTTGTTTAAACAACTCATTATATTTTAAAGAAATGTAAATAACATTTTAAAACACTTTTATTCATTTACGCCTGTAGGTACCATTTCCAGTGTTCTTCATTCCTTTTGTAGACCCATCTGCCTGATATCATTTTCTTTTTTCCAGAAACACTTCTTGTGAGCTTTCTCACAGTGAACTGACTCAGGGTCCAGTTACTCTATCTGTCCCACTTGGAGGAATGAGTTGAGACTCTCTCTACCCACTCACCTCCTCAACTGCTCTGTAAGTCAAATAACTAAGCCAGAGAGTCAGGGACCAGTTGCCACATCAGGATTGTTTGTGCCCGCCTTCTTTATCACAAAAGGGAATTGGGGGACTAACTCTCTTTAAAGCTTTGTGTGCTTTACATGTTGATAAATTAGAAGAAAATGTTTTCCTAAAATATTTAAACTTTAAAGCATTAATTTCTATATAAATACATGTGGGACTTTAAAAATATTCCTCATGATTCTATGTAGTGGTTTAAAACACGAGATCAAAGGAAGACTGCCAGATGTACATATTTCATAAACTTTAACAGTACAGGAAGTTGGACTTTTCCCCCATTTGACTCCACGTTTTGAGAAAATCTACCTTGAAAGCCCTTCACAATTCCACCTGTCTTAGATGACTCGTTCCTTCAGTGTCACTTGCCTTGGGCTGTGGGGTGCTTCCGGCACTCATTCAGCTCCTGCTCTTCACTGCACATCTTCCTGTTCTCTTCCTCCACCGCACTCGCTATCTGATCACTGCAGGAAGTAGTGTATATATGCTGCGTCTACTCTGCATTATACTCGCTGTAGCTTCTATTTATAAACTGCTTGAGCTACTCAGCCCGTGTGTACTAAGTGCAGGTCTTGCAGCTCCCGCTCTAAATGGCTGAGTCTCCTGCTCTGTTGAGGAGCCCACTCAGTGGAGAGGGTCTGCAAGCGGGAGTCTGGCACCTGATGTTCATGGGGAAAGTCCAAAGCAGGGGTGCATGGGAAATGGAGCCCCAAGTGGGAAGCCAACCTCAGTAAGACACAGAAAGGAGTATGACCGTTCAAACGAGGGATAGAAGCTGGATGCAAAACCAGGAACCGAGGGGTGAGTGAGGAAGAGCCATGAGATTAAAGATTTGAAGTCAGATGGCTGAGGTTGAGACTTCTGTGGGCCTCAACTGCTGTATAAATACTTAACAAAAACAAGTGAGAGAGAGAGAGTGTGTGTGTGTGTGTGTGTGTGTGTGTGTGTGTGTGTGTGTGTTAACTGCTGTATTAGGTTCTCGTGGCTGCCACAATAAATGACCGCAAACTTGGTGACTTCAAACAACAGCAATTTATTCTCTCACAGTTCTGGAGGCAGAAGTCTGCAGTCAGTGTGTCAGCAGCGTTCATTCCTCCTAGAGGCTCTGAGGGAGAATCTGTCCCATGCCTCCTGGTGAAACCAAGCAGGACCCAGTGGGGCTCCTGGGCATGGAAGCCCTTCAAACAGTTGCTAATCAGGGAAGGGAGGGGATGCAGAGACAAGGGAGGAGCAGGCAAGAAACAACAATGCAGCCTCGGAGCAGGGTCCTGGTTCTGCCTCGAGGGAAACACATAGCAATATCTTTGAGCTCTTTACAGAACTAAAAGCCCCAACAAATGGAAGATGTTAGCATTCTTCATTCCAGAGAAGATCACAGTTTCATGACCTCAGGAAGCTCATCAGGAGACCACCTGAGGCCAGATTAAAGGAGTGCAGGCCCTGCTCACCCCGATCCTTATCAGCAACTCCGCCCTTGAGCCCTTGAGCCATTGCTGTAAAACTCCTCACCAAATCCTCCCGGGTTGGAACACACAGTTTTTCAGGGCATGAGCCTACCATGTCTGCCTTTGCCTGGCAAAGTAATAAAGCTATTCTTTTCTACTTCACCCAAAACTCTGTCTCTGAGATTCGATTCAGCACCGGTGCACAGAGGCCGAGTTTTCAGCATCATTGGCAATCCTTGGCATTCCTTGTCTTATAGCTGCATCACTCCAATCTCTGCCTCCATCCTTACATGTTCTTCTTCTTGGTAAGTCTGTGTTCTAGCTTCTTATAAGGACACCTATCATGGGATTTCAGGACCACCCTAAACCCAGTATGACCTTACCTTGAGATCCCTAACAAAATTACATCTGAAAACAAACAAAGAAAAACACCTTCTTCCAAATAAATTCACCACCATAAATCCTGGGGATGAGGGCTTGAACCTGTCTTTTTTCAGGGGCGAGGGGGCACGGCAGCATTCAACCCAATAGAACTACTATATTCAAGACACTGTTCTAAGCACTTTACATGTATTAACTTATTTACTTCTTATACAGGACTTTGACATATGTGCCAATATTAGAACTATTTTACAAACAAAGAATCTGAGGTGTGGAAATGTTAAATAATTTTCCAGAAATCCTACATCAGTAAGTGTTAAGCTACACTTAAATCCAGGTGGGCAAAAGCCACAGTTTACATATTTAACCACTATGCTTTAGAAAATACTAGCTATTTCTGAGCCTCTATTTCTTCATCTATAAAATGGAGACATTATTTGTAACAGGATAATACATGTAAAGACAGAGGCATTTGGAAAGCTGCTACAGTTTAACTTCTGACAGTAATAACAGAGTGAAGAGCCTTAGATCAAGAGTCAGCTAGGGTAAGTCCTGAAAAATTCTAAAAATGTCTGACTTTTACTGGCATCACCCAAGTGTGACATGGGAGAGCTGGCTGTGCTGAAATGGTTGGAAACAGGGGCCAATAGTATGGAAGCTTCTGGAACTAAGTGAGGCTATTCTTCACTCTCCTGTCACTAGCACCCAGTAGGATGGCTGCCACGTGGTGTGGTGAGTAGTGTGTGGACTGAACGAATAACTAAACCACAATATATTTTTTGAAAGCAGGCACTATTAATTGTCTCTTCTGTACATCACTCTCACTAGCCCCTGCATCTTCAAGGTCAGGTGGAATACTAGTCATACAAAGGAATTAATTGACACTAATCCTTGAGTTCTATTTCAGACATACTTTGGGAACCATATATCTTCAACACCGTATATATCACATACTTCTCTATTATACTCTTCTGCTGCCCATCTTTCTCACTAATTCTGCCCCTTCAAGGTCAAGATCAGCAGTGGCATAAATAAGAATTTATTTATGCAGGTCCTTGCCTTTTCTGGGGCAGGTGTATGGCAGCCCTGATACCTCCCATCTTTAGATGAAAATTCTCTCATTAGAATGAGAAACATGGGCAGAAATATTGAGAGCAGTCCCTTCTGGTGAGGCCTATGGATGTTGTAGAAAGAATATGGGCGTGGGGTTGTCAAAGTGCAGTTTGGCAACACCATTTGTTGCACCAGTCTGTGCCAGGCATTGCTCTGGACTGTGGAAACAAGACAGATAACACCAATGGAATAGTGTGTTATCTATAGATATATAGATAGATATAGATAGATAGATAGATAGATTTAATTCTCATTCTGCCACTTAATATCTGTGGAATCTTACATAAGTTATAGCAACAATCTAAGCCTCAGTTTAGATAAAATTACAGGGTTTCTGTGCAACTAAATAAGTAATTGTATATATACATATATAATATATGCATATGTATTCTCAAATATATCTATACCTATTTATAGATATAATATGTGAGTGTATGTATACATAGATATATCTCTATCCCTAGAGAGAAGGAGAGAGAGAGAGAGAGAGAGAGAAAGGAATGAGCTTGGTACATGATGTAATACATTTGTCTTCCCTTTCTTCTCAGCTTCTGTACTATAACACCGTGATACTACTGTCTATGTACTTTGTCATCTGAGTCCCAGCTTTCTTTATGGATCCTCTCAACCTACAGCACCCATTTTGGGCCATGATGTGGCCTGCACCTTCCTAAATGTCCCTAAATGACTTCTGACCTTTGTGATAACCTTCACTGCTCCTGAGCTTCCCCTCTTGCAGAAAAGCACCTGGTAATGCTGGACTGACCCAGGAGCGATTTTTGTCCCAGCTCCTCCAGACCTATATGGACCATGCAGGGAGCTAACTTCAGATGGTAATTTTTCTCAGCTGCAGCTGTGACCCCATTAAAGACATAACTCTAGAGATGAAAAGTCTTGGATCCTGTGATCAGTCCCTACTTCAAACAAAAAGGCTGGGACTTGGCAGCTCTCCATGTGGCTTATGCAGCTTAATGACACTATCAGTATCTCCTACCTGAATGAAGGTTGCACTAATTACGGCACAAAGATGCATGGCCATATTTCAGTTAACTGAGTTTATCTGCTAGTTTGCGAAGAAACACAATTAATAAAAGAAGTTGTGCCTGCCATATTTTTTTGCAAGTCAACTTTGAAATAACTATTTTGACTGATCTGCTCTAAATAAAATGAGGAAAACAGTTCATGCTGAACTACTCACAGGCAGAGGTGATGAACATATGCTTCTAATTTGAGCTAAGAGAAAAGCAAAAATAAACAAATTTAGCAAATCTTAGTTCTTGACAACCACTCACAGGATATTTCAGCTAAGAAATGAGCATATGGTACAAGGAATAAAGAAACGAGCTGGTTTTGGTGTGGAAATGAAGCTTCTAGGCTCACAGTTTCATGACTGTGGTAATCTTATTCCTTTTGAGTCCTCTTAATTTACTCTATCTTGCCTGCTGTAAGTTTTCACAAGCTCCCCTTTGTGGCCCAGCTGAATTATTGATCACAGTTTGCTGAGAAAAGACCCCACAACTCATATTGGCTAAAATGACCTTTTAACCCATCAGCTTGGCCCTTTAGCCTGTCCCAATTAAAGGGCCAAAACAAGCTTCCTTGAAACTCCTAATGCAGTCCTCAAAGTTAACTCCCAGGGCATCTCAGTAGGAAAGAAAACCTTTACAGGAAATTGGCATGAAAAGGGAATTAGATGCTTAGTTGTACTTTTCATTCCGCCCTCACCTTATCTGTCTCCTGTGACTTATTACATTGCTTTCCCAGTAGCCAGGGTAGATTTTGCAACAGTGCAATGAAGTGTGTTCTGAAGCTCCCTGAGCAAGTGGACTTCCCTTACCCACCATGTCTAAATGACCTACTGCCAGAAAGTGCTAAAAAGAAACAAGCCCCAAATGGAGTCACTTCTACAAAACCTCATCAAAACGTAGTACCTCACCTAATGGCAGTTTCAGCCTCTCCCAGAAGTGGAATTTTATACCAATCAGTCTGGAATTTCCTGGTCTGCACTAGTGAGGTAATCTTGCCTGAAACAATCCTCTCTTTTCTTTTGCTAATAACCTTTTTGTCCGGCTCCATTTCTGTAAAAGACTTCCACTACGTACAGCTCCTCAGAGGAGCTGCTTTCTACTTGCTAGATGTGATGCTATGCACTTCATGAATTGTTGAATAAAGCCAATTAGATCTTCAAATGTATTTGGTTGAATTTGGAGGGGTTTTTTGCAAAAGAAATTTAGTATTCTGAAAACAAGACTTGGTGTATAACTTTTAGCCCTTTGAGTTTTTCTCATTAACCAATGAAACCAATCATTGTGTAACTGAGTCACAAAGATTACCTTTAGACCAACACAGGAGTCTTACCTCACGGCCATGGTAAAGCTATTTAAGCTTCCTTGTGCTAGAAATTAAGTTTTTGTTTGCAAGAACTACTGTGGATTCTAAATGTAAAGCTAACTTACATCTTCCATTTTGTATTTCAATGCATTCTTATTTGCTATGGACATTATTTAGCATGCAAACCGGATCACTGATATTTACTTTTGCATGTCTTTGTTTCAAAGATAGGCAAGATTCTAAAAAATCATCTCTGACTAAAATAAAAATAAATGTGGGAATGTAATGTACAATGTTCATGGTAAAAAAAAAATCTATGTGTCAATCCATATGAGAACAAAAGAAATCAAAATGCTTTCTGCTTGGGCATATGTCATATTTTAATTATTTTATAAAATTTTTAATGATATATTAGTATTACATTATGAGGTCCATTTGATTATAGGAGTATTGGTCTTTAAGTTGCATTATTAAACTGCATTTATTTCAGAATGTTTTGCTTGTCATTTCTTAGTGAGGTTCTTAATAGCTCCTGATAATTGAGAAGCAGAAATGGACTTTTATTTAATATATCTGAGTTTGTAGTTATATAATTGATTGTCATAGTTCATCCAAGGCAGACTGCAAGAGCATGAGAAAAAATTATTATATGCCAATAGTAGAGGTTAATCAATTCACATAATCAAAAACATGTGTCTGGCTGCTGTGGGCGTTTTACTCTGTGCAAGGGTAAAAATGTGGAGGGCATAGTTTGCCCCAGGAGAATCTCTTGGTCAGGTAACAAAGAAGGGCTTTAAAAGAAAGTTAATTAGGGATTTATAAGTGCAATAATAGCTCACCATATATTAAATATGTCTGGATCAGAGCAACTGACTCTACCCCTAGGGACAAGAGAGGCAGGGAAAATGGAGACATTTAGAAAGTGTGACTATATTTCATCGGGGAGAAATAGGCTAAAATTTTAAACTTTATCTGGTAGTCGTTGAGGTAGCTCTGATGGGTTTTAATCAAAGAAGCAACCATATAAATACTAATATTTTTACTGACACGTGATTGCTATGAGAAATTGTTCTGACTTCATATTAAGGACAAATTTCTGAAGTATATTTGCTGTTTTTCTACAGTAGTGTCATACTTCTGCCATTTATGTTCAGATCTTTAATCCATTGTGAGTCATATTTTTACTTAATCTGAGTGGTGATATAACTTTATTTTCTCTATAGAATGAGTCAAATTTTCCATTATCTGTTTGTGATATGGGTCCATTTCTTTATTCCTTTATGGCAGGATTTCTCAACCTCAACATTGGTAACATTTTGGTCTGGGTAATTCTTTGTTGTGGGGACTGCCCTGTGTGTTGTAGAATATTTAGCAGCATCCGTATAGAATCTTTACCCTCTATGTGCCAATAGCACACCTCTTTCCCCAGTTTTAACACTAAACATGTTTTCAAACTGAAGGACAAAATTGCCTCTGGTTGAGAACCACTGCTCTAACTAAGACTATTGCTCTGGCTCCATTGCTATGACTACAGACTATTCCTTTCTACAAGGCTGGATGAGACTCTTACTGTCTCTTCCAGAATTGTCTTATAAGTTTGGGGGCATTTTTATTTTCATATATATTTTAGAAATATTTTGTCCAATACCCCCGAATATCACTGGGTTGTAATTTTTTAACCAATTTGGGAAATATGGACATATTTACAATGTTATGTTTCTCATTTATTCACTCCTTGGTCTAATTTAATTGAATTTTTCAGTTTATACATAAGTAATACTTCCAATTAATCCTAGGTAGTTATAGACTAATGTCAATGCAAATAGTATCGCAGTTTCTATTACATTTTTCATTACTTCTTCTGGAGTATTATGAATTTATGTGTTGACCTTTATAGCCACTTTCACTCACTTTTAGACCAAATGCTGCTGCTTCCCTTTGTATATGTTAACAAATCCACATTCCACAAATTAGTTTAAATTTTTTAGGAGATATTGAGACTTGCAAAAAATGAACAAAACAAACCCCACTAGTTTGCTCTCAGCTATATAAATGTGTGCTCTGATTTCCTTTCTGTAATTCACTGTGGACAATTATGGAACTAGGAACTTTGTGGAATTAGGAATTTTAGAGTTTGTTTCCTACATCCTCCTAATTTAAAAGAAACTTGCCTTAAACTTCCTATCTTAAAACATCATTACAAGTCCAGTGTTGGAGAAATCACATGCGAGACTTATTCTAAAGCTACAGAAATTAAGATAGAGTGCTGTGTAAGAAACACAAGACACCTCAATGAAACACAGTGAAGATGAAATATGGAACCACATACAGTCAACTGATTTTTGGAAAATATGCAAAGGCAAATTAACTGAGAAACAATATTCTTTTAAATAAGTGGTGCTGGGACAATTGGTTGTCTCTATGAAAAAAAAGGAAGGAGAAGAAGAAGAAGGAGAGGGGAAGGAGGAGGAGGACAAGGGGGAGGAGAAGGAGATAAAAAAGAAGAAGAAGAGGGAGAAGAATCTAGACAAGGACCTTACACCTTTCACACAAATTAGCTCAAAATGGAACATAGATCTAAATGTAAAATGCAATACTATACGATTTCTACAAGAAAACAAGGAGAAAAATCTACATGACCTTAGATTTTTTTTGAGCAGTTCTTAAATATAACACCAAAGCAAAATTTATGAAACAACAACAAAAATAATTTTTTTTAAATAAAATTTAAAATAAATTTAAAACTTCTGGGCTTCCCTAGTGGCGCAGTGGTTAAGAATCCATCTGCCAATGCAGGGGACACAGGTTCAAGCCCTGGTCCGGGAAGATCTGACATGCCGCAGAGCAACTAAGCCCTGTGTGCCACAACTACTGAGCCTGCACTCTAGAGCGAGCCACAACAAGCCACAACTACTGAGCCCGTGTGCTACAACTACTGAAGCCCGCGCGCCTAGAGCCCGTGCTCTGCAGCAAGAGAAACCACCACGATTAGAAGCCTGTGCACCGCAACAAAGAGTAGCTCCCACTTGCCGCAACTAGAGAAAGCGCATGTGCAGCAACAAAGACCCAACGCAGCCAAAAATAAAATAAATACATTTATAAAAAGAATTTTTTAAGCTTCTGCTCTGCAAATATACTGGTTAAAAAAATGAAAAGACAAGCCACAGACTAGGATAAAATATCTGCAAAACATATCTGATAATGACTGATATCCAAAATATTCAAAGAACTCTTAAAGTTTAAAAATAGGAAAACAAACAACTCGATCGAAAAATAAGCAAAGACTTCAACAGACACCTCATCAATGAAGATATACAGATGGCAAATAAGCTTATGAAAAGACGCTCAAAATTATTTCTCAACTTTAAAATAAAATTTAAAACAATGAGGTATCACTATTCACCTATTAGAATGGCTAAAATCCACAAAAATGACAATAACAATTACTAACGCAGATATAGCTCATAGTAATGCAAAATGATACAGTCAGTTTGGGCGAGTTTGGTAGCTTCTGACAAAGTTAAATATGGTCTTACCATAGTCAACCAATCCAACAATTGGACTGACTTGAAAACTTATGTCCACACCAAATCTCCAGGTGAATGTTCATAGCAATGTTATCCATAATCACCCAAAACTGGAAGCAACCAAGATCCTTCCATAGGTAAATGTATAAACAAAGAGTAATATATCCACACAATGGAATAATATTCAGGAATAAATAGGAAAGAGCTATGAAACCACGTAAAAACATGGATTTATCATAAATGCATATTGCTAAGTAAAATAATACAGTATGAAAAGTGACCTACTGTATGATTCCATTTATATGACATTCTGGAAAAAGCAAAAATATAAAGATGGCAAGCAGATAAGTGGTTTTCAAGAGCTTGAGATCAAGGAAGATTGAACATGTGAAGCACAAGGCATTTTTTAGGGCAATAACTATTCTGCATGATATTGTAATGGTGGACAATCAACACAATGCCTTTGCCAAAATTTACAGAACTTTACCACACAAAGAATGAAACTTAAGGCATGAAAATATTAAGAAAAATATTAAGAAATCATTTAAGAGGTCAGAAAATCCCAGGATGAAATGCAGAATATGGCAAAAGAATCTAACTACATTACAAATATAGAAGAACCTCCTTGAAGAGAGGGAAAAGGAAAAGGTGTTGACCTATATAACTTTGAAAATGAGTGAATTCTTGAAGACAAAAAGCACAAGGAAATATACATAAGCACCACACTAAGTCTGATAACGTTATTCCTACAGATGTACAAAATTCTAAAACCACTGTACATGTATATTGGCATTGAAGAATTAAGTAAATACATGGCAGATGGTGGGAGCCTGGTTCCTCATGGTTGAAGTGGAAGATTACAGATAAGGAATTGGGGAGGCTAGAATAATCCATATGGAAGTTGATTAGAGTTGAACATCAATGTGAACTAATGTTTAACTTAATATAAATACAGATAGATACACAAAGAAACATTCATAGATGTGTGTATATTCATGTGGGAACTAGGTCTCTTTGGAGAAATGGCTGATTTGGGGGCTGGGGCAGGATATATACAAGATGAGCCTCAAGCATCTTGTAGTCCAGAAAGTATGAAAGTCCTCAGTGACCCCACAGTGATGGAGTATGTCAAAAAGACAGGGGCCAACTGAAAGAGGTCCCAATGGCCAAAGATGAACTGATTTGAGCAAAAAAATAAAGTAGCAGTGGACTTAACCAAAAGTATAAAACTAATATCCATGAGTCTATACTCAGATATTAAAATAATCAGAAATAAATGTCTGATTGAATCAATGAGTAAATGGGGGAGAATAGATAACCTCCCATAAAGAATAATTCCAAATAATTTCTATGGATACTTCACCCTCAAAGAGGTGAAGCATAACTCTCCACTTCATAAGTGTTGGCTGCACACAGTGACTTCCAAAATGTACAAAATGGAAAGAGCAAGAAACAAAGTAGCTATATGGTAGAGAAATCTGCCAAAACTAGCTCAGCCCAGTCAGTGATCAAAGTTAACACCAGCAGTGATAGCTCGTGTTGATGGTAGGTGCCCTGATGATATAATGAGAAAAGCACTTTGCTACTGTGGTCTTCCTTCAAAACACCCATAACCCCAGTCTAATGAGAAAAACATCAGACAAGTCCCTATCAAAGGACTTTCTAGCAAGTACTTGCCCAGTCCTCAAAACTGTAAAGCTCATCAAAAACAGGGAAAGTCTGAGAAACCATCACAGCCAAGAGAAATTTAAGGAGACATGACAAGTAAATGTAATGTGGTGCCCTGGTGGAATCCTGGAACAGAAGAGGACATGAAGTAAAAACTAAGGAAATCTGAATAAAATGTAGACTTTAGTTAATATTTTGTCTGTGTTGGTCCATAATTTTTGACAAATAGTCGGTATAAGAAGTTAATAATAAGAACTCTGTGGGGGGAGGGGTATGTGGGTAATATTTTTGCAACTTTTGTTTCAATATAAACTATTCTAAAATAAAAGGTTTTGTTTTGTTTTTTTTAAACAGACTCATAATAAAGAGTCTCGTAGTTATAAATGAAGAATAAATTTTGAGCAACCCCATTAGGCAACAATCTCAGGTAGCTTTAATTTTGAGTCCCTCTATCTTCTTTCCAAGTCCCTCCAGTGATTCTGTTTCCATTCTCCATACCTAAGTTGGGATCACATCTCAGATGCTATCTTTGGCAGTGAAAGACAGTGATCTTTGCTTGACCACTATCATACCCCAAACCAGTTCCCTGAAATTGAACTGCTCATTCTTCCTGCTGGTTGAAAGCAACAGTAAAGATAAGAAGGAGGACTCTCCTCCTTCTAAGAGCCTTTTCTGATTGTTCCAGACCCAACCATGCCCCACTTTTTGAATGTCTAGATCTGTTTTCTCCAGCATAGCATCCACTATTCACATGTGGCTATTGAGCATTTCAAGTGTGACTGGTCTAAACTGAGATGAGCTGGAAGTGTAAAATATACACTGGATTGTGAAGATTTTGTTAGGAAAAAATGTAAAATATATAATAATTTTTTAAATTATTACATGTTGAAGTGATAATATTCTGGATATACAAGAATAAATAAGCCATGTTATTAAAACTAATTCCACCTGTTTTGTTTTACTTATTCTAGGAATTTTAAAATTGTATATGTGGGTTGCATCATATCTCTTTTGTACAGTGTTCTAGAGCATACATTCAACCCAATGCAATACAGCTTATGCAATATTTGTCAGGATTCATTGTGCTTTCTAGTTGTGCCATCTATGTCTTTCCTGATAGAATTGATAGACCATTTCTGGAAGAGGGAAGCCAGGCCCTGAGATGACTCTTGGGATTATCTGACCCCTCAGCACACAGCTGGGGATAGTCCTGACTTTCCAAGGACTTGTAGTCTTTACTGGAGAATCCATGACGAGGAGGATTTTAATACAAAATTTTCTATAACCTGAGAATCTGAAAATCTCTCATCAAAATCTAGAGGATAAAACAACGTCAGAAGGCAAAAAGAAAAAAAAAAAGCATGCAAACATTTTTAGCTATTTTTTTTTTCAGGTAACAATTTATAGGTTCCAATGTTGGGTCAAACAATTACATGTCAAAATAAATATCCAAGAAGTTCTAATAATGCATTCTCATTCGAGAAGTATTTCATTACATTTTAAGGTAGGAATATATTTTTTCTTTTATGGCCTGTATTCAGCAAGGACACACTTTTATATTTGGTCATTTATGGATCCCAGGCATAATTTATGAAGGGAAGTGAGAAAAAGAAATAATAGGAAAATATAAACTATTCCCTTGGGACAGAAAAACAGAGCAGAACAAAACAAAACAATACAGCCATAAGATAATATGCCATATGTCTTCCCATAATGTTAAGTCTCTGGACTATTTCTGCTAAATTCACAAACTTGGTAAATGATGAGTTTTCTCGCTTATTAGTTTATTTCCCCTCTCCCCACATGGAAATTAAATCTTAAGTATTTCAATGAGGAACACAATTTAAATTTAAAAAAAGAAACCAGTTTATCTTCCTCAGGAAAGCTGTCACACCATTCACTGCATGAGCAAAAACATTTATTTTTAGTGCAGATTTCAGTTTGGAGGTCATTAAATTTAACTTTTAAGACTCTGAGGCTTTATTTACTCTTCAGAAACTTGTTCTTTTCAGGATCAAATTGAGAGAAGAAAATTGAAACATCTAACTTGTCTCAGAAATCATAGTTTTGTAAAAGATAAGAGTTTTATGTTTTTGTGGTTTTTTTATCATATATATTTGACATTCTAAGGGAATAATAGAACTGATCCAATTAGCAATTTTTCACGTACCTACCAGATGCCAGAGATACACTAGTGAAGAAGCCATCCTGTCTTCCTGGGAGACAGACAATGGAAACTAATCACCATGATGCTCAGTCATGGTATAATGAGGGCAGCCCAGGTCATTGAGTAATGTAGCTGTCCCATTCAGCCTGGTCTGAGGTCCCAGGAGGGATTCCTTATAAAGGGATATTTAAGGTAGGACCTGAACAATGGGTGAAGGATGAGGGTGGGGAACAGAGTAGAGGACACAGCAAAGGCCTGTGGGTGAGAGAGCTCAGCACCTTTGGGACAAACGAAGGAGGTCACCAAGACTGGACCCTGGAGGAAGAGCAGTGAGAATGAGAGAGGAGGGGCTGAACTTGGAGGACTTGAGAGCCCATGGTTTGTTATCTACAGGGCCAGGGAGGCCATTAAAAAGTTTAAGTTCCATATTTGTGTTTTTAAATGTCCCTCTGACTGCAGAGACTGGAGGGGTGTCATGGGTACAGGAGAGAAGCCAGAGAGCTAGAGTCATAGTCAAGGATAAAGATGATTATAGACCCTACCAGGAGTGGAATGGGAGAAAAGAAGTAGAGACAAGAGCTGCTTTAGAAGCAGAGCTAAACACATTTGGTGATTGTTTGAATGTTGATGATGAGGGAGACGGAAAATATCAGCACACCCCATACAGCTGTGCAAGTTGTGCACTAACCAATCTAAGGGTGCCATTGCCACTACATCTACGTGAGAATCTCTTGAGGAAGTTGTGCAATATGGCAGAACTCAAGAGTCCAATGATGAAAGACTGTGTCCCAGCCTTGACCCTGGGCAAATGGGAAATTGTGAGTGTAAGGTAGGAGGAGAATTAGGACCCATGATGGAGGGGGTGGGAGTTGGTAGCAGTACTGAGGGGAAATGATAAGTCAGTAGAGTACCAGACAATTTGACTTTGAACAGAGATGTGCAATAGAAAAATGAATGTGTCTGGCCCCCAGGATATTGGTCTGCATAACAATGGGTACTTGAGAAACCTTGACAGTCATCTGGTAAAGCTAGAAAGTTGCTTAAGACAAAGAAAGGAAGTAGAGACAGAAGAATAAAGGCCAGTATCAGAACCTTTGGAATGAAAACATCTGATGAGAGGGAGATGCAAAGGAGACTAACGAAGAGACAGGGAAGGTAGGTGTGAGACCAGGAAAGGATGGTGCCACAAGATCCAAGGAAGAGAGTGAGGAAGTGGCCAAGTAGCTGAAGTTGCAAAAGGGAAAATATCTGAAGTTTAATGACATGTGGGTCAGAGGTGGTCTGATTAGGACAGTTCCATTGTGGGGGAGGAGGAGGCAGAAACCAGACAGCGATGAATTGGTATGGAACAGAAAGTGCAGAAATGAAAGCAGAAAGTGTAAACAGTTCATTCCTGCAGTTTAGCTGTGAACGTTAGGACCAGCTAGCAGAGGAGAAGTAATGGGAAGTAGTGAAGACGTAAAAGAGAATACAGGGTTGTTGTTGTTGTTGTTGTTTAGAGGAATAGCAATAGGCTCTAGAACACACACCAGGCAACTGGCTTCCTGCAGGAGAAGACACACCTCTTCCATTATAACAAGAGGATATGTTCTTCCACAAATTTCCAGTATTTTTTCACTTGAGTTAGCTCAGAACTCTAAAAGGACTTTAAAAAAACAAACAAAAAAACAATCTGATGTTCAGAGAAGAAGTTTTTTGGGAGCCACCTTGAAAATTCATATGTTCCTGAACACAATGACTATTTCATCACTTTTTGGAGAAGTTCTCTTTGCCTTTTCAATTTACCTGTTCAGTGACATAAAATTTTCATGCTAATAGTAGAGGAAATTCAGACATAGCTTTAGAAGAAAAAGGTCATCAATTTTCACCCAAATAATCTATGAAAATCCGAGGAAATTCAGATAGTGACATAGATATAGAAGAACAAGACCATCAATCCTCACCTAAATAAGTTATGGGAATGTGTGAATCTGAAGTTGGAAGCAATATCTGGATTCTTGAAAGAAGAACTTTCTGCTAAAGCTCTCCTTCCAGGCTACCTGCAGTCCAGTTGGGAATGTTTATAGGTACAGTACATAGGGAACCCTGACTCATGCTGGTGCTAGATTTTTTCAAATTTTACCTCTGGCATGACTATCACTCTGCCAGCTGTTTCGAGTTCCACCCTACCTCTCTGGAAGGTTACAGGTGTCTTGAGACACTGCCCAACTCTTGGGGTGAATTTGAGCAAAGTCTCAGATTTTACTCCTCATGGTTCATGAACTGACATCACACTGACTTTTGTCAAAGAGGAACTCTTCAGCTACCATGAAAGGATGGCTAGTGTAGCCTCTGTGCTCAAGAGCTGACACTTACTCCAGTTAATCTGGGGACGGGGAGATCACCTTTATTGAAAGTATTCCCCTCTGTGTTGCCCTGTCCTAACTCAATCTATGGTCCCAGAAACTCAGTGGTCATTCTCTTATTATATCTTCCATCTCATTCTTCCCTGTACCCAGCATGGAAGATAGTTTTCCAAACCAGTCTGGTGTCTTCTCCCATTATTTGGGTCTATTTCAGGAGTCTTTTCCATGTTCTTCAGAGGATAAAGTATTGAAAACCAAAATATTGGAAAATATTATTTTTGCCTTCATTTTTTGTTGTCATGCCCTTCCTGAAAAGAGCAAGTTTAGAATGAGGACAAGGAAGAAATGGAATATTGAGAAAGAATAAAGCATAGTAAAGCAAAACGTTTCATCCCAAAGACAAGATCTTAGAATGCTCAGATAGTAGGGAGGATGTGAGCTTGGAAACCATGCTTCCTCTTTGCCCTAGAGCTTGCATGGTCATGAAGATCCTCTATAGTAAGAATTCCCCTGAAAGGAAGGGATGTGACCTGCAAGCTTCACAGGTTGTGTTGAAATGTGCACACACTTGGGCAGGGGAAACTGCCAACAGGACAGAATCTTTAAAACCTCTGTCTCCACCTTCCTGAGGGGTGTTGATGCTTGTGGCTTACCAGAGAGCAAAGGATGGTCCTTACAAGACCATGGATCTAACTCTGACACTCGTTTTAAAAGGGACTTTTGGGGGACCTACAGGGTCTGTCATTAGCATTTGAGGTGCAGAGAATTACCAGGTAAACACAGAACTTCAAGCCCAGGGTGGGAAATGTTGACATTAAATCATTGCACAAATACATAACCAGTTACCACATGATGGTACAATGAGATCTGGGTAGTATCAGCTAGTCTAGGGGTTGAGAAAGGGTCCTGGAGAAACTGAAATTTCCTGGTGACAGTGGGCAGTCGGAGAGAGTCAGCTAGGCAAAGAGAAAAGCAAGGGAAAAACAATCCAAGGAGGTCTTGGAACAGGAAAAGTTTCAGTCAGTTTGTCAAAGTCAAATAGCATCAGTGTGACAGTTAGAAGAGGACATGGGGGAAAGCCAGAAACCTGGACAAAGTTGTTGTGTTAAGGACTTTGGAACTTTATTTTAATGTAAATGCGGAATCAATTTGGAGGTCTCACTCAGGCTGCTGTTTGGAGGGGCATTTTTGGGGGCCAGCAGTGGCCTAGAAGAGGTCCATTGCAAGTTATCACGCTCACTTTGTCAAATACAGGCATGCACTTTCAGAAGCGATAGATCACTTCCTTCCTGCACAAACAGACAATTTTAAACAAAACCAAGTGCGACTTGTTAAAATTTCAGTGAACTTTTATTATCTGCTGTATTCATTAGGGCATTCTAAACTGTTGTTAAAATAAGAGAACGAAAAAGCAAAGGCTAGAACAATGGAGATTTAATTTCTTGCTTGCATAACAGTCTAAGGCTGTTCCAACTGCTCTGCCACTTTAAATGTGTGGTTTCCAAGGGTGTGTGGGTTCACCATGCCAGTCAGCTGGAAGGAGAAAGAGAATAGAGAACCTGGCATGGGTGATTTCCTTAAAGATGGTGGACCCATATCATTTCTGTCAACATTCCATTGGGAGGACCCAGTCACACAACACGTAACGGCAGGGGGTGTGCGAAATGCAGTCCACCTCTGTCCTCAAGAGGATAGAGTGGATTTCAGCATATTAGTATATTAGACAGTATTAGGGAGTTTGCCAGTGATGTTTTAGCTTCAGAAATTACTCTTCAAAGATTAGTCTTCCAATTAGAGTAGGTGGACTCCATCATCATTCTCCCTCCCTGTGCCTCAGAACGTCAAGGACCAGTTTCTCTCTGGTCTTCAAGGGAATTTCAGCTTTTGATTCCTGAATGATATTTTGCTTCAACAGAAAACAAAATAAGTGTGAAGGTCTTCTAGGGTCACTGGTGGACAGCATGAATATACCCTGTCAGGTAGCACTCCTTTATTTTCCACTAAATTCTAGATATCAAAAGTTTTACTTGTTTAGCATAAAAAATACATCACAACCGACCACAATTAATTGAAGTTCAGCTCATCTTCTCTCTATTTCCTAGTTTTGCACCATAATCTCCAGACGCCATGAGCTTTGAATGAAATAATCTCATAACACTCTATGTAAAAATGATTAATTAAAAGATTCCTAAGGTTCTCTCCCAGCTCCATGTACCCATCAAACAGTGTAATGTTTAGTTTAAAGATTATTTTGTGGGGAAAAACTCTAAAAAGCATTAAACCACTATTAATAACTACTTCTGACTCTTCCTGCTCAGATTTACTGTATCTCACATTACATCTGTCAATACTTTGGGAAATCCTCATAATATTAATATTCTGAGACTGATACAATCTATCCATGACTGCATTCAACATAGAGTTTTATATCCTAACCTAGAAAAATATTGCTCTCATTTTTATCGGAATGGGGTTTCAGCTAAAGTAAGATGTCATCTTAATTTAAGATTAAGTCTGCAGTCTCAGGTCTATGTATTTAATCTTGTGAAGCCTGGATTTTTAAACCAAGTTGAGATAATAGAAACCCGGAGACAAAGCAATACATCTTGTAGAGCTTCTCTCTTGCTTAATTACATTTAAAAATGACCAATTAGACTCTAACTCTTTCTTTCTGGAGATGTGAGAAAATACTTACTGGTGAAGTTAAGAGTATATTGAGTGTAGCAGATACACACTACAGCGTAGAAAATAGATAAACAACAAGGACCTACAGTATATCACAGGGAACTGTATTCAATATCTTGTAATAACCTGTAATGGAAAAGAATCTGAAAAAGAATAGAGAAACATATGTATAACTGAATCACTTTGCTGTATACCTGAAACATTGTAAATCAACTATACTTCAATTTTTTAAAAAAGTATATTACATGTGGTTTTGCTAGACAGTTACAGGTAAGCCCTGGTATGTATGGGTGTTTATTATTGTTGGGCCTGGGCGGATTTTTGGGGAAGGTGATAGACATTTGTAATATTTGAAGTTACTTTACCTTCAAGAAGAAAAGCTCCAAAGCATGGTAATTCCATTGAGACTTTACAAGTACCTACTGATGTCAGTGTTATCATAACAAAATCTTTTTCCTTATGATATTATGTGAAAGGGTAGCCATGAGTACATATTACTTAACAGTCAAAAAGTTCTTTTTTTTCATTGAAATGAAAAGTTTAGTGTTTAAGGACATTGTAAAAAATAGAGATTGTAAACATTGTGTGTTTATCTTCTCATTAAATACTTCAGGGAACAATAGTTTCTGGGGAAAGTTGGTTTAGGAAGCTTTACTGACTGTTTTATGAAGACAGTGTTTGAAAACTCTTATTTTAAATAACCAATTATAGTTTGTGTTGAAATATTACAAACAATTTTTGTATTATAGTACAACACTCATTATCCATCTCATCAACTGCCACAGGTTCTAAAGCAAGAGTCCACATAACTAAATGCTACTATAACACAGCCTTGGCTTTTCAAGCCATTTCCTTCCTTTTTGAAGATTTGGCAGTAGTTCTTTCTCTTAACTGGTGCTTTTGTTATTTACAACAAAGCAGAGGCATTAAATCAAGGCATTTGGGGTCTGCTGTGTGGTTCATTTTCCATCAATGTCTGTGTGTTGGCACGTCTGCCTAACGATCTGTTAGCTGGGAAACATCCAGCCTGTCTGCATCTTTTGGCCTCTTTGTTAGCTCTCTCACCAGCATATTGGCAATTCTCCCACCCTGAGACCAAGTTGCAAAGCTCTACTTTCCATTAGTGTGGGTTCACTGATTTCTCTTGAGATGCACAATTTATTGGACCCATGTGAGACCCTCACAGGGGTTTCAAGGGGAAAGATAAACGAAACCCAAAAAAGGACTCCCCACAGCCAGAGAAATAAAGTAAGCCATGGCGGAAACTTTGTTTTTTGTTTTGTTTTTGGCTGACCCATTGTTTTAAGTTGAAATGTCAAAAAATAACTCCTCTAGGTGGGAATGTAAATTGGTGCAGCCACTATGGAAAACAGTATGGAGGCTCCTCATAAAATTAAAAGTAGAACTACAGATACAGAATCCTACTTCTGGGTATATATCTAAAGGAAATGAAAACAGGAGTTCAAAGAGATATCTGCACACCTATGTTCATCTCAGTATTATTCAGAATAACCATACCACACCAAGACGTGGAGATAACCTAAGTGTCCATCTGTGGAGGAACAGATAAAGAAGAAAAGGACATATACAATACACACACACACACACACAATGGAACATTATTCAGCCATGAGAAAGAAGGAGATTCTGCCATTTGAAACAACATGGATGGACCTAAAAGGCATTATGCTAAGTGAAACCAATATCATAGAAACAGAATAGAAAAGTGGTCACCAGGGGCTGGGAAGTTGGGGAAGTATGGAGAAGTTGGTAAAAGGGTACACATTTTCAGCTATAAGATGAATAAGAATAAGGTCTGAGGATCTAATGTGTAATATAGTGACTACACTTAATGACATTGTATTATATAATTGAAAGTTGCTAAGAGAGTAGAACTTAACTGTTCTCAACAACAACAAAAAGAGAGAAATATGTGAGGTAACAGATGTGTTAATTAACAATATGTGAGGAATCTTTCACAATGTATGCGTATATCAAATCATCATGATGTATGTACACTTCAAATTTCTTATAGTTTTGTCAGTTATACTTCAAGAAAGCTGAAAAAAGATAAATACTCTAAGCTGTGAAAAGAATGTGCAGAAAAAAGTGAGGGAACAAAAAAGGCAGGAAAATAAATTACAATCTTGGAAACTAAATGATACAGTAGCTGAATGGTCTGTGGGAATCTTGCTCATATTTTTTCACATCATTTCCTCTTTCAGAGGATGTTCCCAAGCTTCTTCTTTATATTTTCAATTCTTGGCTTTTCTTTGACTTTTTTCAACATTTCCTGATTATCTCACGCTCAGAGATGGTGATAAGACAGACTCTTAATTCTCCCAGGATGACATTTAAAATGACGTCATGACAAAACCCCCAGGACTGCTCTCCAAATCCCAACCATGATTAATGGCTCTGAATTTTGGCAATTAGGATGAAAATAATAATGTGAGAAATTTTGTTTGTTCCAGACTGTTGAAATATGAAGAACTTAACTTTGGCCTCCTTTTCACAAGCCTCTTGGGCTTGTTCTTTACCCAAGTTGTGTGTTTATAAGTTTTGAGTAAAACTGTGAGAAAGTTGTATAATCTCTGCTTCTCAATTTCAGGAAGAAGGGAAAGCTCTCTCTCTGTTAAAAATTGTCAGCATCATTTTTCCTAATAAGGTGATATTGCTCTTCTTACCACAGTATTAAATATCATTTTGTATGTCTAAAGAATAGACTTAAGAATAGCCTTGCATTCCAAAAAAATATCTCTAGTGGCAGCTGATTGAATTGTTATCACTTTCTATTACAGGGTCACAACACCATGGCAGTCCTGCAAAATTTAAAGCTATTTTTAAAATAAATCTCAAGTCTGGTTGGTAAAATAGATTTAAAATATACATAAAAGAAACAGGAAGCAGAATCATAAAGATTTAGCAGTAGTAACGCACACATGAATTGCAGTCTGATTATCTCTAGATCATCTTTGTCTAATTGCAGCTGGGTGAACCCAGCCCATTTATTCTGAACAGATGAAGAAAGAGCTATAAGTTTAGTTGGGTCAAAATTAAACAATTATCTGCTACAGGAAGAAAAGTGGAAGTTGGTTTTTGTTTGTTGCTTTGCTTCTCTGTTTTTCAATACTTACTGATGACAAATTTCTCAGGTGAGCCACTGAACTTGGAATCAATTACCCCATTTATAACTAACTGCTTTTAATAGAGCCAAGGCCAATAAAATAATTTTTTCAAGAAGTAACATGAGGTCATTTTTCTCTAGGATTTGATGACAAATGGAGACCAAATTAATTTTGACACTTAAAAAAAGACTTATTTTCTTTGATATTGATTTATTAGCATGTATGAACAATGATAAAATGCTTATTTGCTGCCAGTTATTAAATTACCAGTGATTGTATTTAAGTCACGTAAATAATGTTTAAGGTGCTTCTTATTAAGGAGAAATTGTATTGAGTGTTTTTTGTAGGGCTACTTTAAATAAGGTTACTTTCAAAACTAAATAGGGCACCCCCCAAAATAAACCTATATTGTATAATATAATTAACTGAGTTCTTTAACTGAGAACTGTTTATATCTTTAGGAATAATGTAATTATATTTTGCCTATATGCAGACAGTGGTTTTATGATGCTAATATTATAATTATGATTTATCATTACAATGATGATTTATGGAATTAAGTTTAGCTAAAACTGTTGACTTTCTTCAAAGTCTTAAAGCAAATCTTATTAACCTGAGTTTTAATTATACTTGTACAGGGTAAGCATATTGAGTAATTGATATATAAATTAACAACCTTATCTTTTTCATATAATATTCTAATTTTTTTAAAAAGCCATTACATTTATTATTCTAATAGGGAAACAGATGAAAAAAATATCACTGTTAGATTGCTATTTAAATGATTAAATTGTGGAAGCATTTTTCTCACACATTGATTGTAGCTTTCTCTGCTGGCTTTTCTTTACCTCTTTGAGCAATTACCTGTGACTTAATGTATGCTGTTGCACTTGTAATGAATTGCAGCGTCTCAATATCCTATTGGATAAAATTAATGTTTTCTCAGATGTAAGCGTTTGTCAAAATTCAGCAAGCATACCCTTATGATTTATGCATTTCATTGCATACATAAAATATAAACAAATATTGAAATTTAGCTAATGATATGCATGCAGAAGTATCTAGGAGAATGTGTGCTGCTATCTGCAATTTACTTGAAATGTACAAAAATGGTCTGATGGAAGGATAGAGGGTAGATACCTGTACAGGTATGTGATTAATAAGTACAGTAAAATATTAATGGCAGAAACTAGGTGTAGGCTTTAAGGGGGTTCCTTGGAACATTATTTCAACTTTGTTGAATATATGACATTTTTCAAAATAAAATGCAAGGGGAAGAAAACCAACCTATCTCTAATGCCGGTGTTGTGTTAAAAATCTTTGTTTTCCCTGATTCATCCCCACATCCAGTGCTTCATCCGTTCTGTCCACACTTCCTGTATCACACTGACCAAATCTGACCACTTCTGATCTCCCCCTTCCTGACCCTACCTCCAGCTACATCATCTCTCACTGGATGACCCCCAGCCAGTCTCCCTGCTATGCCCTTGACCTCCTAGATCCTCTCCCTACGGAGCAGCTAGAGTGATCTTTAAAGAATATAAATCAGAATTTCATCTGCAAAATTGCAAACTATCTCAACTTTAAGTCAACTGATGACTTACAGCTCTCACATTCAATTTTTAGAAAAAGCATCTGGGAAGTCGTGGTCTTTTTAGTCAATGATGACCCAAGTACACACTTCCTCGTTGTGAGTTTTGATTTGCTTTTATGACCATAATATGCAAACTGAAACAAAAGAGCTTTTTGTTTCAAACATTATAAATGCATTGCAATATGTTTTCTAATTGGTGTATAGGACATCAATATACATTTGGGGTATTAGTTCTTTGTCAGTATGTAAAGACATATCTTCTCTAGACTGAACTTGCTGTTTTACACTCCTACTAGTGTATTTTAATAACACACCTTCTTAATTTGAATGTTATCTATCTTTATATTTTATGGCTACTCATTTTTGTGACCTGTTTAAAGAACTTTTAGCTGCCCCAAATCATGAGGATATTCTCCTATGTTATTGTAAGAGAGCAAAACTTGCCACCCCAAAATGTCTCTTTGGCATGTGGATTATTTTGAGCTGAGAACAATTAAGCACCAAAAGACTCAGGAGATAGAGAATTTGTTTCTGGAATAAGTGTATTGCCAGAGATATTTGCAAAAAATATGGGCTAAGTGTGCTGGGTAAAACTCAGCAGGGCTGAGAGATCAGAGTCCACTCAGTGTCCCACTGTCTCTTCCTGGCTCAGCAAACATTTGTTTACCAAACATTTGTTCTTCCAACTCCATGTGAATTGCCTTCCTCCCCTTTGAAGTCCCAAACTGCTACCCCCAACATCCTCTTTTGTCTTTAGCTGAAGCTGCTATTTAAATTGAGGTTTTCAGCCATCTTGACAAGTTACTCAGTTTTCCTGGGTCTCCGCTATGTACATGTGTTATTAAACTTTTGTTTGACTTTCTCCTGTTAATCTGTCTCATATCAACCTAACTCTTAGACCAGCCAGAAAAACCTAGAAGGGCAGAGGAAAATTTCTTCCTCCCTGACATTATCTTCTAGAAGATTCATTATTTTACTTTTCACTTTTAGACCTACAATTTACTTGGAATTGATTTTCTCTATGTTATAATATAGAGGCCAAGATGGTTTATTTTTAACCTAATGGAGAGAAAATTGAAAGAACTCATGTATTAAAAAGGTCATCCTTCACCAATTGCTCTCAAGTGTCATCTTTGTCATAAATTGTGTGTGTGTATGTGTATGCGTGTGTGTGTGTGTGTGTGAGATGCATGTGTACGTATGTGCGATATCTTGGTTTCTATTTTCTTCTGTTGGTCTACTTGTCCATGCTTGCACTGATGCCATATTGTCTTACTACCTTTTAATGTCTTGATATTTGTTTAAGTATTGTAATTTTAGTTTTATTTGTCCAAATATATCTTGGCTCTCCTAGGCCCATTGTATATCCACATAAAATTAAAATCAATTTCTACCAAAAAAATGCATATTTTCTTGTTTTATTTAATGTTATTTCTAGTTTTTATGTTGTTGTATTAGTTTCTTTTCTTCCTTTTTTTGTTATAAGTGTGTTTGTAATCATTAATGTTCCACTGAGTTCTGCTTGACAACATTTTACAGGTTTTGAGAAGTAGTGTTCTAATTTTTGATCACTTATAAGTAATTTTATAACTTCTCATTTGAATGTCTCTGGTAAAAAAGAACTATTTAGAAATGTGTGTTTATAAATTTTAGGATATTATTTCCCTACCCTTTTATTTTATTCAAGCTTTATTGCATATGACACAGTGATGGCAGACTATAGAAATTTCTGCTTTTTTGGATTTCAGGAAAGATAAGTGATCATTTTTCAACAATCTGATCTCGGGTGTCCTCTGCCTGTAGTGGCTTGAAGCAGGGTTTCATTTCCCAGTCCGTGATGGAGGTCAGGTTGCGGTGGTGAGAGTACTGAATCCTAGTCACTTGACCAGTGGTCAGTGACAAGACCCTGGCCCTATGTCTTTGCAGAAAAAGAATTCCCACAAAGACAGAAAGTAGTGAGATAAGTAAAGTATATATTAGGAAAAAGAAGTACAGTACACGTGGTTAGACACACGGGTGGACTCAGAGAGAGAGTCACGCCCTTGTGGCAATTTGAATCACTTTTATGGGGCATTTCTTCCAGGTTCCCTTTGGCCAATCATTGTGATTTGCCTGGTTCAAAGTCCATATTTGATATATCTCAGGATCTCCCCATGTGTGCACGAGCATCTCTTAGCCAAGATGGATTCTACCAAAGAGGCCTATGGATAGACTTGACATCACTTAGTGCTACTCCCCTTTGACCTCCAAGGAGACTTTCTGTGCATGTGTAGTCAGGGAAGCCTCCTGACTTCAAGAATGAGGAATATGTGGTCTCTTATCTTCTATCTGGGCAGGGCCCAGCTTCCTCTCTCAATTGTTCTGTTATTCTCATTTTGGAGTATTGGTCCACAGGGAACTAACTCCAACTGCTTGCCCCGGGGGCCCATCTATCTCCTGCCTCAAATCCATGTGCATGTGAGTACACTTTGTTCTGAAGTAAATATAAAATGATATATGTGATACTTGCTTGTCCATGTAAAAGTGTTTTACAAACCCTCAATATGTTTGCTTAATTTATTCCGTGGGTTTCCAAGATAGATATGTTGTGCTTTTGTCAAATTCTCCTTGTATTTCTCTCAATATTTTAAAAAATATTTTAAACCTATGTTATTAACTAAATAAAGGTAATGACTGATATAACTTCTTGGAATATTATTTTAATTAATAGAAAATACTACGCTTTTTCTTTTAGATCTTAAATTAGGGCCTGTCTGAGATTAACATTGCTAGATCTGTTTTCTTTTGCCTATTATTTGTTTTTTATTGATCCTTTATTGTCATCCTTTGTTTATGTAGCAGAGGTAATTTTTTAAATTTTATTTTCTTCATTAATAATAAAGAAGTAAACATAAGTCAGTAATTGCCCACATAAATCGAAAATGTAAAAAGATAAAGCTGTGAGATACAATAGAAGTAGTCAAACAATACAAGAAGACAAGGCTTTTTAATTTATTTTTTGATATGAAACTATCCTAGCCAATCCTGTGGAGTTGTTTACAATAGCTTTTTCTTTTTTCCAGAAAGGAATATAGCCTTTTTATTGACTACTTTAAGTAGAACAAACTAAATACGTATATAACAGACAAATTAAAAAAGGAAAATAACTCATAGTTGTCCAGACAAAGTATTTAGGGTAATGTTTCTATACTACTTTTCATTGTTTAAATCAAGAGCCAAGAAATATATGGTAATTTTGATCCATTGTTGGATTCAGTTAGATCTACAGTATGTTAGCATTGATAGTAATTTTTAAAAAAAGGTGTAAATAGTCTCGGCATTTTTCATTGTGTTTAATTGATCCTATTCATATTTCATAAAGTAAAATATATTTTTTCATTGAAAACTGTCAGAAATTACCATTTTTGAAAAAGTCAGCAGAAAGGATAAAGAGGCCATCTTTAGTCTCCTAGAAATAGAGTACTTAGTGAAGGAAATATAAAATTCTGAATTTGGTTAAATAAGCACATAACTCAAGGTTTTATGTTCCCTTGGATTTTCAGCAACTTTCTGGGAAGAGTATAGGGGGTGAGTAAGTGGTGAAAACTAAATTTAATGTATGTTATCTGGCCACAACTGAATTTTCCCCATTGAGTTAAATGTAGGTAAATATGAATAACTGTGAAATCAATGAGTTCGTAAAGTAAGTGTCTGAAAGAATTCCACAATTTGAAAACAGAGTAAAATCTGATGGCTGTCAATGTTTTAGATTTGACGTGGTCACCACAAATACACAAAAGCTAGAATACTATTCTTAAGACCTACCTAACTTCTTTATTATTCTGTGCACACAAGTGCACATGCAGACTGTTTTTCAAGATTTTTGCAATTTTTTTTCTTTAGAGTTTTTTCTTTAGGTTTAGGTGTGTGGTTAGTGCCAACAAGCCTCCTTACTTTCCAGGCCTCTCTCCTTATAGTGAGGCAAGAGACAGATGGGTCCCAGGCTGAACAGCTGGAGTTGTTCCCTATGGACAGTTACTCCAAGATGAAGATAGGAGAGGCTGAACCCTGCCCAGATAAAGGATAGAGACCACATATTCATCATTCTCAAAGTCCAGGAGACCTTCCTGACTATGCATGTGCAGAAAAGGCTCCTTGAATGTCAAAAGGGAGGGTGCACCACCCCATAGTAGGTGATGTCAACCTACCTATAGGCCTGTTCACTGGAATCCACCTTGGCTAAGAGATGCACATGAACACATGCAAAGCCCTGAGGTACACCAAATGCAGACCCAGAACCAGGCAAAGCAAGATGATTGGCCCAAGGAAACCTGGAAGAAATGCCCCATATAAATGATTCAAACTATTACAAGGGCACGACTCTCTCTGAGCCTGCCCATGTATTTATCCACAGGTAATCTTTTTCCTTCTAATAAACACTTTACTTGTTTTGCTACTTTCCATCTTTGTGGGAATTCTTTTCTGCAAATCTGATGGGCCAGGACCTTGTCACTGGCCACTGGTCTAGTGACCTGACTTCAATATCAGGCCGGGAACTGAAGTCCTGCTTCAAGCCGCTGCAGGCTGAGGCCACCCAAGATCAATAGCACTGGACTAAGTTAACCAATACATTTCTCCTGGGGCATTCTTAATTTGACCATTTGTTACTTATTCTGTGTTCAGTAGGATTCTGATATTCAATTGGGAGATACTTCTGTTATCAATTGGTGTAAGGTCCGTTGGCCTGGGTGAAAGAAGGCCCGGGCGGTTAGAGAAAACATCGACCAGTATGAGGAAAGAGAGGCATTGGGGCATAACGACCTCACCTGTTCTGGGAATCAACAAGAGACTCTAACTTCCTGCCCGGAAAACAATGGGGCTGACGGGAAGGGAAAATGGGCTTACGCCCCACAATAGACCAACCAACACCTGGCCCTGCTGTATCCTCACCAAATAAGGAATTACCCTGTATAGCAACCCCCGCCCCCCCCGCAAACCACCCTTCCCTTACACCTCAATAAAATCTCCCACGCCTAGGACTGGGCACGACTTCTCTGGCCCCTTTCTCTCGGACCAGTGAACCTCGCCCGGGAGTACTCCCTAATAAAGCTCACTTGAAGCTTTCCTCTGTTTCGCGGTGCCGTTTGTTAAGATCCGACCTTACACTTGGTGCCGAAACCCGGGAGGGGTACCAAGCCCTGCAGGTTACCGCATGGGCCGCTCCTGCCCTCCCCCAGGAGACAACAAGGGAACCTCTACTCACCCACCCGATCCGGCAGAATATGGGGTAAGTCCCCTCCCTTGTTCCCTCCGACCCTCAGAGTCCCTGCCCTCCGGACTCCCTATCCTTAATCGCGGCCGTGTCAGGGATTCCTCCATCCTCCCTCTGGGCCTCGGGCAACTGTGGAGACGTCCCAATTGCCTGACCACTCTCTGACCCGCCGGGCCTCGGGTGATTGTGGAGATGTCCCAATCGCCTGACCGCCCTCCAACCTGCCGTGAATTGGAGACTGAGACCAGGGACGCCTCTCTCCCTCTCCATTCACTCAGGGATACACTGGGGTCATGGGAACCTCACAATCGAAACCAGATCCTAAGACGCCCCTGGGGTATCTCTTAGCCAATTTTACAGCCCTTGATTTTTCCCAAGATCTCTGCCGCCGACGGCTTATTTTCTATTCCATTGTGGCCTGGCCACAATATCCTCTGGACAATTAATCCAAATGGCCTCCTGAAGGACTTTTGATTTTAATATCCTCCGTGATTTAGATAATTACTGACACAGGATGGGCAAATGGTCCAAGGTGCCCTATGTTCAGGCCTTCTGGTATTTGCGCTCCCGCCCCTCTCTATGTCTTAATTGCTCTACCTCCCAGATTCTCCTCGCAAAACAAACTTCTCCAACTCCCTCCGACGAAGACTCCTCCTCTCCTTTAACTGACCCCCCGAATCTTTTGCTGCCCCCCCTTTTAGACCTCCCTCACCCTACCCCGAAGCGGTTCCCCCTTCCCCTGAAGCCGCTCCTCCCACTGCCCCCCACCACCGCCATCAGCTCCTTTGCCCACATCCCTCCCCTCACCAATTAGCGCACACATGCGTTCGCATGATTCTCAGAATCCTAACCTCCTCTGTCCACTGAGGGAGGTAGCAGGGGCAGAAAGACTGGTTCGAGTCCACGTCCCCTTCTCCCTCCAAGATCTCTCTCAAATAGAAAAACGATTGGGTTCCTTTTCTGCTGACTCTTCCTGCTACATTAAGGAGTTCTGCTATCTCTCTCAAGCTTACGATCTAACCTGGCATGATATCTTTGTGGTTCTGTCCTCTACCTTAACCCCAGATGAAAGGGAAAGAATTCAAACTGCTGCCCGAAAACATGCAGATCAGGTCCACCTTACTGATAATTCTATGCCAGTCGGCGTAACCGCTGTACCGGGCACCAACCCAGGCTGGACTTATCAGGACGGCCAAGATGGCCACCGTAAACGTGATCTCATGATTCAATGCCTCCTAGCTGTCGTGCAGGCTGCTGCCCATAAGGTAGTCAATTTTGAAAACTAAAAGAGATAACCCAAGAACCTAACGAAAATCCAGCTATCTTTCTCAATCGCCTTACAGAGGCATTAACCCTCTACACACGGCTGGATCCCAACACCCTCGCAGGGGCAGCGGTCCTAGCCACCCATTTTATTACCCAATCAGCCCCAGACATCCGGAAAACAATTTAAAACGGGCAGAGGATGGCCCTCAAACCCCTATTCGAGACCTGGTAAAAATGGACTTTAAAGTCTACAATGGCCGTGAGGATTTGTCAGAATCCAGCCGACAGGCTTGGATGCACCAGAAGGTGGCTCTCCAAACCCAAGCTCTTGTAGCAGCCCTAAGGCCGGCCATCTCCCATGGATCACAGCATCCATGGGGTCCGCAAAAGGCAACCCCGCCGGGGGCCTGCTTCAAATGCGGAAAAGAAGGCCACTGGGCTCGCCAATGTCCCAATCCCCAACCTCCTTCTAAGCCCTGTCCCAGCTGCGGGCTAACGGGTCACTGGAAGAATGACTGCCCTACGACTGGCCCTCCCTCAGTGTCTCCACGCGGGGGGCAGGCCAACCCTGCGGCATTGCCACTCGAACTGTTGGGATTGGCTAACGACTGACAGCGCCCGGACTCAAAGACCCCCATCACCCTCGCTGAGCCCAGGGTAACGCTACAGGTGGCGGGTAAGTCCATCTCATTTTTGGTGGACACGGGGGCCACCTATTCGGTTCTGCCTACCTATTCTGGGCCAGTTTCTCCTTCCCAGATCTCTGTTATGGGTATTGACGGCAAATCCTTCTCCCCATTTCAAACCGGTTTATTCCCATGTAATCTTGACAGGATGCCATTTACTCATTCCTTTTTAATCATGCCATCCTGCCCGGTTCCCCTCTTAGGCCAAGATATCCTCTCTTACTTAGGGGCCTCCCTCCAGCTGGTCAGACTTGACCCTAAAGTCCCCTCCTCCCAGCTCCTGCTTCCTCTTCTCAGTCTATCTCTAGAACCCTCTCCCTCCTGCCCTCCTCTTCCAACCACACCATACCCAATCAATCCCCAAGTTTGGGATACTTCTAAGCCCATAATAGCAACACACCATTCCCCAGTTCTCATCCGCCTAAAGGACCCCTTCAAGTTTCCATCAAGGCCCCAATTTCCCATATCCGAGACTCACCTTAGGGGCCTACAACCTATTATCACCAGACTCCTAAACCAGGGACTCCTTATCCCCATTGACTTTCCCTGCAACACCACCATCCTGCCTGTCCGCAAGGCCTCTGGAGATTATCGCCTGGTCCAGGACCTCCGAATAATCAATGAGGCCATAATTCCTCTCCACTCGGTAGTACCGAACCCATACACCTTGCTCTCCCATATTCCCCCATCCACAATCCACTTTACGGTTTTGGATCTCAAGGATGCCTTCTTCACTATCCCCCTACATCCCTACTCCTATTTCCTCTTCGCCTTTATCTGGACGGATCCGGATACTCATACTTCCAGCCAGCTCACCTGGACAATTCTTCCCCAGGGCTTCCGCGACAGCCCTCATCTCTTTGGTCAGGCGCTGGCACAGGACCTCACTTCCTGCTCCCTTACCCCCAGCACACTCCTCCAATATGTAGATGACCTCCTCCTTTGTAGCCCACCTCTTAACCTCTCTAGACAACATACCGCAGATCTTCTCAATTACCTTGGCTCTCACAGTTATCGGGTCTCCCCAGCCAAAGCTCAGTTATCTGCATCTTCTGTAACCTACCTGGGGCTCCACAACCAACTGCACCCGGATTATCCATGAACTCCAACGCAAACGCCAACAGTCCGCCTCCCCAGTTCCCGACTGGTGGCGATCCACCCTTTATACCTGGCTAACACCAATCTTGGGCCCCCTACTTCTTATTTGTATCCTGTTTATGTTTGCTCCCTGTTTTCTTAGGTTCCTTCGCAGGCGCATGGAAGAAGTCTCTCGAGTAGCCATAAACCAGATGCTCCTCGGCCCCTACCCCCTGCTTCCTACAGAACCCCCCATTGGCTCTCCTTAAATCCGGGCCCCCGACTGCCCGACCCCCAACGACGTCCCCACTCATGCAGGAAGTAGCCAGAGACAAAACATCGCCCCAATCCATCAAAGATGTCGGGATGTAAGGTCCATTGGCCCGGGTGAATGGAGGCCTGGGGGGTAAGAGAAAACATCAACCAGTATGAGGAAGGAGAGGCATTGGGACATAACGACCTCACCTGTTCTGGGAATCAACAAGAGACTCTAACTTCCTGCCCAGAAAACAATGGGGCTGACGGGAAGGGAAAATGGGCTTACGCCCCACAACAGACCAACCAACACCTGGCCCTGCTGTATCCTCACCAAATAAGGAATTACCCTGTATAGCAACCCCCGCCCCCTGCAAACCACCCTTCCCTTACACGTCAGTAAAATCTCCCATGCCTAGGACTGGGCGCGACTTCTCTGGCCCCTTTCTTTCGGACCAGTGACCCTCACCTGGGAGTGCTCCCTAATAAAGCTCACTTGAAGCTTTCCTCTGTTTCGCGGTGCCGTTTGTTAAGATCCGACCTTACAATTGGCAGTTAGGGTAAGGGAAGGACTGGAAGCTTAAGAGCCCGGTATTTGTCCTCTTGTCTAGGTTATACACTCTTTAAGGTCAGAGAGCCCATTCTGCTTTGTATCTCTAACACTTTGAACAACAAATGTTTGTGAAATGGTAAAAAAAGTCAAAATTAATTTTTAATAAGAAGAAATTTCTGGTAATATGGAAGACAAAATCTGCATTATTCTGCTTAGCCTGCCATAACAAGATACCACAGGCTGGGTAGCTTAACTAGCACACATTTATTGTCTCACATTTCTGGAGGCTGGAAATCCAAAATAAGGGTGTCAACAGGATGGGTTTAAGAAGCCAGTTGGCTTGGTTTGCAGACAACTGACTTCCCGTTGTGTTCTCACGAGCTTTCTCACAGTGCATGCGTGAAGAGAGAGATCACTGGTGGCTACTCTTTTAAGAGCACCAGTCCTATCAAATTAGGGCCCCATCCTTACGACCTCATTTTACCTTAATTACTTTTTAAAATAACCACTAAAGAAGCTTGACATTCCAGGACAATGAATCTTGGTCAGATCATAATTCCCCTGTAAAGTTTTCATCAGGGCAACTTGAAAAATTTGATCTCAGTATCTTAGAATTCCACATATCTCAGAGAGTGCACTTCACTCTATCACAGAACCAGAAATTTGGGTGTAAACCATGTTTAATTTTATTATTCAGTTGAGAAATATTTTAACTTACTAGAGTTAATCACTATTTAAAGGAAATTTGAAGTAAAACCATTAGATAAGGGGAAAAGTTATTGTGCAATAGGCATAATGAAGACCTAATTATGAAAAATATATATAATTTGTAAAATTCCATCATCTTCTTTTTCCAGCAAGGATATATATGTATGGATTTGAAAGAACAATTCTGTGTCTCAAAGAAAACACTGTGACACAGGCATTTTTATGGTGTATGAAACTTTAATCATTTGACATTTTCCAAATAATTCAGTGCTGAAATATTTACACATGAATATCCAGTCATCTGTTCATTCAACAAGATTTATGGAGCACTTAATGTGTTCTCAAGGGAGCTGTGCCAAGACCTAGTGGACAGAGGTATATGAGAAGTGAGCCAGTGGGAAACTAGACATGGAATGTCTTCACTTGTGTTTGCCTCCTTCACGTCCTTCAAGAGATTTTACACTATCAAATGTAAAACTGATAGCTAGTGGGAAGCAGCCTCATAGCACAGGGAGATCAGCTTGGTGGCTTGTGACCACCTAGAGGGGTGGGGTAGGGAGGGTGGGAGGGAGACGCAAGAAGGAAGAGATATGGGGATATATGCATATGTATAGCTGATTCACTTTTTTATAATGCAGAAACTAACACACCATTATAAAGCAATTATACTCCAATAAAGATGTTAAAAAAAGTTTAATTTTATGCCTAGCTATTTTACCTTCTTATGTATTATATTAATTTGTGATATTATAAATGGGTCTGTTCTATTTTCTATTTGCTTCATAGGTAGTTACTGATTATATAGCCTGCTATTTTACTAAATTCTCTTATTATGTGTAGTAACTTCCATTGATTCTTGTGAATTTTTAAAATATAAAATCAGATTACCTACAAATATATATGGTTTTACCTGTTTTGTTCTAAATCCTAAGCCTTTCAGTACTTTCTTCTGTGTAAGTTTATCACCATTTTATTGAGTGTTTCAATGTAAATATGTATTCAACGTCGTAAATCAACTATACTTCAATAAAATATAAAAATATATAAATAAATGTGTACTAAAATTCAAAAATCATCAAACATACATTTTCTGAAACTATGGAGATGATCGTAGGATTGTTTTCCTTTAGCTCTATGAATATGATGGACTATATCAATAGATTGCATCATGTTGACCTACTCTCACATTCCTGAAACGTATCCCAGTTAATCATGATATATTATTTTCTTCAATGCACCATTCAATACAACTTTGCAATGTAATTAATGAGGAGGAAGTGTATTCCCATTTTCTCATGTTTCTACACAGGAGACTGCCTTCCACTCAACTCCCCAGGAATGGCAACATTGGAATGGATGCAGCTAGTCTTCCTTTACATACTGTATTATTTGTGTCCTGGAATAAACAGAGACTGTTAACAAGATCGTGTTTGTTTACCAGTGGTGAGGATATTGTGTCTCAAAGCAAAAAAGAAGAAAATGTCTCTTGCTGACTGTTCTAAGGATAAGAAAGTCTGAGGTGATAGAAATGTCATCTATTTCCCTTCCTAGCTGCATTTCCTGGGAGTCAGGACATGTCCATATGAGAACTCAGTAAGGAGACTCCAATGGGGAGGAAATTTTTGTTACATTGAGGTTCTCCTTCTCTGTTTTTACTCTTCCCTTTCCACTGAGCCTTAAAAGTAGACTAACCCCAGCTTTGACCCCAGTTTTCTCAAAGAAGGTCAAAGACATCAGGTAGAAAACAGGTATAAATATTGTTGTTAAAGGCATAATTCTTGGACAAAATTAAGGATGAACATGTTCTGATTTTTTCCTTTTCCTTTGCTATGACACTTGATTAGGGCCTTTGTAATAGATGTTTAAAAACCTGGAGAAAGGGTTATTCTACAATTTTATGACATTGCAACTCTTCTTTGACACTGTAATAAGAAAAATAGAGGAGGTGGACTCCAGGGCCTTTTGAGTAACAGTGACTTTTAAAACCTCATTGGAGCTGCTTGTATATTTTGGAGATTAATCCTTTGTCCCATTTTCTCCCATTCTGAGGGTTGTCTTTTCATCTTGTTTATGGTTTTCTTTGCTGTGCAAAAGCTTTTAAGTTTCATTATGGAGTTCAATAACAAACAAACAAACAAAAAAACAACCCAATTAAAAAATGAGCAGAAGACATAAATAGACATTTCACTAAAGAAGGCATACAGATGGCCAAGAGGCACATGAAAAGATGCTCAACGTCACTAATTATTAAAGAAACTCACATCAAAACTACAGTGAGGTATCACCTCACACTGGTAAAAATGGCCACCATCAAAAAATCTACAAACAATAAATGCTGGAGAGGGTGTGGAGAAAAGGGAACCCTCTTGCACTGTTGGTGGGAATGTGAATTGATAGAGCCCCTATGAAGAACACTATGGAGGTTCCTTAAAAAACTAAAAATAGAACTACCATATGACCCAGCAATCTCACTACTGGGCATATACCCTGAGAAAACCATAATTCAAAAGGACACATGTACCCCAGTGTTCATTGCAGCACTATTTACAATACCCAAGACATGGAAACAACCTAAATGTCCAACGAGAGATGAATGGATAAAGAAGACGTGGTACAAATATACATTGCAATATTACTCAGCCTTAAAAAGGAATGAATTTGGGTCATTTGTAGAGATGTAGATGGACCTAGAGTCTGTCATACAGAGTGAAGTAAGCCAGAAAGAGAAAAACAAATATCGTATATTAAAGCATATATGTGGAATCTAGAAAAATGGTACAGATGAACCTATTTGTAGGGCAGGAATAGAAACGTAGACATAGAGAACAGACATGTGGACACTGGGGGAAAGGAGGGTGGGATGAATGGAGATTAGGTTTGACATAAATACAGTACCACGTGTAAAATAGATAGCTAGTGGGAACCTGATGTATAGCACAGAGAGCTCAGCTCAGTGCTCTGTGACAACCTAGGTGGATGGGATGGGGGGGGCGGGAAGGGAGGTCCAAGAGGGAGGGGATATAGTTATACATATAGCTGATTCATTTCATTGTACAACAGAAACTCACACAACATTGTAAAGCAATTTTACTCCAATAAAAAAAATAAATATTAAAAATAAAACACACCTAATTGGAAAATCCTCTGACTAGCTCTGGAGGAGTATTCCTATGAAGCATTTTATAGATGGACTTTGAGTGTTAGGTGCAGGTAACTGATGTCTCCATGCAAAGAGGTCATGTGGAGGCTTCCAATAACTGAGCTGTTGTCAGTGCTAAAACCATGCAACTGAGCCCAACTTAGTATTCTCAGGTGCAGATGAAGAAAGCTTTTAATTGTATGAGCTGAGAAGTATGAGGTTGCTGATAAGTAAATATTTAAGGCCATTGTGTTAATTTTGTTATAACATTTCACATTTTAGATGGAACCATTCTCGGATGTGGAGAAATTAGGAAGCAAGGCAGATCTCTTAAGTTTTGTTCTGATGTTCAATGAAAAAAACAGTGTAGCGGGCTTTGTGTATGCATAGCCTTTTTCTCCTATTGTCCAAAACATTCTGTGTTGTTTCTAGAATTCATGCACTTTATTTTCTGATACCATTGGTGTTCACTTGGTTCTTTCAACAGACAATTTAAATATTATAGCTATGTTAGCTTTTCTTTTTTATGCCATCTTTTGTAATATATGTCTGTCATACCTTAGAAGAGAAAAATGTAGATTTGACTGATCTCTATAGCGAGCATAATTTTTAGTATCCTCTGGTAGTTAAAGTAGAATCCTAAATTTATTCATACCTTGAGACTCAATAGTGAAGGATCTCTTGGAGTTTGCCTGTGAAGAATTTTATACAAATTACAATATTTCAAATTGAATCATCTTTTAATGAAGTAGGGAAGTTCACTGCGTGAAAAAAACAAAAGTCAAAATACTTTAAGAAAGTGAAGAATTGGCTGTCTTTTAACTACCACTGGTATTTGTTGTCCTATAAAGACCAAGTTCAACCTAATTAAATTTTCCTAGAGTTTAATACATCTGACTTACTTTGGGGATGTGAAAACAAAAACTTAAGTTCAGCTTCAGATGTTAGATGAAGCTAATTAATGTGTCCTTGATTACCTTGTGCAAATAAAGGTGGACCCATTTGTAAGCTCATCCTCTGGTCTCTTTGTTACACTTTGTAAAAGAGGAAAATAGAAGAAGGATCTGATCTCTTGATCAAGGCATCTTGACCACCTGCCATTAAGAAGCTATTAATTCTCAACTTCATTACATTCATCTCATTCCACGCCTCAGCTGTCAAAATTATCATTAGAAGCAGAAACTAACACACCATTGTAAAGCAATTATACTCCAATAAAGATGTAAAAAAAAAAAGAAAAGAAAACTCAAAAAACAAGCAAACAAAAAAAATTATCATTAGAATAGTTGCTCACTCCACCTTTAGAAGGTTTCTTGCATCTACCCCTTCCTCTCCATTGTCCCTCCCACTAGACTATCTGCACCTTCAAACCATAATCTCCACCAGTAAACAGTTATTGGCAAACCCTCACAAGGCATCTACATTGATTTACCGAAAACTTATACACAACTGCTGTTATGTTGTGTACATTATGAAACAAGTACAAAGGATGACATTAAAATGGATGATTTGAAAATAAATGTGCACATACATTGGAAAAATGTATCCTGTCTGGATGGATTGGTGCATGCACCCCAATTTGGAGACCATTGCCTAGACTAACTACTGCAATACCTCCCCATGCCTTCCCTCTGCTGCACTTTCTCTCCTGCTTTAACATACACCACAGACTCCACCTAGCTTTTCTGGGGCATTCCTTTGATGATATCACTTTCCCACTCCAAATATTTAATTATTTTCCCACAGATCATCAGGTTAATTTCAAATTCCTAAACTCAGAATTCAATGACTTCCAAAATGGAACTCACCTTCAACTTCATCCCCTCCTTATCCCCCCCTCACTGGGCATAGCACAGACCACCCTGTGCACACTTCCATATGCCCGCATGTCCCAGGCTGGGCAGGGGCATCCCTTCTCCATTCCTGGCTTCTACACGTCTCTACTGAAATCAGCGTGTCATTCTCTAGCCTGGGCCCACAGAAAAAAAAAACTTTTCATAATATATGAAACATATGTTTTTTATACCCATTTGCAACACCCTATTCCTTAAGAGAATTTTACTTTGTGCTAGCTTTACAGTTTCTTAGACATTGGTATGAACAAGCAGGTTAAAGAAAAACCAACAAGTAAATCAAGGGTAGATATATGTTTTTCTTTCTGTTAATTCGTATTCAAACTTGTACTTCCCCTCAGATTTCTAGGATGAAAAAAGTACAGAATCCAAAGAAGTTTTCTAAATTGGGAAATTGGGTCAACAGTAATATGTTGCTCACATACAGGAATCACACAGAATCTTCCACTTTATTACATTTGCTAGAAGAGAAAATGTATCTAGAGGACCATGTAAGAGCCAAAAAATACATACAGCATATAGTATTTAAGGTAGATTATACATATTTTAGTAAACATTTTATATGAATTTTATATTCCCCAAAAGGTCTATATTTAGAAAAATACTGTTTTATTGAGACAACTATATATGTGAGCTTTTTTTTCTTTCTCTCTATGTCTTTCTTTAAACTTCTCTGGAGTGATATAAAAAGCAGTAAAGCCACAGTTGGACAGTCTGTTTCAGTGACAGATTTTTCAAATGCATGACATTTTGTTTGTTGTATAAAAAGGCTTAAGTGAACATGGAAAGCATGACAAGGACCTGAATAGAAGACCTCTTGACTTTGTATCGGCATAAGAGTTTGTAAGTTCAACAGTGAAGTCAGCCTTAGATAATGCAATCATAGCAAATAACACTTAGGGTTGAATGAATTTTTCCAAAAAGTCTATTTTTTCCACTTTTTCCCAAATAGAGCTGACTGTATCTCATGTTTTAAATGTATACAGGTTAGGATAACGTTTCAACATGCATGCTTCCTCATGAATACCCATAATAGACTTATCCATTCTTGCATTTATTTAACAATTGTCATAGGAGAGGAAGGATAAAAAGCAGCCCCACCGGTTGGTGGTCAGAATGAGAGCAGACAGCACAGAAATGTCAGGTGGGGCCTCTGTGGAGTTTGTTGTAACTTCTCCCCTCCAGACTCCCCAAAGAGCCATATTGTGCTCCACCTGGCTGAGGAGGCTCTTGGTGGTCCATCTGGAGAAGCATAGAGGCTCATGTCTGAGTCACTGTGGAGCAGCCTAGAGATCACACAGGTGCAAGAGCAGAACCCCAAACCATGGGGCCATGACTCCCAGGAGATGCCTGGGAGTCAGGAAATTGTGAAGGCTTTAGGCTTCTCCAAGCTGTGGAATTTGAGGTTGGAGGTGTTCCTTTATCTCTTGGAAGGATGATAAAATGTCAGCATCAAAATTCAAGCACCACTTTAGTATGTCCTCTTTAAAAAATGAGTACCACTGACATTACCTTTATAGAAATAAGAGAATGCAAAGAAATCCCAAAATAAAGACCATGGCAATTCCACTGTCCCCTACTGCAGAGATGATGATATTGCTACTGGTAAGCTTTTAAGAGCCATCAGATACAAGTTATGTTTGTTGAAATCAGATATTCTAGTATTGTCTTTGTACTCAGGCATGGAAAGGCTTGAATGGAAATGGATTGAGCTGAGGAGACTCTGTGGTATCTCAAAAATGGCACATTTGTGTGTTATTACATCATGTCATGTGCTGAGGTTTTGACATCTGTCACACACCTAGAAAAATTTATTTGCAATCAGCCAAATTTCCTAAAACATACAGAACGCAAGGACCCTAAAATGTTGAAGGATAACTAATCAACTTGAAAACAAACAATAAGAGGGGGTATTGGGTGTGAATTAAACTATGCTGTCTGTTTTTAAATTTGATTTCTGAGGAGTTGCTGAGACCACCGCACTAGGAAATGTCAGTGGTGTGGCCCCAGGGTCATCTGTGACACTCAACATAGTAAGGGAGTGTGGGGTGGTAGAAATGGGAATGAAAATTTTGCAAAGAATGGGATGCTCCCATATGAAAAGCACATAACATCTGGATAAAAGATTAAAAACAAAACAAGAAGAGCAAGATGTGTGTTTACATGCATGCTCTCTTACTGTGTTATACGTGTCCCAGACATGACTTAAGAGACCCAAGTAATATATGTTAAGCATGAAGTTCAGTCTATTGTTATAACAGCACATACTGTCCTCTGACAAGGTCCTAGTTCCACCCCACAGTGGGAAAACAAAATTTTATTGACTAATAAACTAAGACTGATCAACTAACTTTTCCAGGCACTCTGACTTAAACATTCTTGTGTGGGGATAAATATTCAGTTACATCTAAAATGTGTTTAACTCAGATCTGGATTGACATTTGCACTCTGAAGTCCCCCAGCCCCTCAGATGGCTGGTCCATCTGCAGGGAGCATCTGTCTTTGGCCTTGGCCTGGCTGAGTCCCACCCAAGGCTGTGCCAGGGCTGAGTTCCATGGCAGCTCTCCCCCCGTGCCAGCCCAGATGACCCCTCAGATGTTCTATCCTATGCACTCCAGGTGTTCCCAGGGTTACAGCCTGGCCTGGGCACTATATACTAATGCATTTGCTCTATTACACCTAGGGAATTATAAGACAAGAATGCATTACAATTAAGTAGCATAAATTCACGGTAACAATATTTTTATTAGTACTATGTTGTTAACCAATATTCCCTACTTCAGTAGTTAAAATGAATTTAAATTTAAATTCTCATTAACGAACTTGACAGTATAAACACTCATCCATAGAAAAGATGGAAAAGGGCATCACTAAAGAATATATATGCATACATGTATATATATATATATAATATATACAAAGATTTTATATTGCTATAGTTCCTCAAATATAAACATTTCTATCATATAATTTCTTCCCATTTCTAAAGGACACATAAAAGACATGAAAAGAAATATCTTGGGTTTATTTTTGAGATGTATACCCTCTCAGTTCTTATTTATTTGATATTTTTGTGAAATTAAATGCAGTAGAAAACAGCAAAAATGGTTTAAAATAATAAATATCAATTTAAAAGAAAGAATAAGAGAAGAAAAATATAAGACACTTAATACATTGAATTATGTAGTTGAACACTGAATTTTGGGTTTAGTGTCCTGGGAAATATATTAGATCATGTTATTCTCACAGCTGGCGAACGTCTAGCCTTGCACAGTACGGACACAGTCCCTGGACCACTGGGGAAAAGAAACAGGCCCCAGCGTCCACTCAGCTCAATTAACTTCACATTCCTGGACAAGTCAGCCCCATGGGGAGAAACACAGACCCAGGGAACATGAACAGAATCATAAGACTGGATTTTAATTGAAACATTTATCAGCTAAAAGTTATTTGCCCAACTCCATAATGGATACAGTTATTCCTTGTATAGTTTTGTAGAATTAAATGACATACAGTAATCAAATATCTCTGTAAGGTAGCAGTATAAATAAAATCTAAAGCCCATGAGTTGACATGGAAAGATGATCTTTTCCTGGAATGGAAATCCTAGAAGAGCCTCCATATGGATCGCATAATCAATTAACTTTAACAGCCATGTGCTCCCAAGAAGACCACGACCTTCCTCAGGACCTAGCAGATCAAAGGTGATTTGTGTTGGCGTATCCCAGTGCTTCTCACACGCTGACTTACACCCCAGATAGATAGGCAGCCATTGTGCACTGACTTACTGATCGAAGAAGCAAGTGGTGGAAGGAGGACTTCTATGTACAGAGGACTGCTGTGAGCAAGACAGCCTCCTGGGCACCCAGTAGATGTTACCTTATGGAATTTAATCAGGATTACAAACTCGTGAGCAAGATTTTATCCCACTTTACAGCTGAAAGAAAAAAAAAAGCAAGAAATTAAATTGCTGTTCATGAGCTAATCATCAGCATAAATTCATACTCTTATTTTAGTATCATCCAAACAAAATACAGATGACCCTTGAACAACATGGGTTTGAACAGCACGTTCCACTTATACTCCAGTATGTACATGGACATATGTGCCTCTCTGGTTGTGTGTGTGTATATACATCAGTATATATTCTCCCTTGACTCCACAGCTTGCGTTAGCCACTTTCCCATTTATCTATCTATCAAAATACCTCAAAAGGGTTGTCTATGCTAGGTGTCTCTAAGTTTTCTTCTCACAATATCACCCCTCCAAATCATGTCAAATTACTGTTTTAAAGACATTTAGAAGAGTTTCTCTCCATGTGATTATGCCATGAACTCAATACACAGGTCCCTCATTTCACATTCATTTTGCTTTCAGTTGTGGATTCCCTTCTTTAAATTGTGTTTCATAATTGTTTAAATATTCATTTGTTCTCAAAATTCATTCTACAAAAGAAGGTGCAGTTTTATCCCTGTCTCTTCTATCCTATATCCTTCCTACTGGTAATCATTCTCTTAAATTTTACAATTTATACTTTTATTTTTTTCTAACATAAAGAAATATATGTATCTCTCTCTATATGTGTATATATAAAATATACATAGATATTTGTGCATGTGGGTATATATGTGCTGTGTGTGTACTGTATGTGTATTTACATATATATGTATATGTGTGCACTTGTGTATGTCTGTATATACATGTATGTGTCCCTTTTCTTAAGCAAACAGTAGCAGATGATACATACTTTTATCATTCAACCTGGAAATCATTCCACAGTATTACATAAATGTTATTCCTTATATATTTTTATGATAGCGTGGTACTTTATTTTGTGGCTGAACCATATTTTTATTTAACCAGTTTTCTATTAGTGGACGTTTGTGTGGGGTTAAAGATTTTGTTATTAGCTTTGTATGTTTTTAATAGAAATCACTACAGTTAAATTTGGAGTGGATTTACTTTGGGGAAAAAAAATGTGTGTTCTCTTAATCTGATCTAGTGATAAAGGGAGGAGTGAAAACGAGAAATTTTTTTTCCATTGACAATAATGAGAAAAATAATTTTGGATCAGTCCAGTGCCAAATCTGTGGGTCCACTAACTTTGACTTTCACATTAGTCATTTGTGAAAACATTCAGCCCAGCTGACCTGTTTGAATGTACACGGCAAATGCAATTAAATCCCAGGGTGGAAACCAAGGGCTGTAAAGTCAGGGAATCCTACAGTTGGCAACTGACTTGGCAATTATCCACCAAGCGATGCATGCCCTCTGGGCTTCAGTGTGGAAATCAACTTCACTCATAAAAAGTTAGTAAGGATTCAATGAGATAATGTTTATAAGTCATGAGTCATAGTGCTTGGAGTAGAATAGGTGCCCAGTAAATGCCAAACTATTATTATGATTATCGTCAGCATTGACAAAATACTGTTCTCAGGTCACTCCCATGAATCCATTTTGTAATCTTATATTTTAACCATTGTTTTCAAAGTCTGAATGCATGCTTTAAATTGAATCCTTTGACCTGATTTCTTTAGCTGACTTCAATTCCTTGGGCAAACTGTAGCCATTAGTGTTTTGCACACTTTCATTCATATAACCTTTCAGAAACATCTGAAGAACTTAAAGAATCTTGTGAGGATATTTATCAAAGCAGTGTCAAAAGAGCCAGATTGAAATCTTCACTTATGATGATCCTGTCTCTATCTAAGCCTCGGAATTACCCAATGAACCAACAGCACTCACTTTACTTAATGTGTATATTGGGTTTTGAAGAATTTCTTCAAATTAGATATTACAGGAAATCTACATTATTTTGAAGAACATTTATTTATGTAGAACAATTTCCACAAAATTGATTAGAAAGATTTACTTTCATCATTACCTGTAAACACATGAGAATTTACTTGAAAAGCTTAGAAAACTATCACATTCTAGTCTTTTGGAAGTTGTGGTTTAAAAAATAACTGGTGAGAATAAGTCTTTTGGAGAAGGTAGGGTAAGAGTTCACACAGTTTTCCCATTATATTTGGGTCAGAATTTTCTAATTTTAAATTAGAATTCTATATGAATCCCTCTCAGTTATTATAATTTAAATTGAATATTACTACACTGTTATACTAAGGAATATCTCCTTTTCTGAGATTTTCCTTGGCTCAATCCAATATATTTTAGTTATTTTCACTAAAATTATGATCTATGCAATTAAAATAAATCTACTACTGAGCACCATATTTCAATATTAATTTTAGGAAGCAGAGCAGAGTGAAAGAGTGGCACATAGATCCTGAAATGATTTCCAGCCCAGAGCAGGCTTTCATGGATTTAACTACTTCTTATTTCTCAAGCCAGGTTCCTAAAACTTAATAGTTACTGAAAATTGACAGACTTTTCAAATTATGCTTATAATTAAAACTGTGTTAAAATGTTTTTCTTAAATGAAGATTTATAATTAGCAAAACATCTGTGTCATGATAAACTCATGAATTCAGTAATCTTTATCTTAACACTTCTCTGATGTTCCTAAAATCTGACAAGGATGAATATTTATTATTTTCCCTGACAATACCATGGGAAAATGATAGATAAAATAGGAAAAATAGGACAAAGGATTCATTAGATAAATGGAATTTGTGGTTCATTAAGTTAATAAAATAAACATGACTGAATTCAAACTTGTCTGTAAATAAACAAGAAAAAACTTGTTAGTTGCCAGGATGGTCTACAAATATAATGAACGAATGCCAGTAAAGTGCAAGAGTGAAAAATGAAAACTCTCAAAATTTGTTGAGAAAATTGATTTGCTGCCCACATTCTTTGACTTATGGGTCTTACTTCCCATCCTGATAGATGTCATTAACGTTTATTAAATTAGTGAGTATTTCTTTAAAAATCACAATTAGTATTTAAATACTAGAGAGATTTCAGTACTATACCACTTAAATAAATAGCATTCAGCTCTACCATTAAGATGTTTTGGGCTTCCCTGGTGGCACAGTGGTTGAGAATCTGCCTGATAATGCAGGAGACACAGGTTCGAGCCCTGGTCTGGGAGGATCCCACATGCCGCGGAGCGACTGGGCCCGTGAGCCACAACTACTGAGCCTGCGCGTCTGGAGCCTGTGCTCCACAACTAGAGAGGCCGCGATAGTGAGAGGCCTGCGCACCGTGATGAAGAGTGGCCCCCGCTTGCCACAACTGGAGAAAGCCCTCACACAGAAACAAAGACCCAACACAGCAAAAATAAATAAATAAAATTAATAAACTCCTACCCCCAAAATTTTCTTTAAAAAAAAAAAAGAAAGATGTTTGATTGGGAAGAGTGATTTCTAACAATTTTTTATTTTTCTTGGTAAAACTCTTAAAAGTTTTATCTTTTCTAGCTTCAGCATAATATTCCATTTTGTCTCCTGAATGATAACAGGATCACAAACACTCTTTTTGTTTTTAATTCCCTTGATTTCTTTTGTTTTCATTTTAGTTATTTTTGAGTATTTCATATAATATTGTGTTTAATAGAGCAGCTCTACATTGATATAGTATCTCTAATGAGGGTAGGAAATTCTTAAATTAACATTTGTTTGACTTTAAATATAAGCTTTTCCCCTTATGTAAACTAATTTTATATAAAAGATTATCTTTTCAAGGAAGTTGAAAGTAATTTAAAATCTTTTTTAAATTTCCCACTAATGTTTCTTTTGCTGTGTTCAACTTTATATAATAATTTTCTTCATATCCCTTGTTACCCTTTTCAGTGTGTTTCATAAAATTTAAATGTGCTGCCATTAAAACCAGCTACATTAGGGCAATTACTGCACAGGCAAACTGAAGAATAATAAATAATTGACAGATTGAAATAGGTACTCACCCCGCTGACAGAGGACATTATGCACCCAACAGGGGTTGCCGGGTCAGAAAGGGCAAAATGCAGCAGGCGATTTCAAGGTTTAATTGCTGCACTTAAAGCCATTCATCACAGAACAGCTCAGCAGCCTGTTCACAATTGAAAGAAAAAATATCACCTTCTCCAGCTATCACAAAAATGAAATCCCCATGCAAAGTAAAAAAAAATATATTCATTAGTGTCAGTGACAGGGCCTCAGGAAAACACAGGGCTTCAGAAATGTAAGAAGAAGGAAATATTTCAGAAACCTATAGGAAGAAAAGAAGGAAGGAAGGGAGGGAGGGAGGGAGGGAAGGAATATTGGATTTTTATTTATGGTTAAGATGGCCTTGTTGTAGCAACAAAACACACAAAAAATCATTTTATATTATATTTTGGGTATAGTTTTTAACTTAGTGTTAAAATATTAATTTTTAGAAAAGAAAACCATTGAAGAATCTCATGACAAATTTTAAAAGTAACTAGTAATAAAATGACAAATGGCACTTTTGATTCACACTTGAGAATTTAATGTGTGCCTAAACATTTCCACAGGTTTGTCTGACTCATACAAGGAGTTTAGGGCAGGAGTGAAATTCAGAGAACTCTGGTAACTCACAGAAGTCGCAGCATAAGTAAATACCACTTGAAAAAAATTCCAAGTCCAGACAGTCTTATGATACACCATACTACCACTTTTTACATTTATTTTTGTTTTGACATATCTTCAAATTGTTAGGTAGGTCCTAACTGTTCTGAATGTTGTGAAATGAATTTTCTAGTAACATGGTCATGTAGTAAATAGACAACGTCTTCTTGTCCAATCTTCACTGCAGTTCATGGAGCCACACAGCTTGGAGAATAAGGCAGATTTCATAAACAATGACCACAATGATTGAGTTGAAATATTGTGATATTAATATATTACTAAAAAGTGATAAAGCACTTTATTTTAAATTAATTCCTACATATTCACCCTAGAAATTAGCCATGCAAAGTCCTACAATTTTTCTTTAATCTGAGTTTTGTATTATTGAATTTTCACTGCCACGTTGTCTTTATTTTTTTTATGTTTTTTTAAAATTAATTAATTTATTTTTGGCTGTGTTGGGTCTTCGTTGCTGTGTGCGGCTTTCTCTAGTTGCGGCGAGCAGGAACTACTCTCCGTTGTGATGCACAGGCTTCTCACTTCAGTGGCTTCTTTTGTTGCAGAGCACAGGCTCTAGATGCACAGGCTTCAGTAGTTGTGGCACGTGGGCTCAGTAGCTGTGGCTCACGGACATAGTTGCTCCACGGCATGTGGGCTCTTCCTGGACCAGGGCTCAAACCCGTGTCCCCTGCATTGGCAGGCGGATTCTTAACCACTGCGCCACCAGGGAAGCCCTGCCACATTGTCTTTAGAAAACAGAGATTAGTTGAAAATGTGAAATTAAACTATATCTCAACTTTATGATCCATTTTCCAGGTGTAGAACAATTTGCCATGGTGTGAAGACATATTTCAAAACCCTTACAGTCTATGTCTCTATGTTATCAAGATCTTGGGGGACAAAAGTTCTTTAATGAACAAATGAATTAATATATGTAATAAACATTTATATAACATCATCATAGGATACAAGAGAATGAGGGTATTCTTTTTTTGTTTGTTTGTTTTTGTTTTTGTTTTTTTTTTTTTGAGGGTATTCTTAAAACCAGTTTATTGAGGTATGATTGACATGTAAAAAGCTGTACGCATTCACTGTATACAATTCAATGAATTTGGGGACAAGTATAAATTTGTGAAACTATCACCACCATCAAGGCCATAGACATACCTAATTGAAAGAGTATTTTAAATATTTTAACATATTTAAGGGATTTTTTGAATTATAGGTCTATGTTATAATCTGTTATTTATCTTTTCTTAATTTCATAGGTAGAAAGTTTAAAGCAATCTAATACATTGGGAGTATAAAGCAGAAAGAGGGTTTCCTACAACATACTGCCTGCCTTTAGGAAACAAATCATGACAGTTTAGATTTTATTCTTACACATCAGAATTTTTTCTATATGTACAAAAGTTATGCATGCTCCATTATGCTTATGTCTATTTTACACACCCACATAGATCATATTATTTGATGACATATAGTCATTACTTGCACTCTTACCTTAATATATTATCTATAATTTAAATTATCTAAATTTGATTCCAAAATTTATCGAGGCACAATTTCTAATGGGAGTATCACTGAGCATTAAAGGTATACATCCAGGTCGCTTACTCTCTCTGCAGGGTAAGTGAACCCAGAGACCCCTGTGAATCTCAATTAGCCCCCTCTCCCAATGCTACCTGATGGCCAACCAGAAAGTGGTACTTTCCCAAAAGTTAGATGTGGGGGAGGGGATGAAGAACGCCCTCATTCATGAAGGAGCTTAAGCCACAGTTCTACATTGGTTTATTAATTAAATAACACTGTCATTCTCCATTGTCTCATGATGCAGACTTCACCACATTGCAGGTGGAGAGAGGAGAGAGGGAAAACCTGAAGGTGGGATCAGGCACCATAACAGCATCAAATTCTGGCAACACTTGAGCCTCCTGCATCTTCATCATCACTAAGAGCAGCCCAGAAGGACACCTACCAAGAAGTCTTCAAGTGGCCACGCAACCTCTCATAGAAAACCCCTATTCTAAAAGACACACTTCATATTTAAATACCTTGATTCCTTCAGTCAGTTACAGCAAAGTCTGGGTTACTATTTTAACTCTGTAGGATGATTTTACAAATCCTTGCTTTTATCCGTTTGAAATCTGTTTGTTTGGTTTCTTTTAATTAACCTAACCTAACCTGCAGACAATTCTATTTTTCATCTTGCCAGTTTCGGAAAACAACTCACTGTAGTCCTCAAAGGCAGACAGCGATATTCACAAAGTTTCATTAAATCTTCCTGACAGTTGTACACAAATATAAAATAGGATGTTTAATAAAGTTGCACAATGAAAAAAGTAAAACAGTTTTAAAAAAAAGTGTGTGGGGTCATCTGCCTGCATCAAATAGATTGAATTCTTTTTATTTTAATGGGAAAGAAAAAAGTTAAGTCTATCATCATGGACAATTGCTAATTAGAATTCTTGCCTATTTCAAAAGAGAAGAAAAGACATAATGGTTTACACTCATGATCCTTTCAGGTAGAGCAAAAACTGATGACAAGAAATAGAAATGAGATTGGAGAAAGGAACATTGAGAGGAAGTTTAAGCACATGGTATTATCTTTTGACAGCCTAGTGCATTCAGGTTTTTATTTGTAATCATGTTGGATAGTAGGTTTATGGCAAAACTCAGCACCTGATTTACAGGCAACCATGCATGCTTATTCTACATCAACCACCAGAGATCTAGGACAATGTTCACATGAGATATGTCATAATGGACATATTTGTCTAAAACCTGAATTTCTTTGTATTTTCACATATCAATGAATAGTATCTTTGTCAGAAATGTATAGCCATAGGGATGGCAGTTAGAGTGAAACAAATTTCAGGGTCGTTTATTAGAATGATGCCTCAGACGGAATCACTCAAAGCTGGAATTGTAGGATAAGTCCATGTCCCTCTCATGGGATTTTGCTCAAACCAACTGGAAATTTGGATTTGTATTACATCGTTTAGAACTCTTTGAACGTGGAGATTTGTCTTTCTATTTAGTGACCAGAATATATGGTTAAAGGGCCAGGAAATAATGTAAAAATTGTAGAGCATCTAGCGACAATTGTTCCCATGTAGCAAGTTGGGATTCATACTCCCCGATCTTCCCATGAAAGCTCTAACCATTAGTATCCAGGGGAGAATGCAGGGCAGACAGTGGTAGCTACACAGATAAATGTGTTGCCTCATCCAGGGAATCCCCCAGCCCACCCACCATGGACTCCAGGTGGAAGTGAGAGGCTGTGCAGCCCCTGCCTTCCCGTGACACCCCAAGCTCCTCTCTGCCTCAACCCACCACACTAGCTTTTACCAGATGCTTCCTTAGCTATGTCCCCACAGGACTGTTAAATCCCCACGGCAGGTGTTTGTGGAAGTGAGATCTGTGTCTAATTGTGTCTTTCTCCTCTGGGCTCAGTGCCATGGGCGACTAAACAAAAGGAACTTATTTAATATAAGGAATAAATAAATGAATCAATGAAAGATAACTGAGTGAGTGAGTGACTAAATTGCAAAACCTGATTCAAAAACGCTCTTTTCGAATGACAAACTTTTAAAATTCAAAGAAATACCTGTCTCCTGGTGGAAGAGGTGGAGCTACATGTGTATAGCACCCTACATCCCTCCCCACATCCCAAGTAAATCACTAAAAGTTCTGGTTATCTTTGAACTTTCCTGCTTTGAGGAAAACTGTCACTTCTCATTCTTAAGGTCAGATGACACACGCCTAGTGTTTGCTTTCATGGTTACTGTTATGAACCTTCATTGACACTTGTAATTATCACTATTATTATATGTATCTTAACTACTAAAATATGTTCATCTCTTAAAGTAACAAAATTTGTTTTGGCTCTGCCATTTTGTTGAATTTTATAATCATACGGGATTGGTGCTTTATATTTTTATGGATTTTTAAAGATAATTTTAAAATATTCTTTTCACTCCTTCCCAAAGAGCATACATTTAGGGAACTAGTCCTTGACCTATACACTGTAAAATTTGGGATGCAAGAGAAAAAAAATTACGAGTTAGATAGCAAAGCAGCAGTTCAATTAAAATCTAAGGTCAGTACAAAAGTGGATAATTTGTTTTAATAATTCACAAATTCCAGAGTCAACATGAGTTAAAAGTCACCAGACAATAAGATTACTGAGGTGGGGGTGGAGGATGAGCAGAAAAATCAAGCCAGAGCTGGCCTGGGGGGATTACCTGGAATTACACATAATGATAGATATTGGAAAAAAAAAAAGATAGATATTGGAGAAAGGGTAGTCATTCCAGTCAGGAAACAAATTGTGAACAAAATGCTGTTGGCTTGAAAACAGAGAGAAATCATGGTCAGAGTGTCTCCAGTGTTGTAAATTCTCATAAATCTGAATAAATTGATCTAATTAATGCAAGAATTATTGTTCATTTAGTCCATCCAAGTTCTAAGAAACTTCCCTCAGAATTTATGGCCACATCTGAGTGTGATGGTTAGTTTTATGTGTCAAGTTGACTGGGCTAAGGAGCACCCAGAAAGCTGATAAAACATTATTTCTAGGTGTGACTGTGAGGGTGTTTCCTGAAGAAATTAGCATTTGAGTTAGTAAAAAAGACCACCCTCTCCAATGGGGGTAGGCATCTTCCAATTCCCTGAGGGACTGACTAGGACAAAAAGGTGGAGCAAGGGTGAATTTGCTCTGCTTGAGCTGAGACATTTATCTACTCTTGCCCCCCGGATGTCAGGGCTTCTGGTTCTAAGATCTTCAGACTTGGACTAGAGCTTACACCATTGAATCCCTGGATCTCAAGGCTTCAGGTTGGACTGGAACTAAACCATCAGCTTTCCTCAGCCTCCAGTATACAAACGGCAGACCATGGGAACACTCACACTCCATAAGCACATGAGACAATCTTTCATAAAAACTATTTTTCTAGATAGATAGATAGGTAGATAGATAGATATACTATTGGTTCTATTTCTCTACAGACCCCTGACTAATACACTGAATCTTCAAATATTTGAGGAATTATCCTTAATATTAAAGAGCTGACTCTGTACATTGCAGCACTATTTAAAATAGCCAAGACCTGGAAGCAACCTAAATGTCCATCCACAGATAAATGAATAAAGAAGATGTGGTACATATATACTATGGAATAGTACTCAGCCATAGAAAAGAATGAAATAATGCCATTTGCAGCAACATGAATGGACTCTAGAGATTCTCATACTAAGTGAAGTGAGTCAGAGAAAGACATATACTATATGATACCACTTACATGTGGAATCTAAAAAATTGATACAAATGAATTTATTTACACAACAGAAAAAGACTCACAGACATAGAAAACAAACTTATGGTTACCAAAGGGGAAAGGGGCGAGGGATAAATTGGGAATTTGGGATTAACAGATATGTACTACTATATATAAAATAGATAAACAAGGTCCAAGTTTTATATATATAAAAATATATTACATTTTAAATATATATATTTTATAAATATATACATAATATATATATTCAGTTACATATATATAATTGAATCACTTTGCTGTAACCAGCAACTAATATGACATTGTAAATTAGCTATACTTCAATAAAAAGAGAGCTGACTGTACATCATGCTCATGTGTAAGGTACACTTCGATACCATACTTAGATATTAATAAATGAAATTAATTATCAATTTCTAGGCCTTAAGCAATGTCAGATGTGAATATTCAGGTTAGAAGAATTTGACAAACTCTTATTTTTGCTCTTAAATGTATTTTAACAATACTAAGGGATATTACCTTATGAGTTACCATCATATAACTGCACACCTTTATTTTTTCCCTGTACCATTTTGTACAAATGAAAGGATTTACTAGAAGCTGTATGAATCTAATCAGTCATTTTAAGAAAATGCACGCTAGCTACAGGCTTAATTTTCTTTTACCATCAAAACTGCTTCAATGACCAGTTTAATTTTCCAAACTTCCAAATAGTATGCTCTTCATATTCCCTCTCTGTTCTACTTGTGGACCAGCCAGTCCTTTCATGAGTTCATCTCTTTCTTATAGTACTTCAATAATGAGCTGAAAACAACCAACTCATACAAGTGACATCAGTTTTGGAAGCAAATCATCCAGACCCTAGGACTGCCAGAGATGACGGAGGATGTCTAGTTAAATTTCACATAAACAACACTTTTTTTTAGTATTAGTGTGTCCCAAATACTGCATGGAACATATGTATACTAAAAAGTTATTCATTGTTTATCTGAAATTCAGATTGAATTGAGTGTCCTGTATTTTTATTTGCTAAATCTGGCAACCTTACAAGAGCCTCTGGTTCAGTAGGTAGATGCATACCTTCTCCATCATCACAGGTGATGTCACCAAAACTTATATAAAATTTATAGCTCTGTTTGACACATGCTGATTTCTGGCAACACAGGACAAGGACAAAAGTCCAGGCCAAACAAAACAACACATTTAGACCTTATGCTAGGACATAAAATGAGTCACAATCACCCATATTCACACCTCTAAATATAAAATATATATTCCATTAATTTTGTTGTTTATCATAAATGCCATCAAACTGCATTCATTACTTTATTGTGCAACTGTTTTACATTACATATTTTTAAAGATCTTTCTATGGCAGTATGAAAATATGGATTATCATAATTTATTTAATGTATATTTTTATTTTACCCATTCATAATACATAGTTTACCTATTTTACATTTATTTAGATTTTTTAATATATCTTACAATTGTTAAGTTTTCATTTTATTTTGTTTTTTATTGGGTTCTGTTCATTTGTCTTCTTTTTCATATTTCTTTTAATTTGTATTGGCATATAGTTGATTTACAACGTTCTGTTAGTTTCTGCTGTACAGCAAAGTGAATCAGTTGTACATATACATATATCCACTCTTTTTTTTTCAGATTCTTTTCCCATATAGGCCATTACAGAGTATTGAGTAGAGTTTCCTGTGCTATACAGTAGGTCCTTATTAGTTATCTATTTTATATATAGTAGTGTGTATATGTCAGTCCCAATCTCTCAGTTTATCTCTCCCCACCCTTACCCCCTGGTAATCATAAGTTTGTTTTCTACATCTGTGACTCTATTTGTGTTTTGTAAATAAGTTCATTTGTACCGTATTTTTAGATTCCACATAAAAGCAGTATCATATGATGTTTGTCTTTCTCTGTCTGACTTACTTCACTCAGTATGATGATCTCTAGGTCCATCCATGTTGCTGCAAATGGCATTATTTTGCTCTTTTTTATGGCTGAGTAATATTCCATTGTATATATGTACCACATCTCCTTTATCCATTCTTCTGTTGATGAATATTTAGGTGGATCCATGTCCTGGCTATTGTAAATAGTGCAGTGAACATTGGGGTACATATATCTTTATGAATTATGGTTTTCTCTGGATATATGCCCAGGAATGGTGACAACTGTTAAGTTTTATAAAAGCAGATTTTACTTAAATCTCTTATAATCACCTAATGATATAAAATTATTTGTGTATTTAAATTATTTTTTTAGCCAAAATTATCTTTAAAAGCATCAAATTACTAGTGATTTACATTTACTAGTAATTTGGTTAGTGAGATCATATATAAACATATATTAAATATAGTTATATATATACTATATAATATCCTTACATGTACAATTTTCTTAAAATTACAATCATATATTATAATAAGTATAATATATGTATAAACATTATGTTACAGGTATATATTCTACTTATAATTATGAGTAAAATTTAAATTAGTCAGCAGTATAGCCATTACAAAAGTTTTTTCTTATTTAGAGAAAATTTACCCAGTGAGGCATTTCCTGTGCACATGGTACTGTTTTGAATAAAGCCATATCAATTCAGTGAATATCAGTTCAGTTCCAGTGATTGAGCTAAAAATGGTCAAAGTAAGTCAGCCTTTCAAAAATAATAATGTGGACCTAATTTCACTCTATTTCTCTTTTTGAGATATTTCTAATATCTGTAATATATCAAGAGCAGGAAATTATTTTCACATTTAGGTCATTCACAAAATTAATTAAATCTGAATTCAGATACATTTTAGAGAAGTACCCTAGAGATATTAAAAGTGCTAAGATCCAACATCATTTTTCATAGCTTGCTAGATTAGAACTGGTGTAACAAATAGAAAGAAAAGTAATACAAGCAGAACAATATCTGAACTAATGAATTATAGCTGATGAATGAATACTGGTCGCTCTAGGCAAGGTTTGAAGCAAGTCAGTTTCACTGAGACGTGTCTTAGGACTGCCTAGCTTTCCTGGTGTCACCTATTAAATTTAAACTTTCCGTTTCTGGATTTATTCTATAATATATTAAGACCACTGCCGAAAAGATCAGAAAAAAATCTGATTACCACAGAGAGGGCTGAGAGAGCAATGTACTTTTGATATAATGTCAGATTTTACTTTTATTTATTTTCTATGAAAAATAATGAATCCAAAATCCATTCAAACAAAATTAATAGAATACAGTATTCCAGCCTAAAGTCTCTGCAAGAGTCTAAGGAACACTGTTTACCTATTTATCTGTTCATTTTTCCCTTTTGAATTCTACCTGATGAAGCTTGAGATAGTACAGAAAACATTAAAAAATAAAATGAAAATAGAACATAAACTTGATCTCTTGGGCCTCTTGAAAATTAATGGGCAAGAATATTTCCTTTGTTCAAAGTGGATGATGGCTTAAATGAAGACATAATTGCTAAGAATATTTTTAGGGTTTTGTTTTAATCTTGTGATTATACTGTAGGATTTTTAGGCTCCTTGACCCTAGCGTGGGTATCCAGGTGGGGGACATCTGAGGTCATCTTTGTCCAGGTGTGTCTCCTGTAGTGGGTGAACACTCTGTTGGTGGAATGAAGAAGCCGATGATGTTGATGGTCTGGGAGATTTTCAGTTCCTGAATCCTATCATCTTCTCTTCAAGGCAACTGGGAGAAGAACCAAAGAGTTGTGGACCTCTCTCCTCTGGACAGAGGACAGATCTGGTAAAGGGACATGTGTTATAATATAAACCCAGCCACCAAGCCCCAATAGCATCCCCTGGAAACTGGACTGGACCACGTTCCCAGGTGGAAGCAGGTCCAGGGCAGGTTGAGCTGCTTTCTCTGCCTTTCCCCTTTAGACTGGTCTCCATCCATCATCTGCTGCTATAATTCCCGTCCCATGAGACTGAATCTCAAGGCAGAATCAGACCATGCCCATAGACCCATAACCCAGTACAAAGTTCTGGTCCTGAGCCCTGCCCCAGCCTTGGATGAGGGAAAGAAGGGCAGAGGGAAAGTGGGGAAGAGCCTGCATGCCCTTCACCAGCAGGTCCTTTATCCACCAGCCTCTTGTGCATTCAGTTACCATCACCCTAGGATCTGGCCACCACACAGGGAACTGAGGCCCAGGATTTCTGAGCTTTGATTCCCCTGAAATTAGCTTTTCTGATCGTATTCACTCAAGACTTTGTGAATGGTAACATTGCATTTTATCTCTCTATAGGCTCAGGACGGCCACATTCCTATTGGGAGCAATCTTAACAAGCCAATAAACAAATAAGGAATGCAATTAAAAGCAAGGAAAATGGAACTTTAAATGTCACCTTTTTTTACATTGTAAAACCAAATTCCAATCCATGTAACAGCAGACAGGTTCATCTCTACTGAGTGGAATTAAATTATTTGATTTACCTTTAGCGTGATCATCTTGACCTAGGGAACGTTTATATATAAGCAACTGAGAGCACCATTCCCTTAATCACAGAATGAGGCCAAATGTGTAAAATCTCCTTTGCACTTTTGACTTTGCTAGAAGAATGATGCTTAAAATGTGCAATTAATTTGGAGTTTTATCCCAAGATAGAGTCATCCAGGGTAAATAAATAAGGTATGTAAGCAGAATAAAGTCAGAGATGCTTCTCTCTGGTGATGGTCTTTCACTGCTGGGAATAGAGTTTTCTAATCCTAAATTGAGTTAATTGTAGAATGTTTAGCTGGGATACTCAGCTCATCTTGATAATATTAATTCTCTTGAATGCTCTTTGAGGAGAGCAGAGGCAGCAGGACATATGCGCCCACCCAGTTAACGCATCACTGGCACATAATTGCCTGTCCCAGCACCTGCATTCCCTTCACTCATCCTGTGGCTCTAAACATTTTCTTGGACTAATCTTGTTACGTGTGCTACTGAATCTCACCTTATGCAGAATGCAATGCGTAATAGAGTAGGATGACATAAAAATGGGCAGCTCATTAAATTGTGAGGAGGTTTTTGAATTTGTCATCCAGCTTTGGTCAATTCCTTTTTCAAATTTCTGTCCTCTGGTCCCATCAGGGTTGATGAGAAACTCCATTACCATCACTCCAGGTCCTTCCAGCTGTGCCTTCCTCATTATCCTCTCATTATCGCCACTCCCCCACATTTGCCCAACCTGGAAAATGGTGGAGACTGTTGGTACCATCATAGGCTACAGTTTCTTACAGACGTAGGGTCTGGCCCAATCACTATCAGTCTCTGAGCAAGATAATTAAACCCAGATGCCAAGAATGCTGTTTGACAGTTGCTAAGTTAAGTCAAACCTAGCTAAATTTGTATTTTTAATCATTTTTGGTATTGTCAAATAGTCTCTCCATATATTAGCAGTTTCTAAAAGCCAAATAATTGTAATTGTCCAAAAGTTATTTGATAGTGTTTCCTGCTATCCCACAGAGGACTTCACCTACGTTATCCTGTTCAATGTCCACAACACCCCAGCAATTAGGAATGTTTGCACCACACCCTGGCGGAGGAGATGGCAGTACATAGCCTGAAGCTAGTGGCTGCCTGGCTGAAGGTTGGTGATATTTCTCAATGGGAGTCACTGAAGCATCTTCAGATCTCTAAAATCTTATTTCCATTTCTGCTTGCTTGTTCCATATGTATTAAAATCGGTTTTTTTTCTATTTTCCAAATGTAATAATAAAATAAAATCCTATAAAAACCATACCATATTTTGGAAAATAGGGAAGTCTGATTTTAGTATTATCTTTCATTATGATACCATGAAAGTAACAGTTAAAAGATTTTTTAAAATGTATACCTCCATATGCTAACACATATATATGGAATCTAAAAAAAAAAAATGGTTCTGAAGAACCTACGGGCAGGACAGGAATAAAGATTCAGACGTAGAGAATGGACTTGAGGACATGGAGAGAGGGAAAGGTAAGCTGGGACGAAGTGAGAGAGGCATGGACATATATACACTACCAAATGTCAAATAATAGCTAATGGGAAGCAGCCGCATAGCACAGGGAAATCAGCTCGGTGGTTTGTGACCACCTAGAGGGGTGGGAGGGAGGGTGGGAGGGAGGGAGATGCAAGAGGGAAGAGATATGGGGACATGTGTATATGTATAACTGATTCACTTTGTTATAAAGCAGAAACTAACACACCATTGTAAAACAATTATACTCCAATAAATATGTTAAATAAATAAATAAAATAAATAAAACATGCAACACTCAAAAAATGTATATCTCAAATCCTAAACTCCTTACAAAGTAAATTTCACTTTTGCATATTTTTCTACATGTGTACAGATGGGCACATACTTTATGTCATTGTAATAATAAAGTCAAAAATGTTACCTTCTGTTTTCAATAATTATTAAATCATAGACTTTCTTCTCAATTCTTGCATTACCTTCTCAATTATCATGTGTACACTACCTAATGATCCATTAGGTCTTAACCATTTCCTGTCTGTTAGATTAAAATTCTGGTTAGAGACAGAGAAATTTTCCACGTGTCCATATCTCTAGTCAGAACTGACACAACATTTGATTATTTCCATATGCATGTTAGGGCCGTCATCGCTGCCACTCTAACAAATCAAAATATATCAGCATAGGATTTATATCTAAAATTCAGCTGGTGGCATTTCTTGCATTACTTGGAGCTAGTGGTCTTTAATTCTACTTGTGAGTGAAAAAATGTTGCCTGCCATATCAGTAAACAAAGGATGTTGCAGCCATCAAGCCATCACATTACAGCCATCCCCATGGTGAGCCCTGAGAGAACTCAGGGTGGAGACAAAGCCCTCAGCCACTGCAGCCACCCCCAACTCTGCACCCTGAGGGGATTCAAGATGGAGAAAAGCAGGATACTCGTCCTAGATAGTTAAGGTGCATATCAAAGGATTGATTTCCATGACCCCAGACTCTCAAAACTTCCCATACGCATTATTTAACTTGAGATAACTGGTTTTCTTTTTTTTTTTAAATAAATATATTTATTTATTTTTGTCTGCATTGGATCTTCTTTGCTGCGTGCAGGCTTTCTCTAGTTGCAAGTAAGCGGGGGCTACTCTTCATTGCAGTGCACAGGCTTCTTGTTGAGGTGGCTTGTCTTTGTTGCGGAGCATGGGCTCTAGGTGCACAGGCTTCCGTAGTTGTGGCTCACGGGCTCTAGAGCACAGGCTCAGTAGTTGTGGCGCACGGGCTTAGTTGCTCCGTGGTATGTGAGATCATCCCGGACCAGGGCTTGAACCTGTGTCCCCTGCATTGGCAGGCGGATTCTTATCCACTGCACCACCAGGGAAGTCCAGATATCTGGCTTTCTTTAATTAACAGTCATCTTTTGAAGTGCTGACTACCTGGTCTTTGTTGCAAAAACTCATGTATATCCCAGCTCCTCTTTGGAGGAGTCCCTCAGATCTATCTGAGAAGCTGCATCCAGGGCTTAAGTCCTCAGTTTTGTCCACAAAATAAAATGTAATTCTCAACTTTTAGGATGTGCATTTTTTTCAGTGGACATACTCCTTTCCCCTACAGTGGCTCTGAGTTTTGTAATGGAGGGCAAGCAGAGCATAGGGAAGATACGCATGATACAAAAAGAAATGCTATTCAGATACCATCCCTGACTCATTAGGAAGCTATGTCTTTCTACAGTTCTGGTCAGGTGGATGGCTCTCTTCCACAGTGCTTGTCTCACATTAATATTCATTCATTATTAATCCAGGATGTTGGCATTCATTATAGTGAGAGCACTTTATTTATTATAGTCTAATGAAGGAATGGTAAGTATACAGCTACTTTAATAGTTATTATACATTATAGAGATAAATTCTGGTGGGGCAATATTTTTAATAACTAGTAATGATAATTCCAAAATTATGCCATTATCCCTTGGAATCGAGTGCCAGAAATTGCTAGGCTTCCTGCGGCACTGAAAGCCTGGCATTCCATTGGTTTGCTCACATGGACTAATTGGACTAGACATTCCTGCAGCTGAACTTAGAGATGTACCTTTATATGGGGACAAATATTTGGCTTGAGGTGTTTCACTTAGCTTCTTTCTCTGATGATGAACAATTGGTTTTTCACGCACAATCATGTTTTAGAAATACATAGTTTAATTGCATTCATGAATGCAGCTTAATCCAACTTTATCAGACTTTATGGAGCAACCTAATACGGTGCTTTTGCTGGTCTTATCACAGACTGGTGATATTGCTTCAAAGTGATTGACAGACTAAAAGAAACCTTTCACTTGACTTGTTACAGACAAGAATAATAGATACTAAGACCTCAGAATGGAAGTTTACAGCAAAGCAAAAAGAAGAAAGCTGGAAATTCTGTAGCCCTGGAATAAAGTGCCACACGAGCATCCAAGGCCAGGACATGCTAGCCAACAGACAGAGATCTCCAGTGGTCCTTCCCACAGTTTGCAACTGTGTCCTCTGAAATGAACAAGTTCCAATGCTCCCTGGTTCTCTCCTGTGTGGCAAATTCTTCACTTACAAAGATTCTTTAACGTTGTTGTTGGAAATCCTCAACTTTGTTCCGTTGTAACCCCATTTCCTGGGTACTTGCCACCTCCCTTTGGTCTTATCTGTATCAGCCAAGTCCTCTTCTCGCAGTTGTAGTCCTGTTGGATCCTGATGCTGCAAAACTGAGGTCTGAAAATGCACATTCTTTTCCCTGGATCCTTTGTTCTTGTAACACTTTTATTCATTTTTATTTATTTATTCCAATGAATAAACAGAGGCAGCATTTTCCTCTCTTTGTTTGGCATTCATGTTATACATACTTCTCTTCTTCATAGTTGCTTTTTTTTAAACTTTTTTTCTGTTTCTACATTTTTGTTTGTTCTGTAGGTTTTGTTTTGTTTTGCTTTTTTTTTTTTTAATAATGTGGGTTGTTGAGGAGGAAAATTTTTTCCTCTACCTTTCTAGGTTCTTTTGGCTGTCTAGTAATTAAATTGTCATAAGATAAATTAACAGGAGAAAAACAAATTTAATTATTTGTATACTGGAGTCCCATAAGACTATGAGACCCAGAGGCAATCAGGCAACTGAGGTTGATATATCACCCGAGCTAAAGAGAAGGGAGTAGGCATATAATATTGTGTAAGTTTAAGATGTGCAGTTGTTGATTTAGTACACTTATATGTTTCAATATGATTACCACTGTAGCATTAACTAACACCTCTGTCATGTCACATAATTATCCTTCTTTGTGTGTGGTAAGAACATTTAATATCTAGTTTCTTAGCAACTTTGAAGTACTTAATATAGCACTGTTGACTATAATAGCTATTATGTTTTTAGTATCTGGTAGAATTCGTTCAACTTTTTTTTTTTTGGCCATGCCATGGGGCTTGTGGGATCTTAGTTCTCTGACCAGGGATTGAACCAGGGCCCACAGCAGTGAAAGAGCCAAGTTCTAACCACTGGACTGCCAGGGAATTCCCTAGTTCAACTTTACTTCTCTTCTTTTTTGGAATTGTCCTATATATTCTTCCACTCTTGTTGTCCCAAAGAACTTTAGAATTAGCTTGCGTATGTGAAAAAACCCTATTGCTTATACATTGACTGGTGTCCACTGAATACTATGAATAGGCTATTTACAAAAATTTGCTTCTTGACAATATTTTTTTCTTTTTCAATCCAGGAGTAGAATAGACATTTCCGTTTATGTTCTGTTGTATCTCTCAGTAGCACTTTAAAGATTTATTCTTCTATTTTATGTGCATGTTTTGTAAAATTTATATTGAGTTATTTGATTTATTTGTATCATTCTAATAAATGGGATATTTCATTCAATACATTTATTAACTGTTGTTTACATTTAGTTAGGCTATTGTTTTTTAAATAAATTTATTTATTTATTTATCTTTCATTTTTGGCTGTGTTGGGTCTTCGTTGCTGTGGGCAGGCTTTCTCTAGTTGTGGCGAGTGGGGTTACTCTTCACTGTGGTGTGTGGGCTGCTCATTGCAGTGGCTTCTCGTGTTGTGGAGCACGGGCTCTAGGCATGTGGGCTTCAGTAGTTACAGCACGCAGGCTCAGTAGTTGCGGCACGTGGGCTCTAGAATGCAGGCTCAGTAGTTGTGGCGCATGGGCTTAGCTTCTCCACGGCATGTGGGATCTTCCCGGACCAGAGAACGAACCCGCATCCTCTGTATTGGCAGGCGGATTCTTAACTACTGCACCACCAGGGAAGCCCCAGGCTACTGATTTTTATATTAATTTTGTATTCAGCGACTTACTGAATTCTGTAATTGATTTTAAAATTATCTTTATTTGATTCTCTTCTGTTGACTCTCCACACAGCCCTGCCTCCCCCACATACTCAAACCTGAAACTCATCATCTGTTGTGTGTTTCCCAATATGCAGGCAACATAAATTTTTTGTTTTCTGTAAACCAACATTTTATAGATATATTGGTTTGTGGTGCTATCACTTATTTTCTGGTATGAAAATTAGAAAATTGAAATTTGAGAGAAAGTCATGGACAAACTCATTATCTTCTCTTGCTCTTTCCCACTTCAAAGGCGATTGTAAGAATTAAACAGATAATTCCCTCAAATTAGTTTCGACTCTAACAGAGAGTGATTCCACATAAGTACTAAGGATTAGGATAACACTTTATCTCATTAATATTCAGAAATGAAAAGAGCTTGTAAACTAAGAATGGTAAGTGGGCCTGTGTGTTTCAAGAACTGACGCCTTATCTAAGGAATGGAGATGTAGTGTAGTATAAGCCCTGAAGGTTGGCTTTTCTTTTGGTAATGTAAGTGCCTGAGTTAAGCTTTGATTGCAGACACATCTACTTTAAATAGGCATATACTATATATATAAAGAGGTGGGGGAGGGATAAAGTGAGAGATTGAGATTGACATATACACACTACTGTATATAAAAAGGATAACTAATAAGGGCCTACTGTATAGCACGGGGAACTCTACTCAATACTCTGTAATAACGTATATGGGAAAAGAATCTTAAAAAGTGTGGATATACGTATATGTATAACTGATTCACTTTACCGTACAGCAGAAACTAACACAACATTGTAAATCACCTATACTCCAAAAAAACTAATTAAAAAGAAAAAAAAGAGCCATCTCCTGCCAGGAAGGTTATCTTGAATAAACACATTATCACTCACTGGGCTAGATATAGAGCTAGGCCACCTCCTCACACTGAGGTTCCTTTGTTTTAGAGATCCTGGTTGATTTAGATAACTGGCCATTTGAGATGCTTGGCATTTCTTTCTTTTTCTCTTCCCAAGCTTTAAATGCCTGCTACATGTTTTACATTCACTAATAAAGAATGAGCCCATGAAACCGTAGGCGTCCCAGCCTTAACCCCAATAAAAAAAACAGGACCCCGGGCTTTCCCGGTGGCGCAGTGGTTGAGAGTACGCCTGCCGATGTAAGGGACACAGATTCGTGCCCCGGTCCGGGAAGATCCCACATGCCGCGGAGCGGCTGGGCCCTTGAGCCATGGCCGCTGAGCCTGCGCGTCCGGAGCCTGTGCTCCACAACGGGAGAGGCCACAACAGTGAGAGGCCCACGTACCACAAAAAACAAACAAACAAAAAAAACAGGACCCCAAGCTCACAAGTTCTTCCTCTCTCTCTACCTGCAACCTCTCTGTGTGACCCAGGTGTGCTTTTTAATTCCCAGGTCTTAGAAGTAATAAATCTCTGCTTCCTCTGTTTCTTTCTGCTGAAGGGCATCTTGCAATGATAATAAGAACCACAAGGGCTGATCCAACTACAACATTGGTTACTGATAGGCTGAGACCAGCACAAAATATGTTTTCCATAAATGATGTAGATTGGTAGAACAAATGTATGGATATGGCCTAGAGAAAAATTAAAATCATAAGCATTCATATAAATGAAGACTGTATTTTGGAAAAGAGACAACCAAAAGATACGTTGATCATTGTGAGAATGAGCGTTTACCAAGAAATCTAAAGTTTCAACAGCTTGATACATAGAAATTTATTCGTGGTTTCCAGCATTCCGTAAATCTTGCAGAACACACTCTAAGCATTTCAGGTATAAAGTATTAGATTAAGGATTAAATCCTATGTAATGGTTGAAGTTCTAAAATTCTCCACAAAGTCATGGAAGCTGCCCCTGGCATCTCAGCTGGAGGCTCTTGCCAACTGAAAAAAAAGAAAAAAAAAAAGCACAACCTAAATTAGGTTTTATTCCATAGACTTTCTGAGGACTTAAGCCCAGAGCGGGTTCTCAGCTCTGGGACACTGTCCCCTAGAGGTAAGGGAGGAGCCAGGTGTTTTCACAAAACAAAAAACAAACAAAAAGAGAAAAACAGATAGTTGGAACATTGAAAAATCACTATTAATTAAAGAAAAACAGACGTCAAATTGAGCAAGTTAGTGCTTTTCTGTATATGGGAAGATGCAAGAGTCTTGGCTTACTGAAATCATTCCTCTGATATGCACCTTCACTCTGTAGGGCCAGCATCCTGCTTCACTCCTTCTGAATCCCCTCAGGGTGCACAGTCAGGGCAGCTGCAGTGGCTGCGGGCTTGATGGCTCAACATCTTTAGTTTCCTAATATGGTAGGTGACATTCCTAGGGCACACTCTGAAGTGGGTGGTTGTCAAAATCTTCCTGGGAAGCTGCATCAATACCGAGGATCATTTAGGGATCGCCCTCCACCAGCGCAGTCAGTGGCAGTGGAGTGGATGGTTCCCAATTGCCCACCAGGACGCCTCAGGAAACCTGTGTCAGCCCTGGAGTCCAGTGGCAACTGAATTTATCTTTCTAGCAAATTCGAACCTGGAGCCATACAGGAAAGGGATTCTGGGAACTGTATTTCCTGGCCTTGCTGGTGTGGACAAGGAATGTCACCTGCTATTTTAGTAAACAAAGGATGTTGCTACCAGAAGCCATCAGCCACTGCAGATATCCTGATGGTATACCCTGAGGGGAATTCAGGATGGAGAAAAACAGGATACTGGCCCTAAACAGTTAAGATACATATAAAAGGAATGATTTCAATAAGCCCAGACTCTTGCATCATCCCATACATAGAAAAGCACTAAATTCATTAACTTGAGATGTCTGTTTTTTTGATTAGCAATAATCTTTTGATGTTGGCTACATATTGTTGGGGTTTTTTGTTTTTTTGTTTTTTCCAGCAAAAATTCCTGTATACCCTGGCTCCTCCCTTACCTCTTGGGAACAATCCCTCAGAGTTATCTGAGAGGCTTCCTTCCCAGGCTATAGTCATCAGGAAGGCCACTAATAAAACATAATTCTCAGGCTCAGCTGGCCACAACTACTGAGCATGTGCTCTAGAGCCCACGAGCCACAACTACTGAGCCCATGTGCCACAACTACTGAGCCCACGAGCCACAACTACTGAGCCCACATGCCACAGATACTGAGCCCACATGCCACAAATACTGAAGCCCGCGCACCTAGAGCCTGTGCTCCACAACAGGAGAAGCTGCCGCAATGAGAAGCCCACGCACTGCAAAGAAGAGTAGCCCCTGCTCACCACAACTAGAGAAAGCCCGCATGCATCAGCAAAGACCCAATGCAGCCAAAAATAAATAATTAAATAAATTTATTTAAAAAACACATAATTCTCAACTTTTAGGTTGTGCACTTTTTTTTCAGTCGACACAGGCATCACAGAGGAGTTCTTAGAAAGGTCAGTGGTGATGCCAAGGTGACAATAAACAAGGATGCAAGTTCACAGAACAGTGAGACTGAGGGCTCCTGGTTGGTGTGCCACTCACTACACGTGGAGGCTGGGGACCCATGGTTCTTCTACCTAGTGCCTCTGCTGTTTCTTTGGACCCTGAGTCCTCTGCGTCCTCTCAGCAGATGGTTGAAAGAAAAGAGTGCTGCCTTGACCTGGGGGTGATCTGAATCACTTCCATGCACTCCCAACAGGCAGGAACAGGTCCAGAACCACACCAGTCACAATCCACACCCTCACCAACCACAAGGTGAGCTTGGAGGTATAGTCCCCAGTGGGAAGCTACTTCCCAGGTATTATTCCTTATAATAGAAAAGGGGTCAGTGGTATTGGCATATAATGTTTAGAAAATGAATAATTGAAAAATAAAAGTTCAAATCCACTTTGATATTTAATAAAAAACAATCAATCCTTGGATCATATGCAACATGAACTAATAATTTCTCAACACATTCATATGCTTGCCACTTTAGATTTTTCTTTCATCTTTAAAACATTGTATTCTCTGACTTTGAATACAAGAGTTTTGCACAGGACAAAAATTGTTACCTAAAAAAACTCTAATTTTCATTTACTTTTTATATTGAACTAGTATATCATCATTTGTCTTTTATTAGCCTGCAAGAAATGGCTTTACTTTTCTGGAATTTGGGGAGAGTCTGTCCTCATAAAAATTGATGAAGAAAGTTTTGAAGTCCTTGATGAGACATTTCTATTTTATGAAGATAGAGTAGACAATTTTACATTTCATCACATCACACAGTGATATGTATTTAAAAATTCAATTTAATAAATTACTAACAAATTAATATTTATTTACATTTTTACAAATATGTGTACCTTCTGTGCCTGTTTTGGCTAAAGAGTCTTGGCTTGCACCATTTGAAACTGTTTGTCATCAAGGAGAAAATGAAAACAAGTTTTCTGAACCAACTTCAGTTTCACTCAGCTAGCCAGGAGATTTAGAGGAGTTAAGCTAAGAAAGTGATATAACTTTTATCACCAAAAGCAATTGGAGTATTAAATGAATTAATTTTTATGTCCCTGCCTTTGGGCTAGGTTTTCCAAAGCCAGGTAATTGTATCCCTTGCACTTAACAGTGTGTGCTACATTTATTTCAATGAATGAATTAAAAGAAAGCAGAGTGTATGTATAGTGAGAATTGTTGACCTATGCACCTGATAAAGGAATCCTAAACATACATTCACGTCATAATAATTCAGATAATTCTTTTCCCTTTATACTCCCTGAAATTCACACCACTAACTATCCGGACACCTACAAAATGAGTTCTAATGTAAGAAATTTGAAAAGCACACAGGGGAATTCCCTGGTGGCCCAGTGGTTAGGACTCCAAGATTTCCCTGCTGAGGACCCAGGTTCGATCCCTGGTTGGGGAACTAAGATCCTGCAAGCTGCGAGCCATGGCAGAAAGAAAGAAAGAAAAGAAAGAAAGAAAGAAAGAAAGAAAGAAAGAAAGAAAGAAAGAAACAAAGAAAGAAAGAAAGAACAAAGAAAGAAAGAAAGAAAGAAAGAAAGAAAGAAAGAAAGAAAGAAAGAAAGAAAAAGAAAGAAAGAAAGAAAGAAAGAAAGAAAGAAAGAAAGAAAGAAAGAAAAGCACATGGGTTTTTATAGCAGAAACAAATTGTTGCAGAGATTCATACACTGCATTTCCCCTAAATGTCCTTACTAGTTAAAGGTTAATTCGTTTTCTTAGGTATCTCTGTTCTCACTGAGCTACTACCCAAAGAAACTTAACCCTGGGTACTTCCTGAATTATCTGTACTCTAGTTACTATCTCCAATGTGTCTGAGGTCTGAGATCTTTAAGCAAAATTGCAGCACTGGTGTGAGGCAGTAGTTATATCCATGACTAAGATGTTTTATAGATCATATATTTTCACACAATTTTTCTGTTCTAAAATTAGCGTGGTGCACAAGGGCTCACGATGGAGATAGCATTACCATAAAATTTTAGACATAGTGCATTTAAAAGTTCATAAAACTGGATGTTGATAGAAGCACCACATTTTCACATAATTAGAGATTTACAGCAGCATTATAATTTAATTTCCACAAAGCAAACTTTCATACATGGGTGTTTCAAGCATGTAATTGTGAAATGCAATTGGAAACGCCAAATGGAAGCCTGCATATAGAATTCCTGAAGAGTCACATCAGGCACAATATGAGCTTACAGGAAATTGGGAAAATTAGGAAGAACTACGGCACTTGGCATTTTGTGTTTCTATAAAGGAAGCCTGGAGTGACAAAAGAAGTAATATTTGGGTTGGCCAAAAGGTTAGTTCAGTTTTTTCCGTAAGATGGCTCTAGTAGCGCTTAGTTGTCTATACCTTCATTCGAAACAATTTTGTTAGATTGTATTGTGACAGCTATCATATCAGCATGCATTAAAAAAAAACTTATCAAATTGGTGAATTTTTGTGTAATCAATTTAAGATTGAAGATGGAAGAAAAAAAGCAACATTTCTGGCATATTCTGCTTTATTATTTCAAGAAAGGTAAAAACACAACTGAAACACACAGAAAAATATTTGTGCAGTGTATGGAGAAGGTGCTGTGACTAATCAAATGTGTCAAATGTGGTTCATGAAGTTTCATGCTGGAGATTGCTCGCTGGACGATGCTCCACTTTCGGGTAGACCATTTGAAGTTGATAGCGATCAAATCGAGACATTCCTTGAGAACAAAAAACGTGGAGATCTCACATGCGAGATAGCTGACATACTCAAAATATCCAAATCAAGTGTTGAAAATCATTCGCACCAGCTTGGTTATGTTCATCGCTTTGATGTTTGGGTTCCACATAAGTTAAGTGAAAAAAACCTTCTTGACCATATTTCCACATGCGATTCTCTACTGAAACGTAGTGAAAATGTTCCGTTTCTAAAATAACTTGTGATGGGCGATGAAAAGTGGATACTGTACAACAATATGGGATGAAAGAGATCATGGGGCAAGCAAAATGAACCACCACCAACCACAGCAAAGGCTGGTCTTCATTCAAAGAAGGTGATGTTGTGTATATGGTGGGATTGGAAGGAGCTCTACTATGAGCTCCTTCCAGAAAACCAAACAATTAATCCAACAAGTTAGACCAACTGAAAGCAGCACTTGTTGAAAAGCACCCGGAATTGATCAACAGAAAATGCATAATCTTCCAACAGGATAATGCAAGACCGCATGTTTCTTTCATAACCAGGCAAAAACTGTTACAGCTTGGCTGGGAAGTTCTGATTCATCTGCCATATTCACCAGACATTGCATCTTCGGATCTCCATTTATTTTGGTCTTTATAAAATTCTCTTAATGGAAAAATGTTAAATTCCCTGAAAGACTTTAAAAGGCATCTGGAACAGTTCTTTACTCAAAAAGATACAAAGTTTTGGGAAGATGGAATTATGAAGTTGCCTGAAAAATGGCAGAAGGTAGTGGAACAAACCAGTGAATATGTTGTTCAATAAAATTCTTGGTGAAACTGAAAAATGTGTCTTTTATTTTTACTTAAAAACCAAAGGAAATTTTTGGCCAACCCAAATAGAATGTAAGTGAATTCCTTAAAGTGGGAACAGGAAGTGATGCCGAGATTTTTTTCTGTGCACGTACAGACCATGGTAGTAAGGTTGTCCTGTGGTGTGTGCTGCCCTGGCACTGTGAACTAAGAATGTCTCCTGCCATATTGGTAAACAAAGGATGTTGCAGCCATCGAGCCACCACATTACAGCTACCAGGATGGTGAGCCCTGAGTGAACTCAGGATGGAAACAAAGAATGCCCCCCATCTAAAGTCAACTGCTGCAACCACCCTGAGGAGCACAGGATGAGAACACACAGGACACTGGCCCCAGAGAGCTGAGGCGCATATCAAAGGAACAATTTCATCCAGACTTTGCATCTTCTCATACATAGAAAAGTATTAATTTCATTACCTTGAGATGCCTTTTTTTTTTCTTTTATTAACTGTAATTTTTTAATGTTCCTATTACCTGGTCTTTTGTTGCAAAAACTCCTATGTATACTGGTTCCCCACCTTGCGTCTTCAGAGCAGTCTCTTAGAATTACCTGAGGTGCTGTGTCCCAGGCTTAAGTCCTCAGATTTGTCCACTGAATAAAGCATAACTCTCAACTTTTAGGCTGTGCATTATTTTTCAGTCTACAGCACACAGGGGTGTCCTGCCAGGTAGAGCAGATTTTCCAGTTATTATCAATTGCTACTGACAGTCAGAGGCAAGTTCTCAGGCTATGCTGTATTGTTAATAGCTATAATGGGTTGAATTATGTGCCCCCAATCCTTGTTGGAGCCCTTCTCCCTAGTACCTCAGTATATTACCTTATCAGGAAATAGGGTCTTTGCAGATGTAATTAGTTAAGGTATGATAAGGTCATACTGGTGAGCCCTAATCCAATATGGCTGGTGTCCTTTTAAAATGGGGAAATTTGGAGACAGACACATACAGGAAGAATACCATGTGAACATGAAGGCAGAGATGGGATGATGCTTCTACAAACCAGGGGACACCAAGGATTGCCAGCAAATCCCTAGAAGCCAGGAGAAAGGCCTGGAAGAGCTTTCTCTCACAGACCTCAAAAGGAGCCAGTCCTGTCAACATCCTGATCTCATACTTCTGGTCTCCAGAATGCTGAGACAATAATTTCTATTGTTTAAGCTATTCAGTCTGGGATACTTTGTTACAGCAGCCATAGAAAGCTAATACACTAGCATTACTGCAACTGGAGGCATTCACATTTAAGTAAACGACTGCACTTTAAAATGAGCGTGACTTACTAAGTAAACAAAAATGTACTTGAGTAGAATTGTTGTATTGTACTTGTTGTATGTTTGTAATCTAAAATCAACCTGATAAGGCACTCTGTCAGTGGTCCATGTATTTTAATTAGTCTCTAGGCCTTCATGAATATAGAGTAGGTGAAATTCCATAAATATCTGTGGTATCTCTGCTTTTTCTTGGTTATCTATGGACAAATAACTATGGGGATGCACTATAATAGTTAAATCCTGCCCTTTTAATTGCTAGATAACAAAGCTCTTGGAAGACTAAATTATGTAACATGAAAGGAAACATAAATGTCATTGTAAGGAGTATTATATAAGATCTTTGTATCCATTAATTAACACTAAAAAATGTCACTCACACATGCATTATTCTACTGGAAAATGGAATAAATCTGGAGAAACCATGAAGGAACACTGTATCTAAAATGTGTTTAAAAAATAAAAATAAAAATAAATAAAATGTGTGTTTCTCTTGAACCCTTCTGAAAGTTTTCTTTAATTTTTTTGTGGCTTTTTGGCCAAAATTTAGAAGTCTTTGCCTGCATAATTAAAGACAGTAAATTGTCATTGTGATTAAAATCTTCTTGACACTTCAAGTGAAAATGTAAAAGAAAATATATAGAGTCACATAGAAGACAATGATATTGTCCTAAAGGTTAAGTGGGGGTTGACATTTATACCCCCAAAGTATTGGCCTATCTTTTACCTATATTTGAAGATATTTAAAATAGCTGGGAAACTTCTTCATTTGGTTATGATGTTTTGAGGCAGTGTGTGAAGTTTCTATGCCTTAGGATTAAGGACATTATAGTTTAACATGTACAATTTTGTATTTCATATAGTAATTTCACAATATAGTAATGTTGCTAACTTCAAACCAATAAATTTAAATGGATGAAAGACCACAGTCAGAAATATAAAGATGGTACAACTCAGTGTTTAAATAATATATCAGAGTCACTACCAATAAAATGTCTCTTCTGCATTAGATCATTAAAAAATAAAAATTTGTATAGAGACAGAAAATAGTTTAGTGGCTGCCTAGGGCTGAGGATGGGAATAGGGAATGATTATAATTGGGTAAAAGGTCCCTTTGTAGGGTGATGTGGTAGGCTGAAAATGTCACCACCCAAAGATCTATCCATTTCTTAATCCCCAAAGTGTGACTATTACCTAATATGGCAAAAGATGTGATTAAGAATCTTGAAATGCAAATCAACCTACAATGAGATATCATTTCACTTCTGTTAAGATGTCTATTATCAGAAAAAAAAAAAGGTAACAACTGTTGGTGAGAAAATGGAGAAAAGGGAACATTTGGGCACTGTTTTTGGGGGTTTTTTTGTGGTACGCGGGCCTCTTACTGTTGTGGCCTCTCCTGTTGCGGAGCACAGGCTCCGGACACGCAGGCTCAGTGGCCGTGGCTCACGGGCCCAGCCATTCCGCAGCATGTGGGATCTTCCCGGACCGGGGCACGAACCCATGTCTCTTGCATTGGCAGGCGGACTCTCAACCACTGTGCCACCGGGGAAGCCGTGGGCACTGTTGGTGGGAATGTATTGATAATGTGGGGCAGCCATTGTGGAAAACAGTATGGAGGTTCCTCAAAAAGTTAGAACTACCACATGATCCAGCAACCCCACTTCTGGGTATACATAGAAAGGAAAGGAAATCAGCACCTTGAAGAGATCTGTGCAGCAGGCTCATTGCAGCTTTATTTACAATAGATAAAATATGGAAACAACCCCAGTGTCCATCACCTGATGAGTGGATAAAGAAAATATGAGACACACACACACACACACACACACTGATATATTATTCATCCTTTAAAAAGAAGGAAATCTTGTCATTTGCAACAACGTGGATGAAACTGGAGGACATTATGTTAAGTGAAATAAGCCAGAAACAGAAAGGAAAATTCTGCATCATCTCAATTATATGTGGAATTTTAAAAAGTCAAATACATAAAAGCAGAGAGAAGAACAGTGGTAACCAGGGGCAGGGAGGTGGGGGAAATGGGGACATTTGGGTAAGATACATAAGTCTTGAGATCTAATGTGCAGCATGGTGACTATAGTTAATAACACTCTACTGTTATGTTCAATATCTTGTAATAACCTATAATGGAAAATAATCTGAAAAATAATATATATATATGTACATATATATGTATAACTGAATCACGTTGAATCACACCTGAAACTAACAGAACATTGTAAATCAACTATACTTCAGTAAAAGAATTCTGTTACTTACAGAAAATTTGCTAAGAGAATAGATTTCAGGTAAATCTCTCATCACACATACACACACAAAAGGGAAATGGATGAGCAAGTGGGTATGTTAATTAGCTTGATGACAGTAATCATCTCATTACATATATGTGTATCAAAACACCATGTTCTTCTCTCTTTCTCTCTCCATATATATATATATATATATATATATATATACAATTGTTATCTAAAACATAGAAAAGAGTATTCCAACTAATAAATAAAAAAGAAATGACAGAATTGGAGTGTCACCATTTTACAAGCCCAGTGCATTAATAGATATAGGCATCTATCAGCAATGGCACTAGCATCACAAGAAGAGAGACAACTGCTTCCTGATGAAAGAACACAATTGCACCAACAGTCTTGCCAAAAGAATGGATCCAGAAATGACTCCATCTCTGCATCCAGCTGCCAAAGTTTCTGAAATAAAATAGACAGAAGAGCATGTTGAACGGCACCAGAGCAAGCAGGCAGCACCCCTCAGCCCAGGGAAGATGCTGCAGGTCAAAGGAATGGGATCTGCATCAGGTACCTTGCAAAGAAAAGAGAGAAGAAATGCACAGGACTCGGCTGCAGAGTCTCCAGTGATAAATGATGAAAAGTAACTCGTAAGGAAATCGTTACTACAATAGTCATGACGATGACTGGGGCATCTGTATTGAGATTGATTTGAGTGGGAAGGAAAGTTGAATAAATTTTCAGATTTCAAGGTAGGTAGACGTAAATTAAAAGTAATATTCCAACTCATATCCATACAATAAAAATTAAAAATAAATTTTATTATTTTCATATTACCTGCTAGCTCTTCATAACACGTATATTGTATAAAGTCCAAAGAAATGTTCTAAGATCCATATTTTCATTTTCAACATTAAGATCCCCTAAGTTTTTCCTTTGACTTGGTCATGTCCTCCAAAATGCTTGTTTGTCTGAGTGCTTCACAGCATGAGCAGTTTTCAAACACTTGAGCAAAACTACTTATGTTCCTCCAAGTTGCAGAATAATGAAAGAAATATTTTTTAAAAGAGGGGTAGCAATTTGAATTAAGATTTCCAAATTATGATTTTAAACTTCTTTGAAGGCAACATTAATTGGATACCTGCTAGATGATATCACATTTGACCTTCACTATAAATGGGAGGATTAAACAGGCTGATTTTACATGCAGGAAAAGAAATGAAATGGGGATCATTTTACACTGATAACTACATTTGATATAACAGTTTAGAGAGGAAAGAGTCTAATTTGAAGATAGTTAGAAGAGAAACTTCTGGATGTCAAAGAGCCCCACTTTGTTCTAAAAGCTGCCGCAGTGAAATTTCCACCACTTCTGCTAGTCATGACAACTGGGACTGCCCCATTCTCCCTCCTGTTTCCTTTACCTGCCTGGTGTCATTCTGTCATGTGACAGGGCAGCTCTTCTGTAACTGAGGCCAATTAACCATCTTTTCCTTCCAGCTAAGCACGCTGAGTTCATGGAGGATTTCTTCATGTGAGAAGTTGTATATTGAAAGTACTAATCACTAAAATTTCCTCCAATTTTAATATTTTTGTGTTTAGAGGAAAATTTTTACATCCTGTGAATTATTTCTTTCTTTCTTTCTTTTTTTTTTTTGTGGTACACGGGCCTCTCACTGTTGTGGCTTCTCCCGTTGCAGAGCACAGGCTCCGGACGCGCAGGCTCAGCGGCCATGGCTTACGGGCCCAGCTGCCCCGTGGCATGTGGGATCTTCCCAGACCGGGGCATGAACCCGTGTCCCCTGCATCGGCAGGCAGACTCTCAACCACAGCGCCACCAGGGAAGCCCCCTGTGAATTATTTCTAACTTTGTTACAGAGGAAGACCATGGGGGCTTGCTATGGAAGGACTCTAAGCTCTCCAGAAATATATCATATTCACCTTGTGTTGGAAATAGTTTCAAATTCTCATTAGCTAGAATTTAGTTTTCGAAGGAATTGAATCTCTTACTATAGTTAAAATATCTCACCTGAAATGATTCCAGGAAGTCTGTAGAACTGTAACAGTGTTTATCTAATTCTATAATAATGCCTATTGTTGTCCTTTCCTCCCAGAACTGTTATTGTGAAAGGGATTAGAAAGTCAATAGCATTTATTGCGTTTCATATTTACCAGGCATTGTATGGAAGGCTTCACCTGTGTTATCACATTTAGTTCTCAGACAACCATGAACCTTGGTCTACTTCCAGTTTTTGACAGAAGAATAAGCTGTGGTAGTTCATGCAACATCATTTAACTAACTAGGCAGGGCTGGGATTTGAGCACAGGTTTGAGCATCTCACAACCCACCTACTTAAGAATGTGCGGTTTGTAACATGAGTCTCAGTCTTTCTTTCTTTTTTTTTTTTTAGCATCTTCATTGGAGGATAATTGCTTTACAATGGTGTGTTAGTTTCTGCTTTATGACAAAGTGAGTCAGTTATACATATACATATGTTCCCATATCTCTTCCCTCTTGTGTCTCCCTCCCTCCCACTCTCCCTATCCCACCCCTCTAGGTGGTCACAAAGCACTAAGCTGATCTCCCTGTGCTATGCGGCTGCTTCCCACTAGCTATCTATTTTACGTTTGGTAGTGCATATATGTCCATGCCACTCTCTCACTTTGTCACAGCTTACCCTTCCCCCTCCCCATATCCTCAAGTGCATTCTCTAGTAGGTCTGTGTCTTTATTCTTGTCTTACCCCTAGGCTCTTCATGACATTTTTTTTCCTTAAATTCCATATATATGTGTTAGCATACGGTATTTGTCTTTCTCTTTCTGACTTACTTCACTCTGTATGACAGACTCTAGGTCCATCCACCTCATTACAAATAGCTCAATTTCATTTCTTTTTATGGCTGAGTAATATTCCATTGTATGTATGTGCCACATCTTCTTTATCCATTCATCTGATAATGGACACTTAGGTTGTTTCCACCTCCTGGCTATTGTAAATAGAGCTGCAATGAACATTTTGGTACATGACGCTTTTTGAATTATGGTTTTCTCAGGGTATATGCCCAGTAGTGGGATTGCTAGGTCATATGGTAGTTCTATTTGTAATTTTTTAAGGAACCTGCATACTGTTCTCCATAGTGGCTGTACCAATTCACATTCCCACCAGCAGTGCAAGAGGGTTCCCTTTTCTCCACACCCTCTCCAGCATTTATTGTTTCTAGATTTTTTGATGATGGCCATTCTGACTGATATGAGATGATATCTCATTGTAGTTTTGATTTGCATTTCCCTAATGATTAATGATGTTGAGCATTCTTTCATGTGTTTGTTGGCAGTCTGTATATCTTCTTTGGAGAAATCTTTCTAGGCTCTATTTAAATTGATTCTGAAGCTGCCTCCGCGTTGGGTAATCCTTAGAACTTTCATGGAAGTCATTAAAGCTATCCCCACCGTTTCTCGCAGGATCCCACAAATCGGGTGTGAAAATACCACATTCTAGGACTTAAATTTTAAATTCACCATTGTAGCTGCCCGTTTGAAGTGAGAAAGCAAAGCACTATTGGAGACCGTGAATGTTTTCACCCTGTGTGTTTACTGTATGAGGTCCAGTCTCTCTGTGATTCTCCTCAAAGGAGATGTGTCATGAGCAGGTCCTGGGGCTAAAACAGTTCTAGAAGGAAGAAGGCAACAAACAGCTTCGTTCTCACCCCCGCCAAGTTCACACATCCCCGATGTCATCATACAGACAGTGGCTGCCCCCTGTGTTTCCTGGAGTGGCAATATGTGGATCGGGGGACAGCAGGAGGTGACACAGTAAGATGTTCAGCCCGAGTTTTGCTTCTGCACATTAAATTGAACCATAAATCACTCTCCTCTATATCATCACATTAAGCTGTCTTGGACAGGTTTGAGTAAATCATTACTGGAAGAGGCGGTTGTAAAGGGTTTGGGAGTTTCATGTTTTTCTGGTCTGTAGGCAAAAGAAGTTTTGTTAGTAAATCCATGGAGGGCTCTTCATTTTTCTGTGACTCCTCCAGATGGCAGTTCCATGCAATGATGGGAAATGAAATTACTGACCTTGGGAATTTAGTCTGTGCTGCTATTAAATCACTTCCATTCTATTGTTTTAGGGAGGTTCCAAAGTCTTTTTCCTGGTTTTTTTTTTTTTTTTTTTGATAGATCCCTTTCTCACAATCATGTTGTATTTTTCTTTAAAATTACCGTGTTGCTAGAGCTTGGGAGATACTAAATACAAGTAAAAGCTTCCTTATTTCCCAATGCTAACTTTTCTTTCTGTTGCAATAGCCTGGTTGGGTAAGCAACACAGAGGACCTATGTTCACTTGAGAACGAAGAATAATAGTCACCCCAATCCACACAGTTTGTTAGTGTCAAGGTTTAGGTGGAAGGGAGAAGTCTATGAAAATGACCTTAAGATATTTCTCTTCTTCCACAAAGATATGCTTGACATCTGTGGACCTTGCTCAGAAACTGTCTGGAGAACAGGTACCACTCCAGAAAACATGTTGCATTGTGTGTGTGAGGGAGGTTTTCCTTTTGCTTAATCTGGAAATGCTGCATGCTGCAGTGGTTTCGTACAGAACATTAAAATCACAGGGCTGTGAAGCGTGAGTTCCTCTTGCTAATTTATCGTTGATTTGCACTTCAATCATTCTCTGACACTGAACATCTGGTCAGGAGCTTATTGGGCCCCACATGCCCCCCCAGAGCCTACCCAGCAGGAGAGCAGCAGGCCGGCCTCAAGACCAGCTAAAATGAAGCTCTGTGCTTTTCCTTTCATTAGGAGGTGCTGCCTGAGATACCATTAGCCTGACAACTTAGAGAAGGGGAGAAGAAATACAAAGCGATAATGCCACAAAACCTAACTGCTTGCTGATCTCCTAAGACTGGTAATTTCACAACTTCTGTTGAGAGCATGAATGGGGAGTTAATTAGCCATTGTTGTGACTGATACTGAAATCCATGGCTTTTAGGCTAATTTACAGAGGGTTTAACAACCAGAGGTTTCACACTGGTGTAAAAAATAATTCACACATGACAAAAAACATTAAAAAACATCCAAATAATGTCTCTAAACTGCCACACTCCTGATCATTAAAATCAGGAAAAATAGCAACAAAAAGAAAAATTTCAGGAGTTCAACTCAAGTCTCACTTTCTACCATTAAAAAGAAGGACAACTTTCACATCCTGATTGGAATCAGGAACTTTAGAAACTCAACTTCGGTACAGATGGCATGAAGGTCAAATTGAGCTTAATCTTCTCAGGCTGACAGGGAAGGGGTGTCATGAGACCAGCTCTACCACCAAGGGAGCGAGGGTGGAGATGCTGCCAGCTGCAGTGAAACAACTGTTGGTGAGGGAAACACCACCAACTGTTCCCAAAGAAACCAGCCAGGAACACACCCATCCTTTCAGAGGGGCCATCATAGGAAGTTAATGCCCTCATGTCTGCCAACTGCAGAAAATAACACAGATCGCAAGGGCACGAATAACCCAGCATAGATTTCCTGACACACAATGTAGCAGAAGCATTACTACAGTCTTTGCAATTGTATCTGTGCAATGACTAGTAAAGAGGCCATTGCATAATAACCAGACATGGACTCCAGTCTCACCTGATATAAGATGAGCCTGTACCACTAGGATTTACCCAAGGCTCACAGAAGGGACAGGATGCAATGTCAGAACTGACTGGGCCACGGTGTTGGCACCCACCTCCGAGCTCCTGATGAGTGTTGGCGACCTGCTTTCCAAAGAGGGAACCCCCAAACCTTTGCGCTGTGATTGTAAGGACTGTAGAAAGGATGTGAGGAGATGATGTCAGCTTACTTAGAGTGAAGCCATAATACATCAAGACAGCCAAATGAATCAAAAAATTGGCAAAAAAAAAAAAAAATAGACTGATGGTACAGAATAAAGAGAACTGGACCCAAATAAATATAGCCAACTAATCTTTGATAAAAAGAGCAAAGGTAATTAAATGGAGAAAGGGTAGTATTTTCAACAAATGGTGCTGGAACAACTGGACATTCACATGCAAAAAAGTGAATCTAGATACAGAACTTACACCTTTCACAATAGTTAGCTCAAAATAGATCATAGACCTAAATATAAAAACTATGAGCAAAAAACTATAAAACTTTTAGAAGATAACGTAGGAGAAAATCTAAGTGACCTTGGGTGATGAATTTTAGATACAGCACCAAAAGCATGATCCATGAAAGAAATAATTGAGACTTCATTAAAATTAAAAACTTTGCTCTGTGAAAGACACTGTTAAGCTATGCGAAAGACAAACCACGGCCTGAGAGAAAATATTTGCGAAGGATGTGTCTGGTAAAGGCTGTTATCCAAAATATCCAAAGAACTGTTGGAGCTCAATAAGAGAATGAACAATCAGTTAAAAACATGGTGAGCTTCCCTGGTGGCGCAGTGGTTGGGAGTCCACCTGCCAATGCAGGGGACGCGGGTTCGTGCCCCGGTCCGGGAAGATCCCACGTGCTGTGGAGCGGGTGGGCCCGTGAGCCATGGCCGCTGAGCCTGCGCGTCCAGAGTCTGTGCGCCACAATGGGAGAGGCCACAACAGTGAGAGGTCCACGTACCGAAAAAAAAAAAAACATGGGCAAAGATCTAGACAGACACCTCACCAAAGAAGATACACAGATGATAAATAAGCACATGAAAAGATGCTCAGCATCCTGTGCCGTTAGGGAACTGCAAATTAAAACGATTAAAATGGCCAAAACTCACAACACTGACTCTACCAAATGCTGATGAAGACGTAGACTAGCAGGAACTCTCACTAACTGTTGATTGGAATATATAATGATACAGGCACTCTAGAAGACAGTTTGGCAGTTTTCTAGAAAGTTAACATACTCTGACCATAGGATCTAGCAATTGCGCTTCTTGGTATTTACCCAGACTGGAAACTCATGTCCACCAAAAACTGCACACGGGTGTTTACAGCAGCTTTATTCATAACCGTTAAAACATGGAAGCAACCAAGATGTCCTTCAATGGTTTGAATAGATAAATAAACTGTGGTATATCCATACAATGAAATATAATTCAGCGATAAAAAGAAATGAATTAAAAATAAATGGAGGAAACAAATTCATATTACTAAGTGAAAGAAGCTAGTCTGAAGAAGCTATGGATTGTATGATTCTGACTATATGGCATTCTGGAAAAGTCAAAACCATGGAGACAGTAAAAAGATCAGTGGTTTCCGGAGGTTGGAGGGAGAGAAGGAGGGACGAATAGGCAGAACACAGGGGACTGTTAAGTGGTGGAAATATTCTGTACGATATTGTAATGGTGGATACATAACGTTTGTCAAAACCCACAGAACTGCATAAGACTAAAAGTGGATCCTAATATAATGATGGACTTAGATGTTACAGTTAATAATTACAGTTAATAATAATGTATCAACAATCATTAATCAATTGCAACAAAAGTACCACACTCATGTAATATATTAATAACAGGGAAACATATGAGAGGAGGAGGGAAAGTGTGAAGAAGTATGAGTCCTCTGTACATTCTGCTAAACCTAAGCTTTCTGTAAACCTAGAACTTCTCTAAAAAATACAGTCTATTAATTTCTTTAAATGTCACAAAGTTTAGTAAGGATGAAATATGAAAAAAAAGTAGTGAAATAAATCCTACTATAACAGTAGTTGTAGGAAACAATTTAATAATAATTTATAATCTCCCACATTGGATTTTTTTTTTATCCAGGAATATATTTATATCAAGAGGAAGACTTGCCTTGGGCCCTGCATTCAGAGCAAAGGATAGCAAACTGTGGTCCATGGACCCAATATAGCCTACCATCTGTTTTTATGTAAACTGCAAGCTAAGAATTTTTTTTCATGTTTTAACTGGTTTTTAAAAATCTGAAGAAAAATATTTTATTACACATGAAAATTGTATGCATCCCAAAGCTCATAAATATAGTTTTACTGGAACACAATTAAGTACCTGCATAACATCCTCAATTTTGCCTCTTGGCCCACAAAATCTAAAATATTTGCTAGCTGGCCCTTTACAGAAAAAGTTTGCTGTCCTATTTTAAAGACTCTACTACATTATAAAAACAAAAATGTATAAAGAACATATGGACACTTCTTTCACTCAAAGTTTCCTAGTTTATGCAAGAACAAAACTCTAAACATCTGTTTTTATAACTAACACCCATCAGGCCCCAGGGAAACACTTCTCCACTTACCTTGTTTATTTCCATGAGACAGCGGGACCTTTGTCTGAATTCCATGGAGTTGTGCGGTCTGTGCATCTGGCAGGGCTAGAAATTGACTCATCTTTGGAGTACGGTGTAAACTTGAACAGTAGTAGCACGTAGGTAAAGGAATAGACGAATGAATGTGCTAAATCCTTGCTCTCGTATAGCATAAACACAAGATATACAACAGAGTAACATCCCAAGAAATATGGATTATATACTTACTTTCTTGTCTTTAAGTCCAAATGTGTGGTTCTGGAAGTACTCATCAATTAACAAGGAATTAAAGTTTGCATATGGCACGTGAAGAGTATTCAGCAAAAAATCAAATACTCTTAAGTTTGTATAGTCTAAAATATTCTCAAATCTGTATGCTCTAGATACTCTTACATATATGTAGTCTAAATAATACACTTGAACTATGATCTGATTCTTTTCATGGGTAACCACAAGTAGAAAAACTTTCATCAGGACCACAGGAGGAGATAAATAGTAATCCAACCTAAAAAGGCACTTACCTTAATAGAAATGTGCCCGGAGATGTATATACAATTAGTTCATTGTATCACATCACAGCAAAAATTGGAAACATCTTAAATAACCTTACATAGAGACGGATTAAGAAAAGTTATATGCAGGTATACAAGGAAACCAAGTACACAGCAGCTGGTAGATCCATCTACCTGTGATAGCATTTAGTGAAGAAGCATGTTATCCAAAGTATGGGAGAGGCTAAGTATCTGGGATATTGCTTACTGACTGCAACATTTTCTGGGTTATTTAGAATTTTTCACCAGGAATGCATAATTTTTTAAAGTATATTTCAGTTGGGGGTATATATATATATATATATATAAGTCTGAAATATTGGGTTAAAATGAGAAAGCCATATTGTACTAAAAATGGCCCATTTTTTCCCCTGGGCTGTTCTCTAGTCTAATTTTCTATCTGCAGTTTATTTCAGAATTGCATGGACGATTTGTGGAATGCCATTAGCTATGGTTGAGGAATTATTTTCATGCTAAAGTCTTGGTCTTAGCCACTTCTAACTTCTTGGGAAAAAAAAAATTAGCCTAAAATTTTTCTGGATGTTTTCAAGCCAAAGATAAATTTTATTTGAAGCTTAGAGGAAAAAAATCCCCTTAACTCTGTTAGTTATTTAGGCACAAATCAAGGGTTTCTTAAATGCATTGAAAGAAAAAGAATATCATTTACATTTTTTTAATGGATAACCTGAAAGCATTTGCACTAAAAACCCTTCAGTCTGTCATGGTTGCAGGTAGGCAAAATAGATTAGTGGTAACTGAAACATTGCTGTCTTTGTGGATTCTCTGTAGGTATGTAACCATGGTCTTCTCTTATGCAAATGCCATTCTCTAGTGCTTGTTTGTTTTTAATTATAGCAGCTGGACAATATGGCCTTGTATCTATTTTTATATTATGTTCTCTCTCTCACGTTTTCCATTTTATTTATTTATTTAATTTATTTTTTGCTAGGTAATGCATATACGTGCATCTCAATGAAATAAAATTTCAGTGGCACCGTATTTCAATGAAATAAAAGGGCAAATAGTGAAAATTAAGTCTCCACCACCCATTCCCTGGGATAACTTCCCAAGGCTCACATGATTGGGACAAGCTTCTGTGTGTCCTTCCAGACATGTTCTACGCATTTACAAGCGCGTACGCGCATACAGGAGGCTTCCTCTTACTCAGTGAACTTGTGTATATTCTGCATTGTAGTCTTGAGGGCTCAGAGGCTTTTGCCAAGATGTCAGTTAAAAGACAGCAATTCTGCCTGTGTAACCATTCTTGCCAGAAACTGTTTTTTATCCTCTCATCAGTCAGACTCAGCCAGACACCGTCGTCATATGTCTCCTCAATGAAAGGGATGCCTCCATTGGAGTTCATCACACCTACCTGTTTACTCTGGAGAGAAAGGGAACTGTGGATGTTGAGACCTGCATGGACCTTGCCCTAACATTTTTACACTTTGTTAAATCTGGATGAGCTGTCCTCTCTGCTTGTGCCCAGCAGGCATCCTGAGATCTACACATACCCTCATTCTGGGCATCTACCTTCTGGACTCCCAAAGGAGAGCCAGTATGTGTAGCCCCAACATGCAGAGGACCTGGAAAGCCAGTAGGGGTCATTTAGGGAGACAACAGAGGCCGAGACCAGCAGAGGCAGGACTGTACCATTCCAATAAAATAAGAATGCACTGGACATCTCCTATGCATTGCTCCCCTTAACAGAGCACTCAGGCTCTGCAGAGATTTAGGAAAGAAGATGTCCCAGAACTGGGCCAGGTCCCCCTCCTCCACTCACCAGTGCTGAAGTGGGAGGGAGGAGGGAATGAGCAGACTAGACCCCTCCCCACTTCAGACCCCTGGAACCACCAGCCTGGCCATCCATGGTGGAGAGAGAAACTTTGGGCTGGACTAAGATTGGGGTTTTAAACTGGATGGATTTTAAAAGCTAGCAGATACGGTCAAGAGGACATTAAAGAGGCTTCCCTGGTGGCGCAGTGGTTGAAAGTCCGCCTGCCGATGCAGGGGACACGGCTTCGTGCCCTGGTCTGGGAAGATCCCACATGCCGCGGAGCGGCTGGGCCCGTGAGCCATGGCCGCTGAGCCTAGGCCACGACAGTGAGAGGCCCGCGTACCGCAAAAAAAAAAAAAAAAAAAAAAAAAAAAGAACGGAGTAAAAGAGGACATTAAAGAAACTGCTTTACAAAATAGTAAAGGAAGGTTTGGTAAAGCAAAATTAATGGCAGCAACTAAGGAAAACAAAGGCACACTATGGTTGCCCCCTACCAAGTTCAGACTGTTCACGAAATGTTTCCATAACTTGTGACTTACGAGTTAGGGACAAGCAGATAGGTAGATAGTTGATTAAATGTTCTTACCAATTGATTTTCTTGATTTCTCAATTTAAGATGCTTTGATCAGAGAGGGTAGACCAAGATGTATTTTAAGATATAATATTTTAGCCTTTGAAAATCTATTGCTCAGAAATACAGGTCTTCTCCACACTTTTTCCTGTTCTACGCCTGCCGCAGAAATGGCACACACATATACAAAACATGCAGGTGCACACTTCAGTAGGAATCACGCACAAGCGTGGACCGGATGAGGGCAGGAGAGAGCCACGCTCAGGTGTCATTATCAGACAGGTTGCTAGCAGCAATATGGGGCTGGATGAGACCACTTAGGAGGAGATGCAGTATGCAAGGAAAGAGCTGAGCAGGGCAGACAGGGGTGGAGAAGAGGGAGCTCCTGGAAAAGTAATCAGGAAGTGACAGAGCACCACTTAAGACTAAATAGATGGGGCGACCAAGCCTCCCACGTGACTGCTGAGCTCCTTTCCTGACCTCACTGCCCTTTGACCCCTGCCTTCCTCACCCCCAAGTCAACCTTATCCACCCTTTAAGTGGCTTCAACTCATCTCAGCTTAAGCTAGAATCCCCGCTTTGTGTTCTGTTGGCCACGGTCCTGGAAGTCAGCTTTTCGTGCCCCTGCAGAGTGATGGTTCTTTCAGGGGACACCCAGCACCCTGGTCCTCTGCCCTGGCGCACCCTCTGGCCCCATCTGCCACCCCCAGAAGCCTCCCACTCCTCTTCGGATCCTGCACCCTCTCCTCCACAGCGCCGACCCCTCCCGCGGGTCCCTGCCTGGTCCCGGCGCGGCAGTGAGGCTCCTTCCTGTGCTCCTGAATAGCGTGGCTGCATGATAATGAGCCACGGAGGGAAATATGTTAGGAGAAAAACATAGAAAGAGATGCCTCTGGAGGACTAATTATGAAAAATACAGTGAGTCTCTGATAGCACTGGGAAAAGGTAGAAGAAAAGCCCAGGAGCACAGGCACCTAGACTGAGGTAAGTCGGATGCAGGACGGCACCACCGTGAAGCCAGAGGAGACAGGTCTCCACGTGATGGTGTCACAGCAGAGCCCCGGCTCCTGGGGGCGGACAGAGCCGGGAGGGGCCCACTGGCCCGCGGAGCCCACAGACTGGAGACGAAAGCAGAGGTGGAGACATGCGTTAGGTTCGGGGACTGTGAAGGCAATGTCGGAGGGTAGCAACCTTCACCCCCGATTTATTTTCTGGGGGGTCTCGCAGGCAGGGTCCGTGGAACCTCACCGGGTGCATTTGCAGTGTCTGAGCTCAGCTCTCCGCAGGGTCGCTGGGCTTTTCTCCTTCCCACCGGCCTCAGTGTGATGTGTAAGGTCCTGTCCGGAGGGTGAGACCACCCGGATGCAGGTGCTGACCCACCCACTTGTCTGTCTCCAGGCCTGTCGCAGTGCTGGGGCGGCGTGGTCCTCAGCACGGGGTGTGAATAAGCAAATACATGAGTGAAGGGTGAGTAACAAATAATGCTCATCACGCCATCAGAGTGGTCAGAGCCTGCGGTGCTGTTCACAGGTGCGTGGATGAGGATGTTGCGGGGGCCCGTGTTTGAAGCTAAGGATGCTGAAACCACGCCAGGTGCCTGGCTGGTGACCTCAGGAAGGGTAAGAGGTTATTAGAGGACCACGATCTCTGCTTTGAGGTGTGGGAAGCACCATTCTGGGCTACGTCTTATAACACAGGGAAGGATGTTGCCAATCATTCTTTATACCCCACTTGTATAAATACGTAAAACAGATCCAGGACGAATCTGTTCTTGAAGCTCTGCTTTATTTTCCGAGGTTAATTCAGCTCTCGGTATATCGACAACAAAACAGGGTTAATTTTATCTTCACCTTTCCCCTGTTGGAATCTTTATCTTGTTACCATGACAACTCACTCCACAACTTTGTTGCCAGACACATGGTAAAAAATAGGAGAGTGCCTTATCTAGAAAAATTGAAAATAAATCCTCAAAAGTACAAAGTAAATACTAATCCAGAAGCCAAGAGAATTAAAATGTCATTGGAAAACTTATTCAGTGGTAAAGTAGATTTTAAAATTTCTAAAATTGTTAAAGCCTTCACAAATTAATATTGAGAATATATTTTCTTGAAAACTGCAAAATCAAATATTAACGTAAAACAATTTTAACCTGCTCAAGAAATACTTTATGGTCTTTGGAGTATATTCGTGTTTATTTTACTTGCAAAAAGTTATATATGATATCATGCTTTTCATAAAACAAGAGAACCATCCAGAAATAAAGTAGAAGCAGAATCTTTCTCCTTCACTCTCCCTGCTTCACTCAGTCGGGAATTGCAACCTCTTCCCCAAAAGGAATCGCTCTTAATGGTGTCTGTCTTTCCATACTAACCTATAGGATGTACACATAGGGAGATAAATTTCTCCTATATCCTTTCTTACAAATTTCTTTTTTTACACCTAAATTAACAAAACGACTTTGCCATCTTTTCATAGTAGTGCATTCAACTATACCTATACCTCATTCCCTTTAAATCTGTAGGATGTAACATAATACATATAAATGGATTAGAAATTGTAGGCATCCCCTTACTGGCAAACATTCAGGTTGTTTCCAATTTATCATTAGCACAAACCAGGCTGCAGAGGACTTTTTGTCCATGTGCATTAGGGCTCATTGTTCGTTCCTTCAGTGTAAGGGATGCTAAAAGTAGAGGTGCTGGTCACAGGACATGAGCCCTTAATAGCTGACAGGCACTACCAAGTTGTCCTTTAAGTGATCTGTGAAAGGCTATCTATTAAAAAATTAAAGCGCTCCTTTCTGTATGGCTTTATTTTCCTATTATCAGTCTGTTTATTTTTACCAATGTGATTGGCAAATATAACTTTGTATATAAATCATATGTACGTGTATAATTGATTTTATAATTTGCTTCCAATTACTATGAGATAATGTGTTATCAGATAGGTGTATTTCAACTTCTTTTGTGAATGTGCTTACTTATATTTTGAACACTTTCTGTGTGATCATTTGTATATTTTTCTTGTGACAAGAGGTTCATGATACATTTTGATGTTAATCCATGGCTGTGATAAATGTTATGTGTGTGTCCATTAAACCAAAGCTGTTCACTGTATTACGACTTTGGGTTTTTTTTACAACTTATTTCTTTGAATTCTGAACATTGAGTGTTATAATATTCAAATTGGGTTATAGATTTCTCCTTCTAAGTCACATAATGTTTGTTTTATACACTTAGAATCTCTATTAGCAGGGGTAGAGTATGTTTCCTGTGTTCATTATGGACTATAATTTTTGTCTCCATTTGTTCCATTTAATCCTTTTCAGATGAAATTCTGATTTGACACCTGCCAGGCTTTCTTTTTATTAACCGATTCCTGATAGATCTTTTACCACACACTTACTTTTTACTTTTTCTATTATAACTGTTCAAAGTACAGTCTCTGGAGTCAAGTGGTTGGATCAATAATTGTGCTCAGCTCATAATGTCATTTTGAGGCTTAGATGAGATGATCCATGTGAAAGTTGGTCTCGTGCTTCTAACAGACTCAGCATACAGGGTGTCATGGCTTTATTTTGGGTATGTGTCCTTGTAAATGGCTTTTAGGTGAATTTTTATTTTGTCCCAAACTGGGAAGAAATATATCCCATTCGAATTTATTGTGAAAACTGATATATACTCTTTTATATTCTTCTATTTTACTCAATTGAATATTTAACAAAACGTTTAAACATACTTTTTTATTTAACCCTGTGTGAGATCTCTCTGACTTGAAAAGGATAAATCAGTCACATACTCATATCCATCAATTTTTTCTCACTTCTTAGGTGTTAAAATCATCTGGAATTTTAGTTTTAAGTTATTAATTTCTTACATGTGCTTTGACATTCTTAGGAATTGTTTCTTGTCAATTGGAGTTTACATCATAGCTACATTTTCCTCAATTGTGGAGGCATAAATCAATTTATTTTTTTTAATTCACCATCAGTTTTGAATACTGTATTTGATCCTAAATTCTGATCTTTCCAGCTTTATAGTATTTTTATTATTAATTTGCTCTTGTTTTTCTAGGTTTTTAAGGTGGAAACTTAAATCATTGTTCCAAAATCTTTCTTTTATAATGTAAGCACTCTAAATCTCCCTCTAAACTTTGAATATTTTAGGTTTAACAGGCCAAGAGGCAAAACTAAGGATAGTCTGTAAGTGCTTATATAACAAAAATTTTTTTTCACATATTCTATCAATGAAATAAAAAACAGTATAATAATAATTGAGTAAAATTTTTTGTCTTACAGGTCTGCTAATGAAAAGAATGGAACTCTGATTTGGGGGATAACATTTCACTTGAGTTTCCATATGCCATGTCATTAAAATGAGAATAAGAACATGTTATTCATTTGATTTTTTTGAGGGAAAGTGAGAGAGGTTATTTGAAATTTGGGGGTTGTGGCTAGGAGTTAGGATTGCACAGAAAGAGAAGGAAGGGAAATGCACAAGTGTCTTAGAGGCAGAATGCTTCTCAAGTACAGTCATTCATTCACTCAACAAATGTCTATTGAGGGCCTATCATGTCCCCAGCACTATTCTAGGCACTTGGGATATATCAGCAAGCAATCAGCAGAGACAGCTGCCCTCATGGAACTCACATTCTACAGGACAAGATAATTCAGGAGTCAAGACCTAATGTTTACTCAGTATATCCCATGCTGAATTAGACTAACTCACTTGTAATGCTCTAAAGATTTAAAACTTTTAAAAGTAATTTTGTAAATAAATGAAAACTGAAAATATTCATATAATTTATAGTGTCAATCACACTAGAAAATATCTAAAATTATCAAAATTCACGTGTAAGCATATCTTATAAATAATTGAAAAGAAGTTTCAGGAAAGTTTATCAGGTGATCATTGAGATATTTTTACAAATTTACAATTAATTTCTTACATGCTATCTTAACTATTTTTATCAGAATATGACAGGCTACAGAAGGTAACTAAAATATATTGCTTTCAACTCAAAGTCCTTAATTTGGTCCTCCATTTAGGGAATAAATGAAATGTAAACTTTCAAATTGGTTTTGCTTGCATGACCTAACAGTCAAAATAACTTATTTTATATAAAAATAATAAGAAATATGAAATAAAATCCATTTGAAAGTTTGCCTGAATTTGGGAATGAGATTAAAGGGTTATCATTTATTCACCCTTTGGAAAAGGTGACTATGGAAAGGTCAGTGTGAAAATCCCTATCTTTCTTAAGTTAATATCACAAATATTCTGCCATGACAGAGATGTAAGGTGAGACTATCATTCTATTGTATAGTGTTCTTTGGGGAGTATGCCATAAAAATTAATTCATAATACTGAACTGAACAAGCGTATTATTAGCTCACTAAAAGTTATCAGCATTTTTATCTTAGAGCTTTTTCTATATATAGCCATATTTTTCTTTTGTTGAGGCCAATGTTTTCAGTAATAGTATTACTTTTTCTTTTTTGACATCTTTATTGGAGTATAATTGCTTTGCAATTGTGTGTTAGTTTCTAACAGTATTACTTTAATGAAGCATATCATAAAGTAGAAAAACTTATGATAACAGCATATGCTCATTAAGAAACTTTCCGCCTAAAATTATATATTACTACACAAAATGATCTGTTTAGGCTCATGACATGAATATCTTCACAAATCATAACTTGAAACATGGAAAGCAATCTAGAACATTCTGTACCAGGCCATGACATACACCCTCCCCCAAAATAAGTCACACGGGGCTTACTCAAAATATAACTTATAGTTGTAAACAACATCTTGACCTGATCTATTTGGCAACATTTTTACAATTAAACCCAAGGTAATTACAGTTAAAATTTGTTTTTAAGAAAGTCAACATTGTTTCTGAAATTATACATGCTTTGTAACTGTGTAGTTTTATACTTCCTCTGAAATATGAGCTGAAATGAAAATTTTCAAAGTTAAAAACGTGTCGTGGGCTTCCCTGGTGGCGCAGTGGTTGAGAGTCCGCCTGTCGATGCAGGGGACTCGGGTCTGTGCCCCGGTCCGAGAAGATCCCACATGCCATGGAGCGGCTGGGCCTGTGAGCCATGGCCGCTGAGCCTGCGCGTCCAGAGCCTGTGCTCCACAACTGGAGAGGCCACAACAGTGAAAGGCCCACGTACCAAAAAAACAAAAACAAAAAAAAGAACGTGTCGTTATCAAATCAATTTGTACCCTTCACTTTCCCAGGATTGAAAAGGATGATTGAAGCCTAGGGTCCTTTCTTAGATTTCTGAAACTTCCCCAGATAATGTTCCTTCTTGTGTTTGTCTATTTTGTCTATGATAACAGATTTCTTTATTGGGTTCCTATGATGAAGCTGGGCTAGATCCTGAGGAATCAAGATAACAAGACCTACAGGGTTTATAGATATTCATGAAACTCAAGGTCCATTAAGGGAGAATTATTTATGTATCCCCTTTATGCTACATGTTATGTAGGCAGCACGTTACACTGAGGTGGAGAAGAGGAAGAGAGGGTGTTGAAATGACCACATACCTCCCGGACAGGGTCTGCTCTGGGATGGACCCCAGCAGAGAAGGAAGCCAGAGGGAGAAGGTTTGCAATCACGGGTTTAAAATTAAAAGAGATTTTAGCCTTTGTGATCTTTGGTAAATAGCCTCTTTAAGTATGGTAAATATGGTAAATTTGTTAAATGTGTCTAAACTGTTTTCTCAACATTTTGTACGCATAGCAGCCTGGAAAGTCCTATGGAAGCTTAAAAGATATTATTTGCCTCTTTCATTCTCACTTTCTTTTCCCTTCCTCCTTTTGAAATCACTTCCTGTCACCTCTGCTCACACTATATCAGGAGTCTGCAATCCCAGGGCCGCGGACCTGTAGCGGTCTGCTGCCTGGTAGGAACCGGGCCGCACAGCAGGAGGTGAGCAGCGGGTGAGCCAGTGAAGCTTCACCTCCCACTCCCCATGGCTCCCCATTGCTCGCACTACTGCCTGAACCATCCCCACCCCCATCCGTGGAAAAATTGTCTTCCACAAAACCGGTCCCTGGTGCCAAAATGGTTGGGGACCACTGCACTATATCATCTCCAGTTTTCAACAAATTCATGGTGTGTGACCAGCAAGCCTTCCAAGTTCTTCCAAGAACTTTCTAAGTTCTTCTGTGGAGAGCTAGGTCATAGCCCAGACCTCCAGGGAGTCCACACCAAGAGATGGCCTAAACTGGTACCTATGCCCTGTGGAAACCAAACTTTGAACCCACTCTTGCCCTGCAGTCTAATCTTACTCTGAACCCTAAATGGTCCAGAAACACCATGTGGTCTTCATGACCCAGGAGTAGAGCATAGGAACCACAAGAAGAGGCAGCCAAAGAGAATACTTCCAATGTACACAGAATAAACTAGCTGAGGGCCTGTGGTCATTCAGGGACTATGACTGTCCTGATGAAGGGACTTTGCTGTTAACTGAAAATCAGCCTCCCAGGGGAATCCAGGTCCACGAAGATTGCAACTACTAACCCTCAAATTGTAAGTTTCACATGTACAAGCTGCTCCTCTCCACTGGCTAGAGCTGCTCAGTTTTTGCAAAGGGACACTGATTAGGGGGGCATCAGAAGCTACGATTTCAATTTCAACAGGGAGGAAAATACTTGAATAAGAAGGAGAAGGTGATATTCAAGGAATTACATTCTCATAAGTTCTCTCTTCGTGAAAGACTTAGAAGATGGACAAAGAAAACTCTCCCCATGCCTTCAAATCCTTGTGATCCACATGGCCCCTGGGGACCCCGGCATGTGTAGAGCACATCAGTTTACCTGACTGCAAAGCCTCCAGAAAGAAGTGACATAACTAATGGCATTGCTACCCCGGGATATGTCCATCCATTTTCTGCTCCATGGTCCCCTTCTTCTGAACAAAATACAGAAGCTGGAACTGTGGAGGGTCCTTACACAGGTTCTGGAGCTGACACTGTAGAAGAAATCTCTGCTTGTCACCTCTGGGTGTGACCTCAGGCCAATTACTGAGCCTCCTCGTGCCTCAGCTTTGTCATCTCTAAGATGGGCATAATAAATACTATCCACCTTCTCATATAACCAGGAGAATTACATGAGTTAATATATTTAAATGCTAAGGACAATACTTGGCATCAAGTTAGGGGTAGCAAACTCTTGTAATTGTTTTTTTCACAGGTATTACAACTCCTGGTACTTTATTTGAAAAAGACTAACAAAATAAACCAAAAGCTGTGTCTCCAAAAACATTGACTTAGATACTCAGAATGTCAGACCAGAAAGGATCCTGATCATGATCTACATCCCTACTATCCAATATGGTGGCCACTAGCCACATGTGGTCACTGAGCACTAGAAATGTGGCTGGTCTGGACTGAGATGTAATCTAAGTGTAAATAACCACCAGATTTTGAAGACTTAGTACAAACAAAAGAACAGAAAATATCCATTTAATAGGTATCTTTATATTGATTACATGTAGAAATGATAACATCTTGGATATATATTTTTTTTTTAAATAAATTTATTTATTTATTTTTGGCTGCGTTGGGTCTTTGTTGCTGCACGTGGGCTTTCTCTAGTTGCGGCAAGTGGGGGCTACTCTTTGTTGTGTTGCGTGGGCTCCTCACTGCGGTGGCTTCTCTTGTTGCGGAGCACAGCCTCTAGCCATGCAGGCTTCAGTAATTGTGGCATGTGTGCTCAGTAGTTGTGGCACGTGGGCTCTAGAGCGCAAGCTCAGTAGTTGTGGCGCATGGGCTTAGTTGCTCTGCGGGCATGTGGGACCTTTCCAGACCAGGGCTCGAACCCATGTCCCCTGCATTGGCAGACAGGTTCTTTACCACTGCACCACCAGGGAAGTCCCAACATCTTGGATATATTGAACTGAAAAAATGTATTATTAAACTTAATTTTACCTGTTTGTTTTTACTTCTTTAATGTGGCAACTAGAATATTTTAAGTGTGGCTCACATTATACTTCTATGGGACCACACTAACCTAGACCAACATCCTCATTTCACAGAATAGAAAACAAAGAGAGAAACATTATGTTTTGTGACAAAAGTACCACAGTGAGTTCATAGCAGGATCCAGCTGGAATCAGTAATGTCTGGGTGTTGAGTCAACTTACTTCCGATACACTGTGACCTCACTCTACAGAGACCTTCGAGAATCGAAATATGTTTTAAAAACTGAGAAGAAAAAAATCAGCAGAATAAACCAGATTCACTGTTGTATTTATTTATTTATTTGACTGGATATTCTTGGCTGCTTTTGTTTCCTATAACTCATTTTTTAATTTATAAGTTTCTACATACACTGGGAGGCAGGAAGAAAGTCTTTCTCAATTATGCCACATTTTGAAAAGACACTGAACTTTCTATAAGTGTCTTCTGAACTTTAGCTTCAATAAAAAGAGCCTCTCTAACCTTTTTATTATCAAAGCTGTAACCCTCTGCAGCACCAAGTTGTGATGAGTCTATAAGCAAACAGTACAAAAAGGAGGCCCCTGTTATTGTCTGTTGGGTTCAACAGGCCCTGAAGCCTTCAGATAATAAAGAAACGTAAACATCTCTCAAACCCCTGGGCTCACACAAAGACAGTCACTCCAAGGAAATATTTCAGGTCTGAACGGCCTTGTTCACAGTCTGGCCATTCAGTAATGGTGAACTAAATAGAACATGCAAGTATTACCCCACGGGATGTGAGAAGTGCCCCAAAGTACCCCAGTGATTCAGAGAGACCTGGGCTCTTTAAGTCAGAGTCTTCCTCTGCTTCCAAGGAGTCAACTTTGTCAATATTTGGTGGGTCCCTCTAGGCAGAGGATACCTGGAAGGAGGGAAGTTGTTTATGGCTGGCTGTCTTGGGTCAGGAATCCTGCGCTAAGTCCACCTGGACAGCCCATTGACCAGATCACAATGGGGAGCTTCAGGTCAGTGTCCAAGAGTCTGAAACAAAGGTCCTTCCAGCCACAAGGATAGAAGCCATGGATGAGGGATAAAGTGGAGAAGGTCTCCATCAGGAGAAAGTCCCTCATTCTGGGTGATAATCTGAAAGGGTTAGGGCAGACCTGAGTTAGAGATTCCATGATATGTGGAAAGGACCCTCACCATCTGCAGGTGGATCTCAGATTCACAGAATTCTGGCTGCAGCCCTCCTTCCAGTGGGCTCCTGCTGAGCTGGGGGGGTGGTCCATACAAGACTAGGGACTTGACAGGTGGGCTGCAGGTGCTGTGATGGGCAGTGTCCAGTGTCCAATGTAAGTCAACACTCAAGAAAGAAGCCATAGAGACACAGAACTCACCACACGTTTTGCCTACAGAAGACCCTGGTGTCACCTGGATTTCCAAGAATACCCATGTGACCAAAGGAAAAGAGAACAAAGACCTCAAAATATCAATCTTGATGGACTCTTCCACAAACACTAAGTGTTCAGGCCCATTCCTTGCCTGGACTCCTTTTCCAATGCCGTCAATAAAGTCGTCATTCCATGGCAGTTTTATAAAGCTCCCAATCACATAAGATAGTCCATTATTTTTATAAAAGCTTTAAATGTTAGAAAGGCCTACAAATTTCTGGCTCCATTCCAGGAGTATAGCCCTATGAATCAATAATTTTCTCAAAATCATGTTTAGCTATGCTTTTTTTCCACGATACTGTGCAGCGTTAAAAACTGTCCACTTGATATTAGATTCTTTGTCTATCAACCAATCAGCAAGCATTTATTCATCACCTACTGTGGGGACTTGAGAGTAAATATATAAGGAATCTATACACTGTGATTAAATAGGAATTCTGTGTACAGATGAAAATACCTTAATAAAAAAATGAGTTTATACTATTTATTCTCTCTCTTTGTATCTCATATGTGGGAGTACCTCTGTCTCTGTGTTACCTAGTATATCTAGACTTTGTCTCTTTCCCTTTATATATTTACACACACACACACACACTTGAATGAATAGCGTTATATATTTTAGGTTATATATTCTAATGAATGGTGCTGCAGTGGATGCTCAAACCCTCCCCTCAAACATCTCCATTTCCTTTAAAGAAACCGTCCCTAGACAAGCTCTCCCTACCCACTTCTATATCACAGTGTTGTACCCCGGACCATGATGGCAGTCACTACTTGTTCTTTACTGTTCATTACTGCTTCCAGACTATGTCCCTCCCTCCTCTTAGCTCCCCCAACTTTAAATCTTATATATAGAATACACTATCTGAGACCCGCCCCGTTACTATCTTCTACCAACCCCTGGACTAACCCTAATTCCATGAAGATTTTATCTCTTGCCTTACCATCACTCACCATTGCTCTTCCCAACACTGCCATCACTCTTCAATACCTATGAAGATGATTTTCCACATAAACTGGTTTTTCAGTTCCTTGATCTCTTCTCCTCCAATAATTTCTGTTCCACGTTCAGTGCTTCATTTGAATGGTCAAACCCTTGATCTTGTTATTCCCAGCTATGGCAATACCTTTAAAGTCTCAATTCAAAGAATCCTGATCTCCAGCAACCACCCTCCTAGATTGTAGGTCACTGTCTCTATAGCCCCACTCTAAAAATCCTTTGACTTAACAGGACCTAAAATTTATTTGCTCTGTATTTTCACTGTCTGACAGCAGTTTTATGCTTCCACAGCCTTTGTTATTCATCCTGAATTCTGCAGCCTGCTTACCCTGCCCACGTTTCTCTAATCTTGTTTCCTCAAAAAGAAAACAACCACAACACAAACTGAAAAGCACAAGTCCCTGCCTGATCCGACTCTGTACCAGCATAGCTGAATGTGGCTGAGAGAAAAACACTTTAAATTCATGACGTCTAATATCAGATGGCTGGTAATGCTGCCTGGAAGTCCTAAGTTTTCTTCCATTCACTTACTTACTGTCTTCTCTCTTTCCCAGATTCCCTCCCCCATCCTATCTCTCAGCTGAAGAACTGTGTTCCATTTCACTGAGAAACCATATGCAACTCTGCCTGTATGTTCTGAACCCCTCCTGGTACCACAGGTGAATTGTCTTAAAGCAGGTCCTTCCCCATGTGAGCTGGAAACCATCTTCTCTTTCCTAACCTAGGACATTACTGCAGCAATTCTTCCCCTCTCTCCCACTTCACCAGTTTTCCTCTACTGGGTCATCTTTTAAATATATGTAACTGTCTCTTCAATCCGCATGCCTCTCCTGGTACCATATTATGCCTCCAGGCCTCAAACCAAGCTCCTCTACTCTGCCTCCAAAGCCTCTTTCCCTTAAGTCAAGTTTTTGGTGCCACTGTTGCTCCATCATACATGTTCTTTCTAAGGTCTTCAGTGAATTTCCTTTTGCTATGCCCAGTAGTCTAATACCAAGCCTCTCTTTAATGATATTTGATCCAGTTTATGACTCCTTCTTTCTCAAAAACACATCCTCATGTGTCTTCCAGAATACTCACTCACCTGCATCCTTTCTGTTGTATCTTAATTGGAAAACTCTTCTTGGCTGGTTTCTTCTCATCTCAACCTCTTAACTCTTGGAATCCCCAAAGGCTCAGTCCTCCAGACTCGTATTTTCTTCTGTCTACACTGTCTCACTTGAGGATCTCATTCACACCCTTGTGTTTTATCCACTAATGTAAACTAATAAGTTTATATCAAGCCTGGATCTCTCCATGGAGCACTCACTGTCTTCTGAGCATCTGCACCTAGAGGTCTGATGAGCACCTCAAACATTACATGTTCTAAACAGAGCCCCCAACTTCCCACACATAAAAAATGGTTTCTCCAGGGTCTTCCCTGGTGGCGCAGTGGTTGAGAATCTGCCTGCCAATGCAAGGGACACGGGTTCGAGCCCTGGTCTGGGGAGATCCCACATGCCGCGGAGCAACTAGGCCTGTGAGCCACAACTACTGAGCCTGCGCGTCTCGAGCTTGTGCTCCGCAACAAGAGAGGCTGCGACAGTGAGAGACCTGCGCACTGCAATGAAGAGTGGCCCCCGCTCACCGCAACTAGAGGAAGCCCTCGCACAGAAAAGAAGACCCAACACAGCCATAAATAAATAAATAAAATTAAATTAAAAAAAAATGGTTTCTCCAGAACTCTTCCCTATATCAGTAAAAGACAGCTCCATTCTCCCAGTTGTGTAAATCAAAATAATTGTTGATTCTTCTCTTTTGCACCCATGTGCAACCCATCAGCAAATCCTTCTGGCTTTAAACTATGAATTCAACCAAGATCCCCACCTTCTCCAAGACCCCACCGTCTCTCCTCTGGATCATGGCAGTAGCCTCAAAACTGGTCTTCTATTACATTTGCTCCTTAGGGGCTATTCTCAGCCAGCAGCTGGAGTGATCCTCTTAAGAGGCAAATCGGATCATGACACCCTTTTTGCTAAAGTCTCACTCAAACTGAAAACCAAAGTCATCAGAATGACTTTCATGGTTCTGCACAATCTGGCTCCCTGGGACCTCCCTGATCTTATCTACTGTTCTCCTCTCCTAACTTTGTCCTGCCCTGTGCACTCTGGGTTCCTTGCTCTTGTTGAAACTGACGAGCATGCTCCAAACTCAGGAGTTTTGCATCCTCTATGTCCACTACCAGGAACTAGTTAGATGCTCCTGCTTTTTTCCTGCTCCCTGCCACCCTTATAGTGTTTGTTTCTTTCCATTTCACTTATCACTAATATGAATATTGGTGATGTTATATATCACTATAACTAATACTGTATAATATTAAATTTAATAAAATATAATATTGCTTTTTAAAATATATTAGTCACTACTAACTAGAATCTTTCTCCACTAGAATTTAGTCTCCACTATGGATTTTAGTCTGTTTTCTTTACTGCTAAATCTCCCTTGCCAAATACAATGTCTGGCACACAGAAAGCACTTAGTAAATACTGTACTTATTTAATTAGTTAGTTAATTCATATCACATTGTCATCCAGTTTATACTGAATCCCTCTGTGAATAGATGGTCACTACCTCCTTAGGCAATCCGTTCCACCCTTAGAAAATTACTTTGTAAAATCATTGCATAAAACCCATCATGTTTACTTCTGACAATTGTGTATATGTCCATCTAATACAGTCATGCGGAATAAGTCTAATCCCTCTTCCTTCTCATCTTTGGTAACAGCTCTGGATACTTTCTGCATTAAGGTTGCATAAGGAATTCTGAAGAGAAAACACATACAAAGAAGCAGTTTGAGCAACATAACACATGGGAGGTGGCATGGTTTCTCTTACTCGGCATCTCATCTTCTTGATCCACAGCCATTGTCCGTTGATGATCAGGAGGGCACATTAATGTTCTCAAAATACATAATGAGTTAGTTCATAGTCATTCTCTTGGTTCATTGCAGGTTTCTGCTGGATATTGTCTGAAACAATCTTCTTAGTCAATTAAAATGCAATGGAGGTAACTCTGAAGCCAGCCCCTGAAAATGAAGCTTCTATAAAATATGCCAGTAGCAGTGAAATAAGGGGGGAAAATAGTAGCAAATAACGATACAGGATTTTCAAGGTTCAGGTCGCCAGAAGAATCTACAAAGCCATCTAAAGTCTTAAGAGGCAGCCTGGGGTAGTAATTAAAAGCATAGATTCTAGAACTAGTTCTCAATATTTAAATTCTGGCTGTGTCCCGCAACGATCCTCTTAGATTTCAGAATTATTGTGGACCAACGAGTTGTGCGTTCTCCCATTTTACCTCTTTCTGGAGAGCCTATAGCAGCTATCCTATACTTGTTCTATCTTAGTATGTTAGTTGGGTGGTAGGAGGAGAGAGGGAGAAAATAACTCTCCAGTTAATTTACAGGTCTATAGATAAAAGGTACTGACTCTCATACAGTACTCCAAGAACCATCCCTGAAGAGCCTCATCCATACTGAAATGGATTCATAGGATCAGATCCTGTGTACCGTTATAAACTCAGGGCGAAGAAGTGAAAAAAATCTAATGTATATATTATACGTCTTCTCAGGTACTTATCTGACAGACATTAAACAGCCCTAAATATGGGTTAAAACTTTTAGTCCATTAAAATTTTCTTTTTTTTTTACTGAGATTTATTTTATTTTTTAATTGAAGTATAGGTGATTTACAATATTATATTAGTTTCAGGTGTACAACATAGTGATTCAATATTTTCATAGATTATACTACATTTAAAGTTATTACAAAATAATGGCTATATTTCCCTGTGCCATAAAATATATCCTTGTTGCTTATCTATTTTATACATAATAGTTTTTATTTCTTAATCCCATACCTCTATCTTGCCCCTCCCCCCCCCACTGAGAAGCACTAGTTTGTTCTCCATATCTGTGAGTCTATTTTCTGTTTTCTTATATATATTCATTTGTTTTATTTTTCAGATTCCATATATAAGTGATAACAAGGAGTATTTGTTTTTCTCTGTCTGACTTATTTTACTAAGCCTAATTCTCTCTTAGTAGAGAGAATTATGAGTCCATCAAATGGCAGAATTTCATTCTATTTAATGGCTGAGTAGGATTCCATTGTATATATAGACCACATCTTCTTTATCCATTCATCTGCTGATGGACACTTGGGCTGCTTCCATATCTTGGCTACTGTGAACAATGCTGCCATGAACATTGGGTTGCATGCATCTTTTAGAATGAGTGTTTTCATTTTATTCAGATGTATACCCAGGAGTGGAATTTCAGGATCATATGGTAGATCTATTTTTAGTTTTTTGTAGAACTACCATACTGTTTTCCATAGTGGCTGCACCAATTTACAATCCCACCAACAGTGCACAAGGGTTTTCTTTTCTCCACATTCTCTTGTTATTTGTTGTCTTTTTAATGATAGGCCAGTATGAAGTGATATTTCATTGTTGTTTTGATTTGCATTTTTCTAATAGTTAATGATGCTGAGCATCTTTTAATGTGCCTGTTGGCCATCTTATATGTTCTTTGGAAAAATGTCTATTTAGATCTTTTGCCCATTTTTAATTGGGCTGTTGTTTTTTTTTTTTTTTTAATATATATTGAGTTGTATGAGGTGTTTACATATTTTGGATATTAACCCCTTATCATATCATTTGCAAATATTTTCTCCGATTTAGTAGGTTGTCTTTTCATTTTCTTGGTGGTTTCCTTTGCTCTGTTCAGCATCAGCTTGCCTCCTGCAACACCCTGTTTCCATCCAGGACTGTCTTTTCTGGCATAGACTCACATAGCAGGAAGAACTATATCTTCTTGGATTACCTTGAATGAGAGCCAGTGAAATGTAAAACAAAGCACAAATATTTATTTCTTTTGGTTCGAAGGAGATGCCAAAATTTAAGAGTTCGTAACAGAAACCAGAGTGCTGATTCCTCAACTACCACTAGTAAAAAGTGTCCAAAACAAACAATGGCCTAATATGTAACACTAAATGTCAAGGCTTTCCTTAGCATTCTAGAGGCAAGCTATCCAAACATAACTTGGGAGCACACAGAGATAAGTCCCTCCCACGAGGCCTGTTGGGAGTTGTTGCTTCTACAAACTAACAAAGGAAAGAAAAATATGTGTTTGACTTTGAGTCAGGAAACCTGATATTAAGCTTTAATTATATGAGTGGGTTTCTGCAGAATCAAAGATAACCACTTAAGCTGAAAAATCTAAAATTGCGCATAAGAAATTGTATTTGTTTATTTGTAGTGGCCACAAACTCAGGCATGCAAAAAAAAATGTACATCATTACATTTCTTTAATCAAATTGTCTCAGGTCCAGCTCCCTCCTCATGTCAGAAAAGTTAATATAGTCAGCTCCAGATAAAACAAGGTTATTCGCTTTCAACTCTCTCTGGGGGTCTCCTTCTCCTCAGGGCAGCACTGACATCCTGGGGTTCCCAAGGAGCCCGGCACAGAACTGGGGTGGGAGTTAGGTTTCCATCAGCTCCACTAGGAGCTGCATCACTTCCACTGCCTTCTGCTGGTTACACCAGTAGCCCCCCTGAATGTGGGAGGAGGCTACCCCAGGTCGTGACTATCAGGCAAAATGGTTCATTGGGGCCACCCGGGAGAGTAGCCATAAGGAGGTTAGTATTCATGTTGTAAAGGGTGGTGGGCCCCCAAGAAAAGGATATCATAATTAATGTTGTACAGAAGCGTGGGGTCTGAGGTCCTTTAAAAAGGAGGGACGTTTGTTACTCATGACGAGATAAGCTGGCTGACCCTAATTGTGTGGATGCCACATAGGAAGCCAGTTTAATTTAAAGAGGGAATTCGTCTGTTTTGTAATCTTTGTTCATATTGGATCAGAAAAGAAGAGAGGAAGGTCAGCAGGGAGCATTTCTATGTCTCTTAAGGAAAACTTTGTTATAAACTCCTCCCCAGTAAAGGACAAAATATTTCTCTGGCTCTGTGTACTGAAGTTCATACTAGGTAGAAATATCAGGGACAGCTGTGTTATCAGCAGGAAATGATGGGCCAGATCCGTGCTCAGAGTCAATGAGTCCCAACAATCAAGGAAGCTAACGGCTGATTTATCTGGAAACCAGAAATGTCATTTGCCTCTATCACTGATCAGGAAGGTGTCCTCTTGAGAGGTTCTAAAATGTGCTCCATGGTACAAGTTACCCACAATGAATGGATCTCTTTCTCTTCATTTTCCTCATCCTTTGGTGGTTATTGGACACAAGAATCACTCCAGAAACCTCAAAAGTTCCATGGCTTGTGTCAAACCCCATAGGTATCTGAATTCGCGCAATTACAAGTGAATGTCAAGGGAAAAAGAATAATTCTTTTAAAATGGTCTAAAAGTACCTCCTTGTTTAACTTGGCTGCCAGACAAATCGGCTAGTCTCCAGCAGGACAGAATCCGTCTTTGCAGGAATTGTGAAAGCCCGTGACTAATACAAAGCAACTCAACGTGAGAATTTAAGTCAGGAAAGCAAAATGCATATGCGATTGGAATCCCAAGAAGGAGAATCTCTGTGGACACCAGGAACAATTCCAAACTCTGGAGAAGAGCCTGTGAGGCCCGAGGCCCCAGGAAGAGCTGGGCTTAGATACTCAGGGGGAACCTCAGCCATGGGAAGACCCATCCACCTCCAGGCCCCGCCAGTGGGGTTCTGGGGCTGTGGAGGGAAGCTCCTTTGCCACCTGCTGGGCCACTGAAGACCCAGGAAGGTGCAGCGATAAGCAGTAGGACTAGAGGGATGCTGCACACATACCCAGAAGGTGAAAGCCTCTGAGGGCGAGCTAGTCTATGGACGTGCTCTCAGGGGATGAGACTCAACGTGGATTTGCAAATACGTGAAAGGAAGCCATCAGATTACTCACGTGCCACGTATTTAAGCTTTTCCTTTTTTGCTAGTTCTAGAAGTCTGAGGTGAGTCAGTGTATAAATTGACTCTGTCTTGGAGCAGTTTAACAAACAGGAACAGATATGCAAGGCAAGCAGCACATCTCCACCCGGAGGACCAGGAGAGCAGCCAAAGGCGGGGCAGGCAACCAGGCTCATTTCTCTTCTCACCAAAGTCCTCTTTGTGTTGGGCGAAGGGGATGCTTTGTGTCACCTCCCAGGGAAGGACATGCTGGGGTGCTGGTGCCTTCAGGGCCCGGGCACCCTCACTCCTCAACCAGGGACACCAAGCATGTTAGTGAAATGGCACATTCAGGCCCAACCTGACCTCAGGAAACAAAAGTATGTTTGGCTCTGAATTGACTCTGTCAACACAAGGACTGTTCCCAGCAGCTGTGCAAGGCTATTAGTGAACACAGTCAGCACTATTCTTGGTTGATTTATTTCTCCTTATTTCACTTTGCTAAGTCTCCCCAAATTCCCAGGATCAACAGAAGAATGCAGTGTGGGGAGGGGTAGACACAGAACCCTGTGCTGGGCCTTAGGAATTGTTTCTAGAACTTTGTACTTTTACAGCCTTGCTTGTCAACTCCATCCATTTGGATTTCATCCTCCTTAAACAAAAACACAGGGTTTGGACCAGCAGATCTCTGACCTTCTGTGGCATTTAGAGGAAGCCATGAATGATCATGAAGCATAATCAGGATATTGTTGATTTCATTCATTCATCATTCACTTATTCCATGTATGTCTTTAAAGCCTGATATATGCCAGAAAGTTATGATAACAGAGATGATACAATGTAGCCCTGGTTCTCAAGCAGCCACCACCATAATGAAGAAACAGAGGCACAATGTCTTTGATTATGTTAACTGATATATTAAAAGTAATTAAAGTTTAACGTTTACTAGAAAAAAGAATGACCTCTGATCTGACTCTTCACAATTTGACACCATTTGATTCCATGGCTGTCAAAGAGCCCACACTCACGAAGCTCCTGTTATAACGGGAGGAGTGAAACCAGGCGTCTCTTAATACAGCTTGTAGGGGTTCAATTAAACAATAGCTCATCAGGTGAGCAGGACAGATTAAAGTCCTACTACCTTCTCTGTCACACTTTTGACAGGTTACTAAACCCTGAGACAGTTATAGGATCCAACTCAGAAATTAAGACGTCTAAAGGATACTCCCAAAGTGAGACTTCAATAAAAGTATGACATTCTACATGACACGCGACATTCCCCCAGCCACTGTCACGTGCGATATTGCGTTTGATTATCTCAAAATCGTGTGAGGTACACAAATGAGAACAAGCTAGGTTCTGGGAGTTTAGTCTTCCCAAATTTTCCCAGCTGGTAAATGGTCTCCGTGAATTTCTTTCAGTTGGAAATGCAGTCCTGTTTGTTGAAACAAAGGATGCCAACCCCAATCTGGCCTTCGTTCACTTAATGCTTTTACCCGGGGCTCACTACTTGGGGTGTGTTATCAGAAATCCCATTCACAGGCACAACACAACAGCTTCTCGTGATGAACTTTAGCCTGCTCCCCCAAGGCAGCCACTTTAGCATTTATAGCCACTTCTTAATCCTCATGGCTTTTGCCCTGTGTTGCTTTTGCTTGACCTCTAGAGTTCAAGCTGTTCTATGGTGGGTTTTGCTTTTTTTGTTTTTGTTTTCTTTTCCACTAGGCATGCTCTGTGAGGCATCAGCTCTCTGCACAGAGTGAGCTCAGGGTGACTGTTACTCGAATCTATGGGCAAAGGTCTAGAGAGAACCATGCTTCACGGAGAAGCTCAACACACTAAGCTGTTCGCAGGTCATCAGGGAGAGGACTCAGATGTCAAGGGCGATCAGAAGTGCTCCTATAAGGTCAGAGCTGAGAACCACAGACTCCAGTAAACTAGGAGGACAGGGGGTTGGGTGGGCTTGGCTCTGTCACCATCCCACTCCCACATTAGCATGGGACGGGAAAGGCAAGGCTATGGGAAAGGCTGGGGACAGGCCCTCGACCGCCCAGAGCGTGTGGGCAGCGCTGGGTCCTGCAGGCGTGCTTCCTAATTCCCAGCCCAGAGCCCTTTGACCTCCCTGGGACCCTGTGCCTGGCTTTTCCTTTTGTCAGTTACAGTGACCATATTTATCCAAGAATGGTGCCCATGGGGCTTTTCAGAGGACCTTGGGGAAAGGGTATTTCTTGCGAGGTCAGGATCCTTGACACTTAAAGCTGAAGGCTGACGTGAGACTAAATCACACAAGCCACTGGTTCCCAACAGATACGCGCCTCAGTGCTTGTTGTGGGAGCCTTGCAGGTGGAGCTGGTGCACGTTCTCTGCAGCCCTTACTTCTCCTGAGCTGCAGGAGGCTGAATGCAGTCATTCCGGGGATGAGAAGTGAACCAGGGAGTCTCAGCTTTCCTCCACGTCCAACAGCCTCTGACGGGGCAGGTCCCACACAGGCTGGGGCTGAGACCCGGGGCTGATGAATCAGCAGTGCAGGGCAAGTGCGTGTGTGCACGTGTGTGTGTGTGTGTGTGTGTGTGTGTGTGTGTGTGTGTGAAGGGGAGGGGGGAGAGAGAGGTGGGTGGGAAATGCCTCTGAGTGTATGTGTGTTTGTAGCATAGGTTTGAAAATGTGTTTGCTGAGTGGATGATGAGTATAAGAGAGTGTGAGTGGGTGCATATGGGAGTGTGCACGTGTGTCTGTGAGCACCTTGTGAGTTTGTGTGGACGCGAGTAAACCATATATGAAAATGCGAGGTTGCAGTTGTGACTAGACGGATGGGTGTAAGCGTGTAGGAGAGCGTGAGAGTGTATTTGTGTGTCTGTGAGTGAGTATGTGGACGTGAGAGCTTCTGTGTGAAAGGAGGAGTGTGTTTGCGTGTTCTACAGGATTAGGTAAATGTGGTGAGAAGGGACATAGAGTCAGGCATTTTCCTAGGAAAACACAGACCCTGGCTTTCCCCTAACTCACGCTCGCATGTCTTGCTGAACCACAGGCCCCGAAAGCCTGTAAAAATGATGTGGCAACCCTACAAAATGAAACATAGGATCCTTGTGAATACAGCGTCCCAGTGTGCATTCTTGTCCTGGCTCTGCAGCACCTTTAGCTTGCGGGCAGCTCTCAATCCAGGTGTGGGTTTGCAGTGTGGCTGGAAAGAAAGTCTGCTAGAACCACCTGTGCAGATCTGGTGTCCTGCTCTCTTCTTTTTTCAGCCTGTCCTTTAGTCCCTTCGTACTTTCAGAACATATGATGCTGATCCCTTCTGGGCAATAACTTTCAAAAAGAAATGATTTGGAAAAGGCCTGTTTGCTCATTTTAGATTCTGCTTCCATACACCTGTTAAAGCAACTTACGTAACAAAATCAGCAGAGACTAGAAGAATTTATGAATTTGCTGTTTCTGTTTTGCCCTGAAGGAATCCCCGTAATTGCGCACTGAGAGCTCATTTGAAGGGGTTAACCAGGGAGCACGGCTGCACTATTTTTCCTTGTAGACAGAACACCCCTCCTCTGCTGGGGAAGGTCTTTCTCTCACAGGCATTGAAGGGCTGCCATGGAGCAAAGGAAAACCCTCATCACGGCCACCTCTTCTGCCTAATCTCTCTGAGAAAATAAGTGTTGTCAGCTCACATCCCCCCAGACAGCTTCCTTCAATCCAGGACTTGTCTAGAAGAAGGAAATGCATTCACCTAGGGAGAAGGCAAAGATGCAGGAACAAGGAAAGAAGACAGACTCTTGGAACGTCCCATGGGTGAGAACCTGTGACCGGGAGTTAAGACCCGTGGCTTTGTCTCCAGGTTTGCATCTTGAGATGTGATTCCAGTTTTGAAACCACGCCTCATAGGATTAACAGAAGCTGGTGAGTAACAGAAATTCTTGAGCTGGTATTACAAGTTGCTAAAAGCCCCACCGCTTATAGCCTGCCTTCACTGGGCAAGCTTGCTTTAATTCTTTTGTTCCAAATTGCATACCCTCCAAGCTTCACATAACCTAAACAGTAAGATGTTTGCCTGAGTTGTTTTCCAGGAACTCGGAGTCAGATGTGTCTAGTTCGAGCTCAAGTCAGCTAAGACTTCTTGCGACCACAGACCCTAAAACTGGGCCTTTGTGGATGTCCAGTGAATGGCCTTTTGACCCCAGAAGGCCAAACATGTCACCCTCAGATCATGCTAAACAACTCCATTTTTTAGCAAGCATCCCATGAAGAAGCATGTAACTCAGATACACCTGCACAGAACACCAATTGCCTCACCTTTTCCCGACCTCCAATCACCATTCCCCATGTCTGAGACCATCCTGCTTCTTTAACCCATAAAAATCCCAAGCCCCTCACCTTTGGGGAGGTGGGTCGGAGACTTCTTCTCCCATCTCCTTGCTTGGTTGCCTTGTAACTAAACTCTTTGTTGCAAACCTCTGAATCTCAGCGTTTTGGCTTGCTGCATGTTGGGCAAATGAAAGTTGTTCAGTTACAGTTCTAGAATATTGACATCTGCATATGAAAATATTTATTATAATAATTTTTGAGAAAACTTGGCTTAACCCCTGAACACTGAGTGTATAAGCTCACAATAGAAAGTTTGTTTGCCATAGATTTTTCAGACCTAAACTACGAGCTGTCAGTGGTGGAACCTCAACATGGGTGAGTTCCTGTAACAATGATGATGAGCTACTTACTGGCCCAGCAAAACAAGGATGGAGACCATTTTATCCTTTGTCCCTGGCCTTTGTCTTCTGTCCATTCTGCAGCTCCATACAGCGACCACTGGTGCTCTTCTTTTGGGAAATTACCTCCTTGCAGAAGGGGCAGTCAGAGCAAAGTCATGGGATCTTGAACTGTGACCTCAGTAATAACTTCTTTTTATCTTGTGACAAATACAAATAATACTTGTTCTTCACTTATCAGTACTGATATACATGGGATAAGACATCAAAATGATTGACCAAATTGAAATATTTCCCATGATTTGTTTCTTTAAGGATTTTCATTTTTGTGATCTTCCAGTTTAAAGATTAAACCCAGAGCCAAAGAGAAAATTCCTGGTATTACTGAGAAAGGCATATTACTGTCATTTCTAACATTTTAAGAAGCCAAGATATTTTCATTTCTCAGAAGAACAGCACCTATGGCAGGGACTATGCTCTGAGCTTTCATTACTGACTTAAAATAGAGATGCTTTGTACCCATTGAGAAATACCTCTCCTTCAATAAAGCTGAGAATAAGTGTCTCAACTTAAGCTGGTTTTGATTCATTATTCATTGAAAAGAAGCCAGGTTGATCTTTTATAAAGTTAAGACCAATCAATAAATGCTATCTGTAAGAAAAAAGATAAGTGAAACTACCAAAATGGTTCATTCTGGACTCACAGAATATAGATGAAGTGAAGTGTTTTAGTGAAACGTTTGACAAGGTCACAAAGATTTTTTTTTTTGGAACATATGAAGATTTTTACTACAAGCGAAAGAAAAGAAAAGAAAGAAAAATCAAATTCAGATATATCAACTTGAACATTAAGCAAGGACACATAAAGATGGAAAGCAAGCAACCTGATTACCCATCAGTAAATAATAAATTAGAACTCCATTAAACACAGATGCATTTATTTAACTAGAAATAAAAAGAAAAGCATTTCTAAATATACTACAACCATTTTAGTTTCTTTTCATATTCACTGCCTCCATATTATGTTGGCTTTCTATATTCTGAAACAAGAAGGAGCATTTGAATCTTGTGGAAGGACCTCCCATTCTTGCCTATACTGAGAAAAACCATTGACCCTTAGGAAAATTTGCTACTCCTAAAAAAAATGGCTTCTGGCTGCTGCAGTTTTTAGCCAAGAAGTTTAGATTGCTTAGTGGCAGGTGAACTGAATCTCATAACATCGATCCTCCAACTGGTCTAGAAGTAATATAGAATAAAATAACTGTAGTTAACAAAGCTACAATAATCAAGACAGTGCGGTATTGGCACAAAAACTGAAATACATATCAATGGAACAGGATAGAAAGCCCAGAGATAAACACACATATTGTCACATTTTTGATACAGGAAGCAAGAATATACAATGGAGAAAAGGCAGCCTCTTCAATAAGTGGTGTTGGGAAAACTGGACAGGTACATGTAAAAGAATGAAATTAGAACACTCCCTAACACCATACACAAAAATAAACTCAAAATGGATTAAAGACCTAAATGTAAGGCCAGACACTAACAAACTCTTAGAGGAAAACATAGGCAGAACATTCTATGACATAAATCACAGCAAGATCCTTTTTGACCCACCTCCTAGAGAAATGGAAATAAAAACAAAAATAAACAAATGGGGCCTAATGAAACTTCAAAGCTTTTGCACAGCAAAGGAAACCATAAACAAGACCAAAAGACAACCCTCAGAATGGGAGAAAATATTTGCAAATGAGGCAACTGACAGAGGATTAACCTCCAAAATATACAAGCAGCTCATGCAGCTCAATAACAAAAAAACAAACAACCCAATCCAAAAATGGGCAGAAGACCTAAATAGACATTTCTCCAAAGAAAATATACAGAGTGCCAACAAGCACATGAAAGAATGCTCAACATCATTAATCATTAGAGACATGCAAATCAAAACTACAATGAGATATCATCTCACACCGGTCAGAATGGCCATCATCAAAAAATCTAGAAACAATAAATGCTGGAGAGGGTGTGGAGAAAAGGGAACACTCTCGCACTGCTGGTGGGAATGTGAATTGATACAGCCACTATGGAGAACAGTATGGAGGTTCCTTATAAAACTAAAAATAGAACTACCATATGGCCCAGCAATCCCACAACTGGACATATACCCTGAGAAAACCATAATTCAAAGAGACATGTACCACAATGTTCATTGCAGCTCTATTTACAATAGCCAGGTCATGGAAGCAACCCAAATGTCCACCGACAGACAAATGGATAAAAAAGATGTGGCACATATATACAATGGAATATTACTCAGCCATAAAAAGAAACAAAATTGAGTTATTTGTAATGAGGTGGATGGGCCTAGAGTCTGTCATACAGAGTGAAGTAAGCCAGAAAGAGAAAAACAAATACTGTATGCTAACACGTATATGTAGAATCTAAAAAGAAAAAATGGTTCTGAAGAACCTAGGGGCAGGACAGGAATAAAGACGCAGACGTAGAGAATGGACTTGAAGACACGGGGAGGGGGAAGGGTAAGCTGGGACAAAGTGAGAGAGTGGCATGGACATATATACATATATACACTACCAAATGTAAAATAGACAGCTAGTGGGAAGCAGCCGCATAGTACAGGGAGATCAGTTTGGTGCGTTGTGACCACCTAGAGGGGTGGGATAGGGACGGTGGGAGGGAGACGCAAGAAGGAGGAGATATGGGGACATATGTATATGTATAGCTGATTCACTTTGTTATATAGTAGAAACTAACATACCATTGTAAAGCAATTATACTCCAATAAAGATGTTTAAAAAAAATAAGTGTAGTTAGTAATTTCAAATAACAGAGGATTTAACCATTTTTTCCCAGTGAAAGTGTCTTCCAGTTTGGAATAAATTCAAACTTTGAGTTTAGATTGTTGTGAGGGAGGTAATTCTGAATTTTTTTTAAAAAATACATTGGGCAGGATACATGTCTCACTTTGAATCCATTTACTTAGATTTGCTCTGTTCCTTAACCCATGCATATGCATGTTGTTATATGTGTACTTTTATATACAATATTAAATGAACATTTTATGTATATTTATAGATAGTATATGTACATGTGGTGTATGTGTGCATATGTGTAAATGTTTGGAAAGATGGCGTTTCTGTGTATTGAACATTGAAATTTCTGGTGATTTGTTTCTTTCTTCTTTATTCTGATTTCCGATATTTATGTCTTTGTACAATGAACAGGTATTATCTTGTCACTAGGAAAACGTTTAGACATTTTCATTGGGAAAAATATGTAACTGCTCAATATGTATGAAATAGATCTGGTTGTTCTCTCCTGCATACCCTCTCCTATAATATGAGGGACTATACCAGAGCTTTTAAAAAATGGGTGTTTTGTCTCTCATCTCCAGACACCACCTCCATTTTAATTAATAAGGGAAAACTGAAAGGATTATAATCTGCATTTTATGTATCCTTATAGCGAGTTGCTTTATTTTCCAAGAACACAAACCATTTGTATTCATATTTGGCTAGAATCAAATATTTATCACGCACTATGGATCATTCTTGTAAACCAGGTTGATTTCTAAGAAACATTCTGATATCGTCCCATACAAGATCCATGGTTCAATAACAGGGCTAGATGCTAATCCTTGATGCTTCAGAAATATTCATTCCAAATCAATGAAAAAAAAATGAGAAAACACCCAAAACACCTGCATAGGAAGTGTCAGACCACAGAGAAATAAAATATAAAAATGAAAACACCTAAAAGCCTAAACAACTTTAGTTTGCTAGATTATCTGTTGTAGCTAACACCAGAGAGAAGAAAGCTCTTTTTATGTTCCTAGTTTCTAGACAAAGCAGTGAAATTCAGGTCACAACATTCTCTGGTTATAATACTGGTTATGTTGTGTTCATCTTTTATTTTCCTTAGCAAATTATTTTTTCACAACTGTAATTTTTGTTCAGAATAAGATGCTAATTTGTACTTATTTGCTACAGAAAATTCAAATGTAAAATAAGTTCAGAGTAAAATAAATCGAATTCTATTTCTTCTAACAGATTGTTTAGTGAAGGCAAAAAGTTCTGCAAAAAGATAATTACAGAACTAAAGTTTACATGAAAAGGAACCCTGAAAAGAAAATGACAGAGAGGAAATATATAAGAAAATTTGCCCTGAGCAAATACTGTGCATTGATGTCTTCATTTCATAGCATTTTCAACATCATTTGTAAAAATATTCTACAAATTGCCTTTAATATTTTGAAAGGAATTTGATAGATTCAGGCAAAGTTGAGGAACAATATCCACCAGTGGAAGCTAGGGCGCCTGGCTTTGGCACCAGAGTTGGCCTCATGGCCTCGGACCCCGAGTCTCTGCCAGCCTGTGAGTCCTCCTCTGACGTCACCCAAGTGCTTGACGTCAATGAGTTGCAGCAATGAGTGACGTCACCCCAGGCAGGGTGAGGGCAGGTCAGTCGCTCCAGCCTCACTCACAGGAATGAGAACACACGAACAAGGATGTGGTCACGGCACAAAGAGTTCAGTCTCCCCGCGACAGGCAGGGGGTGACGGGGAGACCAAGGCGTATGGTGAAACTCCCCCGCTCCATTTCCCCACCTGCCCTCTGCATCAGTCAGGGAGTCAAAGAGCAGATGTCTCATGGGAGCATCACCCCCGTACTTGGCAAAGGCTGTTTGAAGGACACAGCTCCTGCAGAGGAAAGGATGTTCCTTGAACCCGAGAACAAGCCACTCTCCCTCTTCCACCCAGGCCAAGGGCAGGGTCTGAAGGGCAGACTCACTGGGTCGGGCAGGTGCCCCCAGAGAGTCCAGGACAGGATGGCGCCGGGCAGCTCAGCTCGCTCTTCCCAGGGTCCCGGCTGGACACAGTTCTTCCCTGGGTGCAGGGGGGAGAGTGGGGAGAAGCCGGGAATCACACTAAAGTGCTCCCTTCCCGGGATGAAGAATCAGGGATGGGACTTGCCCCCAACACACGGGCTTTGGGGTGAGACACCCCTGACCTTAACTGTGGACCCAGGACTAAACAGCCACCCAGGGTGGGCGAGCTTCCTGATTCTCATGAGGTTTCCTTTCCTCATATGTAAATGCAGACACAGTTATTATGCAGATTAAGGAATGGGAGATCAACTACGTGAAACACTTAGCAGCTGCTTCATAAATGTAAGCTAATATAAAAATTGTCACTTTGAACCAAATTTATATTCAGTCAAACATGGTTTTCTTGATATTTATTCATACATTAACATCTGACTGGTTAGTTACACCACAATGCCACTCCATCTGTACTTATGCTGATAGAAATCAAAACATCCTGGATAATGACTTATCTTCAATCAATTGTGTGCAAGTGAAACTAGTTTATGGCCAGATTGATCTGAAAGTCCCTCTGTCAGTTCTGCCTTCTTAGAATGGCTCAAATTTGTTTCCCTTCTTCCACTTTCCCAAATACAGCCTTGGTGAAGGCACCTCTCACCTGTCCTCCTAAATCTTCTCCTGGTCACAGGTCTGCTTCCTTCAATCTCTACCTCAGCTAATCCAGAGAGAGTCTTCTAAAAATGTAGATCAATTCAAGGACTTCCTTTGGCTCAAGATCAGATCTAGACTCTGCGTCATTCGGCACCTTCATCAGACAGTCATTTCCTAGAATGCTGGGTTCAAATCATCCTTGTCTTCAGGCTGGGTCAGTTTCTCAAGAGCATCCTTCCCTGGGCCTCAGCATTCTCTGATGTATATCTTCTTCTCCTCTCCTGTGCTGGAGATGGTTACTAGTTTTTTCACCTAAATTGGTATCTTCATAACAGGTTAGACATAACCTTTTTAGGAAAGCTTTCCTTGACCTCCTAAGCCTGGGCTAAGCACTTATATTCAAGCCATAATCTCACATTTCACACTATGGATAACTGAATTATTAGCGGCCCCTTTGACCAGACTGGATGCTTCTCAAGAACACAGAGCAAATCATTTCATGAATGTTCTCACTGCTGGGCACAAGAAGGCACATACTGTGTGTTAAATAACCATTTCTCCAATTCCCTCAGTAATGAATAAAAGAATGAATGAATGAATGAATGAATGGTTGGATGAGATGCAAATATATGACATCACTCCAGTGACTCTCCTCTGTTCCCATTCAATATTCCTATTGTCCCAATCACTGCCTTTTCACCCCATGGATTATCCATCAGTCCTTTACACTCCATGACCCGTGGTGTAATCAGTGCCACATTCACTTTTCTATCTGCAATAACAAGGTTAAGATTCAAAGTCAAGGTCACTGTTGTGACATGATGGTGCAGTCAGAAGATTCTCAGTGTAAAGATTAAAACTTGTAGAGTCCACTTAGGGAGTACCTTTGAGAATCTTTTCTTCTAGAATTCATTCCTCTCCAATTTCTTCTTTTTAAGATCCTGTTTTTGTATTTCTTTCTCCTTCACATCATACCCATCCCTCTCTTTTTTGTTTAATGAACATCTCCTGAAATCTTCAGATTAAAGTTATCGGTGACATACTAATTACTACCCCCTTTGGATCTGATTTCATACAGGAGACATTTACTAATTTAGTTATTAGATAAATGATGGGGCTGGGGACCTCTTTGACACTGACAATGATCCCTTATGATCCTCTTCCAAATCTTTGATTCAGCTGACATAACTTTTCTCCTGTTTCACCAATCTGTCTCTTATACTTACCCTTTCTCTTCTGTGCTCTTACATAGGTTGAAGTTATTGATGGATCCAGCATCCATGTAGTTCCCAGGCAAAATCATTCATTCTCATGTCTTCCAGTACCAATGACCAATAATCAAACTACCTTTGAATACATGACCTCTTTCCTGAGGCCTTGGTATAGAACCGCTTTATCAGAATACCCTAAAAGAAAGTCAACTTTTAAAATTTCAATTAAAAAATTCTAAAACTTCATCTCATTATCAGGACCTTAATCTTCTTTCCTTCTCCTATATTCTTTCTATTACAAAAAATAGTTTGATTAAATAATTAGTTGTCAGCTTTTCTACAGAAAGCATCCTGGAATACAGAGGTCTTCATTAATCTGATAAGAACATTGCTTTGTGAAGGTGGGGTTGGAGATGAGTCTGGCAACAGAAGCTGGGATGACTTGATCATTTCACATAATGAAATGAAAATTTTGAATGCTTGTGTTCTATGCAAGAGAAAGAGGGAGGAGGAGACACAGGAGGAGAGAAGAAGAGAGGATGTCAGGCAAGAGAGTGAGAAACTAAGGTACAAACAGAGATAGAGGAGTTAGAAACTATCAGAGTCAGCGTGGCTGGAGGAAAAAGATGTCAGTGTCAGTTCCATCTCATGCATGGGCAAGGTGAGCCCCCCCAGGGACCTCCAGCTCTCAGGTAGAAAATTTCCTACTCTAATTTAGCAATTACCTCAGGTGGAGGAAATGAAGAAGAAACTGTTTCTCAGGTCTGGTTTGACACCAGGGAAGCAACGTAAGGATCACATTCCTGAGGTCAGCACACTGACGACAGAGGAAACAGGGAAATGTAGATCATGCTGAAAGATTATAGAAGCCTGGGGGATGTTTCAAACCTTCACCATTATTATAATGAAAGTTTAAATCAATCTTTTCCACAGCTTAGCCCATTAGAAAATCTCAGCCAACAAGTATTTCCCCACTCAGGTAACACCATTGTCATAATCCACTCACTGAGTCAAGTTAGAGTCTTAACATAGTTTTGGAAGTCCTAGCTATGGCAATCAGAGAAGAAAAAGAAATAAAAGGAATACAAATTGGAAAAGGAGAAGTACAACTCTCACTGTTTGCAGATGACATGATACTATACATAGAGAATCCTAAATATGCCACCAGAAAACTACTAGAGCTAATCAATGAATCTGGTAAAGTTGTAGGATACAAAATTAATGCACAGAAATCTCTTGCATTCCTATACACTAATGATGAAAAATATGAAAGTGAAATTAAAGAAACACTTCCATTTACCATTGCAATAGAAAGAATAAAATACCTAGGAATAAACCTACCTAGGGAGAAGAGACCTGTATGCAGAAAACTATGACACTTTTGAAAGAAATCAAAGATGATACCAACAGATAGAGAGATATACCATGTTCTTGTATTGGAAGAATCAATATTGTGAAAATGACTATACTACCCAAAGCAATCTACAGATTCAATGCAATCCCTATCAAATTACCAAAGGCATTTTTTACAGAACTAGAACAAAAAACCTTAAAATTTGTATGGAGACACAAAGACCCCAAATAGCCAAAGCAGTCTTGAGGGAAAAAAAACAGAGCTGGAGGAATCAGACTCCCTGACTCCAGACTATACTACAAAGCTACAGTAATCAAGGCAATATGGTACTGGCATAAAAACAGAAATATAGATCAACCGAACAGGATAGAAAGCCCAGAGATAAACCCATGCACCTATGGTCAACTAATCTATGACAAAGGAGGCAAGGATATAAAATGGAGAAAAGACAGTCTCTTCAATAAGTGGTGCTGGGGAAACTGGACTGCTACAAGTAAAAGAATGAAATTAGAACGCTCCCTAACACCATACACAAAAATAAACTCAAAATGGATTAAACACCTAAATGTAAGACCGGACACTATAAAACTCTTAGAGGAAAACATAGGAAGAACACTCTTTGACATAAATCACAGCAAGATATTTTTTCATCCACCTCATACAGTAATGGAAATAAAAACAAAAATAAACAAATGGAGCCTAATGAAACTTCAAAGCTTTTGCACAGCAAAGGAAACCATAAATGAGATGAAAAGACAACCCTCAGAATGGGAGAACATATTTGTGAATGAATCATCGGACAAAAAATTAATCTCCAAAATACATAAATATCTCATGCAGCTCAATATTAAAAAAACAAACAACCCAATCCAAAAATGGGCAGAAGACCTAAATAGACATTTCTCCAAAGAAGACATACAGATGGCCAAGAAGCACATGAAAAGCTGCTCAACATCACTAATCATTAGAGAAATGCAAATCAAAACTACAATGAGGTATCACCTGACATTAGTTAGAATGGGTGTCATCAGAAAATCTACAAACGACGAATGCTGGAGAGGGTGTGGAGAAAAGGGAACCCTCTCACACTGTTGGTGGGAATATAAATGGATACAGCCACTATGGAGAACAATATGGAGGTTCCTTAAAAAACTAAAAATAGAGCTACCATATAACCCAGCAATCCCATTACTGGACATATACCCAGAGAAAACCATAATTCAAAAAGACACATGCACTCCAATGTTCATTGCAGCATTATTTACAATAGCCAAGTCATGGAAGCAACCTAAATGCCCATCAACAGACAAATGGGTAAAGAAGATGTGGTACATATATACAATGGAATATTACTTAGCATTAAAAAGAAATGAAATTGAGTTATTTGTAATGAGGTGGATAGACCTAGAGTCTGTCATACAGAGTGAAGTAAGTCAGAAGGAGAAAAACAAATACCGTATGCTAACACATATATATGGAATCTAAGAAAGAAAAAAATGTCATGAAGAACCTAGGGGTAAGACAGGAATAAAGACACAGACCTACTAGAGAATGGACTTGAGGATATGGGGAGGGGGAAGGGTAAGCTGTGACAAAGTGAGAGAGTGGCATGGACATATATACATTACCAAACATAAAATAGACAGCTAGTGAGAAGCAGCCGCATAGCACAGGAAGATCAGCTCGGTGGTTTGTGACCACCTAGAGGGGTGGGATAGGGAGAGTGGGAGGGAGGGAGATGCAAGAGGGAAGAGATATGGGAACATATGTATATGTATAACTGATTCACTTTGTTATAAAGCAGAAACTAACACACCATTGTAAAGCAATTATACTCCAATAAAGATGTTAAAAAAAAAAGACAAGACACATGCACCACAGTGTTCATTGCAGCACTATTTACAATAGCCAGGTCATGGAAGCAACCTAAATGCCCATCAACAGACGAATGGATAAAGAAGATGTGGTACATATATACAATGGAATATTACTCAGGCATAAAAAGGAATGAAATTGGGTCATTTGTAGAGATGTGGATACATCTAGAGACTGTCATACAGAGTGAAGTAAGTCAGAAAGAGAAAAACAAATATCGTATATTAATGCATATATGTGGAACCTAGAAAATGGTACAGATGAACATGTTTTGCAGAGCAGAAATTGAGACACAGATGTAGCGAACAAGCGTATGGACACAAAAGGGGCAAAAGCAGCAGGGGGTGGGGGTGGGGGTGTGATGAACTGGGAGATTGGGATTGACATTTATACACTGATTTGTATTAAATGGATGACTAATATGAAAAATAAATAAATAAAAAATAAACATAAAAAAAGAAAAAAAAAGAGGTTGACAAGTGAATGAAGAATGTCCATAAGTTTATGCCCTATTTTCAATAAAACAAATCAAACAACCACCTAAAAAAAAAAAAAAAATCTCTGCTAACAAATGTTTCCCCACTCAGGTAATACCGTTGTCATAATCCACTCACTGAGTCAAGTTAGAGTCACAGATACTCACCCTTACCTTCTCCTGTCCCCTCACCTTGGGCTGCTCCTGGTCTTTATCCCATTCTCACCCTTCTCCTCCCTGTTCTCTAGCACCCAGTCCAGCTCTGAAAGCTGCATCTCCCATTCTCCCATGACAGCTTTGTTCTGGCGGGATCCTGCCAATGGGAGGCTCCAGCAGGAAATGGGAAGATGATGGGAAGGCAGAAACTAAGGCATTTCTTCCCTCCCTCTCTCGTTGGTTGGGTCTTTGGCAGTAGCTGAGTCTCCTCTGCAGATCCAGGCAGAATTCTCTGCTTGCCCTGCCACTCTCGACCCCCTCAACAGTGGGGGCTGGGCAGTACCTCCTTTCTTTAACCCTCCAGCCTGGGTGAGGAGTAGCTACCTGCTGTGGCCCATCTCTGATTTATCTCTATGGACTCATATTGAAATTCTCAACTTTCCAACATTTTTGTAAACATCTCCTTGTATTCGATTTCCTTTGTTTGAAATTCTTAGAGGGGTTTCTGTTTCCTTTGGGTTCTAAACAAAGCTTCAGTGAGCATCTTCTCTCATCTTCCATGTGCCTCTGTCATCTTCTTCTCCTCCTACTACTCCTTTCCTTTCTCCTTCCCCCCCACCCCCTCTCTTCTTCCTTCTCCTTCCTCTTATTCTTCCTTTCTCTCTCTTTCCTTCTCCCCTGAATATTACCCAGACATTGTATTTAAATCAAAAACATTCCTAGAATTTAATGTTATTAATAAACACATTTGAAGATCAAGACACAAAAATAATCTAAAGATGGCAGGAATAGAAAAAGCCATGGAATGTAAAAAGTATTCATGAGAACCTTAATAAAACCATCAATTCACCTATTCACTCTTTCACTCACCCATTCATTTAACAATCATTTATTAGAACCTACCCTGGGTCAATAACCCTCCTTCGTTTCTCCAGAGGATGGTTGAGGAGTTATTGTGGATGGAAAAACCATAGTACTGAAATGACCTGATTTATGCTTCTGAGAAGCAAACAGTCAATTTCAGAACCAAAGGGTAAACAAATAATTGCTGTAACTCCTACGCAGGCTTCATACCGGAGCAGAGGTACGGAGCAGAGAGGGGCAGGCAGTTGGTGACACCAGCTTAATACCCTCACAAACTCCCTTAACTAAGGCATAGTGATTTCAAAAAATATTTATTATCTTCCTCTGTGTATTTTGACTGCAATTCATTTTTATGCATTCTGCGTTTAGCTTTCCAAAACCAGTTTGATAATCAAGCAGCTAATCACCAAGCCCCATGTTCCCACAGCTGTCAAGGATTGTGAATCCTTGTGTTTATATTAGTTTGCAATTATCATACAGGAGAGAAATGTGTACAGTGCCACAAGTATCAGAATATCCCTATAGCAAGACCTATTTTAAAATTCATTGCACCATGCTTTTTGTTTTTCCCAGCTCACTGAATATATCCCAGGGCAGAAATAAATTTAAATGCAATATTTCTTAGAATTATCTGTACACCACCAAAACACCCTATTTCATTTAACATAAAATTGACTGCAATTTAAGCCATAATGCACATCTTTTATGAAATGCTATGGCACAAGGCAAACCTTAAAGAATCACAGATTGTAAGTGATGTCATATAGATCACTTCAGCATCTAGGCTGACAATGGAGAGCCAGACAGATCCTCATAATCTCCATCTGCAGCTCTGAACATAGAAACCAATATTAGTTTAAAAAAAACACAAGACATACATTTTAAATATCAATGTTTATTTCTCTGCTTTTTCTTCTCACATGCATGTAATCTGTTATATAAAGCATTCACAGGACACAACTTAATTATAGGAATAAAAATATTGAGGAGGAAGACACACTCAGATTTATAAAATCAGACTAATGATTAGAGTTTCAATAAGCTGCTCCCAAGAGAGCTTGTGAAACTGCTTGTCAAGGCACCTTAACATTAAACTCCGTGCTCCTAATAAGCTCTAAATGAAGTGTGCAATGAAAACCCTCCTGAGGTCTGTGCCAGTGAGACAAAAACTAAAAGACAGAAATTAGAGAGTGCCCAGAGAACAGCTCTGCCATACAGCTGAGAGCCAAGGATAGGATAACACAAGAGAAAGAGGGCAGCGGGAAGAACAGGACAGGACTGGGACCCCTCACAGAAGATCACTTTACAACTGGACACAGTCCTCCATGGAAGACACTAGAAGCACACCTCCCCTACATCACAGACTCAAAGGCTCCACTGAAAGATAAGGTGATTTATTTTGGCTTGCTCCAAACTACAAGACACATCTCACTTGGATAAAGTAAGAATTAATTTAAATAAATGCACATTTAAAAAAATATTTCAAAGTCATGTGTTTGCATGGGCATTAGAATATATTATTTCTAGGTCCCCTAGGTCTCTAAGATGTTATGATTTGAATAACTATCATTTTGGAGGGAGATAATAAAACAACCAGATATGTGGGGGGACAAAAGAATATAAAACTGATATTCTATAACAAGGGGTTGGCAAACCTTTTTAATAAAGGGCCAGTTAGTAAATAGTTTAGGATATGCAGGCCATACAGGCTCTGTTGCAACTTTTCAACCCTATTGTTGTAGCGAGAAAGCAGCCATAGACAATACATAAATAAATAAATGTGGGTGAATTCCAATAAATTTTTATTTACTAAAACAGATGGTGGGCCAGATTTTGACTTTGGGTTATAGTTTCCCTATATTGTTTTACAGTATAAAACTATGTTCTAAACCATGTGTGTCTCACCCATCAAAATGGCCATCATTAAAAAGTCTACAAATTAAAAATGCTGGAGAGGGTCGGGAGAAAAGTGAACCCTCCTACACTGTTAGTGGGAATATAAGTTGGTGCAGCCACGGTGAAAAACAGTATGGAAGTTCCTCAGAAAACTAAAACTAGAACTACCATATGATCCAGCAATCCCATTCCTGGGCATATATCCAGACAAAACTGTAACTCAAAACGATACATGTAACCCTATGTTCATACCAAGACTATTCACAATAGCCAAGATGTGGAAACAACCTAAATGTCCATCTACAGATGAATGGATAAAGAAGATGTGGTTTACCTCCTAGAGAAATGGAAATAAAAACAAAAATAAACAAATGGGACCTAATGAAACTTAAAAGCTTTTGCACAGCAAAGGAAACCATAAACAAGACCAAAAGACAACCCTCAGAATGGGAGAAAATATTTGCAAATGAAGCAACTGACAAAGGATTAATCTCCAAAATTTACAAGCAGCTCATGCAGCTCAGTATCAAAGAAACAAACAACCCAATCCAAAAATGGGCAGAAGACCTAAATAGACATTTCTCCAAAGATATACAGATTGCCAACAAACACATAAAAGGATGCTCAACATCATAAATCATTAGAGAAATGAATATCAAAACTACAATGAGATATCATCTCACACCAGTCAGAATGGCCATCATCAAAAAAATCTACAAACAATAAATGCTGGAGAGGGTGTGGAGAAAAGGGAACCCTCTCGCACTGTTGGTGGGAATGTAAACTGATACAGCCACTATAGAGAACAGTATGGAGGTTCCTTAAAAAACTAAAAATAGAACTACCATACGACCCAGCAATCCCACTACTGGGCATATACCCTGAGAAGACCATAATTCAAACGAAGGCATGTAGGGCTTCCCTGGTGGTGCAGTGGTTGAGAGTCCGCCTGCCAATGCAGGGGATGCGGGTTCATGCCCTGGTCTGGGAGGATCTCACATGCCGCGGAGTGGCTGGGCCCGTGAGCCATGGCCACTGAGCCTGCGTGGCCAGGGCCTGTGCTCCTCAATGGGAGAGGCCACAGCAGTGAGAGGCCCACATACCACACACACACACGAAAAAAATCATGTTCCACAATGTTCATTGCAGCACTATTTACAATAGCCAGGACATGGAAGCAACCTAAATGTCCATCGACAGATGAATGGATAAAGAAGATGTGGCACATATATACAATGGAATATTATTCAGCCATAAAAAGAAACAAAATTGAGTTATTTGTAGTGAGGTGGATGGACCTAGAGTCTGTCATACAGAGTGAAGTAAGTCAGAAAGAGAAAAGCACAAATAGTGCATTCTAGCACATATAAATGGAATCTAGAAAAAAAAAAAAAACGGTTCTGATGAACCTAGGGGCAGGACAGGAATAAAGATGCAGATGCAGAGAATGGACTTGAGGACACGGGGAGGGGGAAGGGTAAGCTGGGACGAAGTGAGAGAGTGGCATTGTCATATATACACTACCAAATGTAAAATAGATACCTAGTGGGAAGCAGCCGCATAGCACAGGTAGATCAACTCGGTGCTTTGTGACCACCTGGAGGGGTGGGATAGGGAGAGTGGGAGGGAGGGAGATGCAAGAGGGAAGAGATATGGGAACATATGTATATGTACAGCTGATTCACTTTGTTATAGAGCAGAAACTAAGAAACCATTGTAAAGCAATTATACTCCAATAAAGATGTTAAAAAAAAAAAGATGTGGTTCATAAATACAATGGAGTACTACTCAGCCATTAAAAAAAAGTATGAAATCATGCCATTTGCAGCAACATGGATGGACCTGGAGATGATCATACTAAGTGAAGTAAGTCAGAAAGAGAAAAACAAATACCATATGATATCACTTATACGTGGAATCTAAAATACGACAAAAATGAACCTGTCTACGAGACAAAAACAGAATCATGGGCATAGAGAACATACTGGTGGTTGCCAAGGGGGTGGGTGGCATTTGGGAGAGGGATGGATTGGGAGTTTGGGATTAGCAGATGCAAACCATCATATAGACGATGGATAAACAACAGGTCCGAATGTATAGCACAGAGAGCTATATTCAATATCCTACGATAAATCATAATAGGAAAAAATACAAAAAATGTATATATGTAGAATGGAATCACTTTGCTGTACAGCAGAAACTAACACAACATTGTAAATCAACTATACTTCAATAAAAATACACTGTGTGTGTCTATGAGCAGAATCCAAAGCCTGCAGCTGTCTGAGGACACGGACCCACCTCCCCATGTGGAGGTGTCCTCAGTGCCAGCTGAAGGTCCACCTCTGATGGGTGACAGTCACCTTCCACTCTGCTTAGCGCCATGGAGAATGTGGTCAGAACGACATATCCGGCTCCTGGACCCTCCCTGCAGAGGGACAAGGCCTCCCTGGGCAGTGTTCACAGCAGGCTGACCTGCACAGCCAGTGGAGAGCATTGCCACGTGAGGAATGGTCAAAGGGGGTCAGCATGCTTAGCCAGAGGAGCAGACGCCATGGAGACCTTTCACTGAATCCAAGTTTCTGGCAAATTATGGCATAAAATGAGAGCCTCTTTATTGTATATATGAAGTGACAAGGCGCAAAACACCACAGCCACATGAAATTTCAGGGTGGCAACTTTTCTCTCAATATAAGAAAGAACAACATAAAAATTAGAGCTTCCTAATAATGCATTGGCTGCCTTTGGTAATTTCCCTTAAACTCTAGGTGTTGAGTAGAGACCAAATTAGCCTTTGTAAATTAAACTAACTGGACAGATTTGTGCTTTGTTTTCTCCTACTGAGGTTTTGTCTAGACTTTTAAATCAAGACACCATATTTAGACATTTTGGATTTTCCTTCTAAATAAGGTGGATAATTTAAGCTCTGTGGCACTGTGCTAAGTGAGCTGTTGTAATCAAAAACCTTTAAATTAAAGGCATGTTCTTTAATAATTAAGCACTAACAATGCTCAATTATTTTGTGCCACATCTGCAGACTCCATCAGAATAATGCTCTTCTCCACAGGACACTATGTTGAACAATTAGTCACTCATCACTAGGGAAGCCTAATTAAAGGGTAAACATGAGAGAGAGGAAAGCTAACAAAAGTAAATGCTGTAAACAACTCAAGTGTTCTTTGATTCTCCAAACGATAGTCTCATTAGGCATTCGTCATTTGAGATATTTTGGTGCCAAAAAGTTAATTCATAAAAGATACTTCTGAATACAGACAACCTACCTTTCTGTTTGAGGATATCTATACATCCTAGAGCTTAGCCTACTTTTTAAGAAGTTAAAACTACAGACAAAGTAGATATAGCCTTGGAAAACAAAGAAAGGACAGTTTCTATACTAAAAAAAAAGAAAAAAGAATATTATCTGGGAAACTAATGCTAAAATCCCATCTGCTAGAGATGAGCTGGTTTCTTTTAGGCCTAAGTTCTCCAAGTTGTGGATAAATTGTCCCCCTTCTGCATCAGTCTCCTAGGTCTGCTGTAACAAATTGCCCCAGACCTGAGGCTTAAACAACAGACATTTACTGTCTCACAGCTCTGGAGGCTGAAAGTCTGAGATCAAGGTGTCGCCAGAGTGGGTGCCTTCTGAGGGCTGTGAGGAAAGATCTGTTCCAGGACTCTCTCCTTAGTTTATAAAAGACTCTCTTCTTCCTGTGTCTCTTCTCGTAGCCTTCCCCCAGTGCCTTTCTGTCTCTGTGCCCAAACTTCCCCTTTTTATGAGAACATCAGTCATATTGGATTGGGGCCCACACGAATGACTTCATTTCAACTTGATTTCCTCTGTAAAGTCCCCATCTCCAAATAAGGTCCCATTCTGAGGTGCTGGGGGTCAGGATTCCAACATATATCTTTTTGGTGGGAACACAATTCAACCCGTAACATCATCCCTGGAACATGAAAGTCTTAGTTCATCTCTAAGGATTGTTATTAGCAAGATAGAGCTTTTACTTTTGCACAGGGCAGCTCATTCCCATGCTTCCCTGGCACGAAATTAGGCTGGACAACGCAAAGCTACTTCCTGAGGCTCCGAGAACATTTTCATCATATGTGTTCCTTGGCATTTGTGATTAGGCCATCAGAAAAAGAATAGATACATGTTCAGATAGTTTCAGAGACCTCACTAAACCAAAAATGTCTTTGACCCTCTGGAAAAGACAGGTGTTCTCAATGCACTAAAGTCACAGCGTTAGGCCTCATAGTCCTCCAAATCCAGGGCATTCCTGTCATACCTGCTGACTGCTTTCAGTTGCTATAAGATCCTAACTAAATGCAGACTGTACCGCACCGTGGATTGGGAGCTCAAGGTTTCTCAGCTCTAATGGATGGAGAGCTGCCAACAACTGGTTCTGAACAGAATGTGCTACTGAGAATCAATATGGGTCTCCTTAAGCGATCGGACTCGTTAGGAACTGTCTGTGCTCGTTACGGTTTATGTCAAACTGAGCAGGAAAACAGCCTCACAAATCACTCATGGGCCACAGGGAGCCCTGCTAAGGTGCGGATCTGCAGACCAGCAGGAGGCTCTAATTCTGTTGTTGGCCTTTTTCCCATTCATCAAACACAAGTCTTGACACGGGCACTTCCCTTTGTCAGACACTGAAACAGGAAAATCATCCTTTCAGAGTATTGGTGAGAGGAATGATGTCATGGTTTTTTTGTTGTTGTTGTTTGTTTCTTTGTTTTTCTGTTTTGATGTCATATTTTCATTATGATATCAGCTCTTCAGAAAAACATTTAAGGAAAACACAGGTATCTTAAAAATCACACCTGAGCTTATTTTCTTTTCTGGTACTAAGGGCTTGAGAATGAGGCACTGTTGTGGGTTGAATTGTGTCCCCCCACCTCCCCCAAAAAGGTTATATTGACATCTTAGCCCCTGGTACCTGTAATGTGGCTTTATTTGGCAATAGAGTCTTTGCAGATGTAATCAAGTTAAGATGAGGTGGTACTGGATTAAGGTGGGTCCTAATCCAGTGACTGGAGTCCTTCTAAGATAAGGAAATTTGGGCACAGACATGTACAGAGAGGAGAATGCCACATGAAGACACAGACACAGAGAGGATATCGTCACATGACAACAGAGACAGAGACTGTAGTGATGAGCCTAAAAGGCAAAGAATCCCAAGGGTTTCCAGCAACCAGCAGAAGCTAGGAAGATACAAGAAAATATCTTCCCTAGAATCTTCAAAGAGTGGTTGCTTTGCCAACAGCTTGAATTTGAACTTCTAACTTCCAGAACTCTGAGAGAATAAATTCCATCATTTTAAGCCACCCCTTTCTGTAGTTTGCTATGGCAGCCCTAGGAAACTAGTATAGGTGCTAAGATTCATTCCAGAATTTTCATGTGCTCCTCCTCTATGCTGAGTTTGTGGGAGACACCATAGTGCATCACGTATGACCCTTTTCTTGAAAAGTTTATAATTTGATTGGGACAATAATGCATAAATAGCCATCATGCAGGTAGAAAGTCACACTGCCTGTTAAAATATGTATATCATTGGAGTTTCAACTCTTACCTAAGATTCTTCAATATTAAGAGTCAAAAATGAACGAAGGCTTCCCTGGAGGCGCAGTGGTGGGGGTCCGCCTGCCGATGTGGCGGGCGCGGGTTCGTGCCCCGGTCCGGGAAGATCCCACATGTCGTGGAGCGGCTGGGTGCGTGAGCCATAGCCGCTGAGCCTGCGCATCTGGAGCCTGTGCTCTGCAACGGGAGAGGCCACAACAGTGAGAGGCCCGCATACCGGGAGAAAAAAAAAAAAAATGAACGAGGTCCAAGCCTTCTCCGTGACTCCCTCTCCCCATGTGTCTGAGATTGAGGATTTGGGGAGTATGTTGGGGAGTACGTGTGGGTGAGAAGAAGAGCTAGTGAACTAGAAAAGTGGACCAGTTGTTGTCCCTAACTTTCCCTGCTTCTAGGATTTACAGGGAAAGCCCAAGTATTTCACAGTGGAAATTTGCTTCTCCACAGAATTACACCACCACAAGATATACCAAAGAATGGATTTTTCATAGAATAGGAGTTATGCTTATCTCAGCCTGCATGCTGTCCCACTGCATCCACTTTCTCTTATCTAGTTAGGGAAACTTTCCCAACTGCATGTGGACCAATGGTCAGGGCTGTCAATCACTGTGTGCTGTCCCAAACACAAGAGGAGAAAAATACCACAGTGATACATGCAGAGTTGAGAAATTATTCAAATAGATATATCTGGGTCTTGCCTAGATATACAATATGGAATTTGGGGGCAGACATGTTATCTTTCCCCTGAAAAGATGAGAGATCTGTGTTACTAGGTGCTTTCTTGCCATCTATATGGAGAAAGTCCATCTGCAGAAAGAAGCCATAGAAACAACCAGAACCATGAGAAAAGGGAAGATACAGAATCCTGCTAATCTTGAGTACCTGGACCCACCCCTGGACTTCTCAGTCACAGGGGACAATGTATTCTCTCTTTCAGTGTTTCTCTCACATCAGAATGATCCCTGCCCTCCACAAACACATACCTCTGTTACAAGAATAATCCCCATTGGTCATTACATATCATACCACCATGCTTATTCCTTTCACAAAATCCTCTTCTTACAGAAGTGTAACACTCCAAACTTAGGAAAGAATCTTGTGCACATATTAATTCATTTTAACCATCAATATATAGATGGAGAGATAGATAGATAGATAGATCAATATCCTAGTAATGCAACATTGGTTTAACACTGAAATATCAAACAGTATAGTTTGCTAAATAGACTAGATAATTTCAGTAATAGACTCAAAGAGATAAACAACATTATCATCTCAATAGTTTAAGAATAAATATTTGACAGCGTTCAACATCTATTCATGGTAGAAAGAAACCTCAGTAAAATAAGAATATAAGTGAACTTCCTCACCCTGATGAAGTGCTTTTACAACAAACCTATAGTTAACTCAATGCTTTATGGTGAAACACTGCTTTCCTTCTAAAGACATGATCAAAAACAAGGATATCTGCTTTCACCACATTTATTAAATATTATATTGAAGTCTTAGTCATTTCAATGTCAATAAAATCAAATAAATGCAGTGCATATTGGAAAGTATGGGAGGAAGCCTCTAAGGTGACCCTTTGATTCCTAGTATTCATGTCATCATATATTCCCCACGCCTTGAGTGTGGACTGGACTTACTGGTCTGCTTCTAATAGAATGTGGCAGAAACGTAGGATGATATTCTAAACATAAAGTTCTAAAATGACTGTGGCCTCTGCTGGGCAACACTGGCTCTCTTTCTGTTGGATCACCAGCTTCCACATCATGAGGTCACCCTGGAAGTCTAGGGAGAAGTCCACATGGCAAAGAACCAAGGTCTGCCAGCAGCCTTGTAAGATTGGAACCAGATCCTCCCCACCTCAGTGGAGCCTTCATGTTAGACCAGAGCCCAAGCCAACAGCTGAACTGCTGCTCATGAGAGACTTTAAACCAGAGGGACCCAGCTCAGCCACATCCAGACCCCTGACCCACAGAAACCATGAGATAGTAAATGTTTGCCTTGTTATACCAATAGCTTTTGAAGCATCTGTTAGGCAACAATAGATAAATCAAACACATAGGAAGAAATAAAATTATCTTTATTTGCAGAAGACATAATCTCTGTTAGAAGAAACTAAGGAATCTATGAAAGGTCTCCTAGTTCTGAAAGGTCACAGGATGCAGCATCAAATCTATTTTATATACTGACAGCAACAAAAAAACCCTGAAGTTAAAAAAGAATAAACATTTTAAATAGCACCAAAAAACACAAAATACCTAAGAATAAATTCACCAATGCACAGAATCTGTAAGCTGAGAACTACAAAACATTACAAGAGAAGTTAAAGAATATTTAAATAAACTGGGAAATATACCATATTCATGGATCAAAAGAATCAATAGTATTATAATATCAGTTCTCTCCAAATTATCTATAAATTCAATAAACTTTCTGTCAAAATCTGAGCAGGCTTTTTTGTAAAAATTGACAAGCTGATTCTAAAATTTACATGAAAATTCAATGACCTAAAATTGGCGGAGTAGTTTTTAAAAAAAGAAGAAGTATATGGAACCCTTATATTTTGATGATAAAGTTCCTTTTCATTCAAAATACTATATATATGTATCTTTTAATCTACTTCACACTATTTCATAGTGAAAATTTTTGGCAAAGAATATGGCAGGAACAATTTATGCTTTGACAATCTACTGCAATTTTATAGTTGTAATTATTCCATGTAAATAAACTATTAAAATGTGTATACTGGATCATTGGTTACTTTATGATTGCTATAATTCAAGCTATGATTAACACATTTTTGTAACAGAATTTTAAAAAGTAATAAAATTTCAAAATCAGGAATGTTCCAAATAAGGAACTGTTCTTGCTGCCAGATCTAGCCATGGGCGTATTTTAGTGGGTCCCCCTTCTACAACCACTTGTGGCCTAAAGATGCTCTTTCCTGGCCCCTCCATATTCCCAGGTGTCTCCATCCATGGGTTCCACCCCCAGTGCTCCACAGATGGTTGTCTATTCATTATGGTTTTGCTCTTCTCTGTGGCTTTCATCACTTTCATCTAAGCAAGAGAATGTTTCCTGTTTTTGCTTATGTGGTGTGAAAACACTATTTGAATAACAACAATGTATTTTAAAACACTTTAAGTATTATGTTATTCTCTCGTAAAAGACAATGTTCGTAGTCATTAGTCTTCCTTCACATTTTCGGCCATAGGAAATGGAATTCTGCTTCCTGTATTGACCCACTTACCCTCAAAACATATTATAACCTGCCTACCCAGGTTCATTAACTCTGACTTAGCCCATTGTGTGATACCCTTCACTAGCCGCTGTCTGGAAGATGAAATTTCCTGTGCCTCAGTGATAGCACGACTGTATTTTTAAGCTGCTCACTGAACAATCATGCAGCAGCTTACTAGGTCCATTCTGAGTTGTGTTGTTTTTTTCTTTCTCTTCCCCTTCACTTCTATCTTTTGTGCATGGACGCCTCTCTGATACCAAGGGAGCCTGTGCCTATTTAGGTCTCAAATGAGCAGCCCCAGGTTCCCACCTCCTCAGGGCATCCATCTTCTAGGAGCAGATACCTCGGGAGGTGGACGACCTTCCTGGGTTTTCTGATTCCCGCTCACCTCCCTGCAGGTCACAGGCTCCAAACACTTCGTCTCTACTAACCCTGCTTTCCTCATCTTTCCCCAACTGTAGCTAAGTAGAAAGCCTGCTATGGAGACAAAAATAGTGACTAAAATCAGCAATGGAACTTGGCCAAATAAAGTTCTTGATTTCAGTTCACTGAGCCCCATTCTTCCAGGTTTCCCAGCTCTGAGGCCTTGGGGAAGGGGTGAGGGGTGTAAAACACCGCTGGACTTCCTCCCCGCCCCACACACAGCTGATGCACAAGCGTCTGGGAGCTGTCACCCCTCACCCTTCTCTATGAATCCACAACAGGAAGTGGCCATGGAGGCTGATGGGCTATGAGACTGTTGCTGCTTTCTTAGCAAACTGCAGTACTCAAGGGTCGCTCTGTGTTCCTCTTTTTTGGTGAGTGATGGAAAACCACGCCGAGTGCTGCTGCTGCGTTCTGAGCAGAGAGAGATTCATGCTTTCTTTTCTTTCCTCTAGGCAATGGACTTTGTCCTGCTCACCAGTCGGTATAGGAGGAGAAGGAGGTCATGAGAACCAGCTAAGGCCTTTACTGACGCCTGTGTTGTTCACCTTCCCGTTTGTTGCAGACACTCACTGGAATTAAACCACCGATTGTTCCCTGTTTTGTGCTTCCTCAGTTTTCAGCTATTTTATGTTGTCTGTTCTCCATTTGGATGAAATGACAGCGGGTGTTCACCTTGTAGTACGTCCAACTTTCTAAGCCGTCTTCATTAACCAAAGATTCTCCCTCAAACACCTGTTTCCCTGCAGCAGAATTATCGTTAGTGTGTTAGTCGTATGATGACTTAGACCTTGGAACGTAGTGCTTCTGCTTCTGGAGAGCAGCCCTGCTTGTCTTTGATGATTCGGAGGAAAGGAAACCTCTTCCATGCCAGTGCTTTTACGGCACAGTCACTCCAGGGCTGGGTGACTCTCACATGTTTCCGTGTTCCCCAAGTGTGCAGTTGACAGTTGACAATGTGGAGTGACCACACAGAAACACACAGAACCCACCAGTTTAAAAGCAACACTTTTAGTTAGTCTCAGCAAAAGAGGAATTTCTCTGTCTTGCGGCAGTGTTTCCCAAACTCGTCCCCTGTGTCTATCCTTAAGCGCAGAGGAGAGAGGAATGGGCCACTGAGATATGGAGGCAGTACTGTAGCCTCAGAAAAACTGAACTTCATATGTGAACCCTCATATTTCACCTATAAATGACATATCAATTTTTATGTTACCAAGTGACAAAATATTTTTTATTAAAATAAGATTTTTCGGTAACCTGGGATCTTTCCTTGAATTATCTTCAAGAAAAATTGATGAAGTATTATTATCTTTTTCCTGTACTTTCTGACAAGGGTGTCTACCTTTTAAAAATTAGGAGATTAATTGACAGGTCAGAGATCCTTCTATCATTCTATTACAGTTTAGTATGAATAAGACATTAGAACTTTTTCTAAGCGAAGGTGATGGTAGAAGGTGCTAGTATGATTATGCAGTGACCCACGAGGGGAGGAGGGAATCCCACTGAGAGAGAACAATGATACACAGCTGGACAGAAGGACCCGTCCGTATCAAACAGCCTCTCACATTTCCACTTCTGCCAAGAGCTGGCCCTGCATTAGTGCAGTCTTTATATTCATTTCAAAAGGTTTCCGCTAAAAAGCGCTATTAAAGTTCCATTGACCTGCTGCCCCTTCCCATCGCCCTCACGTTGGGCTGCTCTGTGCCCATTGCAAAGCAGACAAACAATTCCACATTCCATCAACCTGTATCCACCCAGTCCCCCTTCTGGAATTTCATGTCCTTCCAGCAGGCACAAGCTCTGTGTCTTCATACCTTCCACCAACTTTATATCTCATTCTTCAACCCAAAATTGCTTTCAGCGAGAATTTCATTTGGAGCCAGAGGGCTTTATTTTAGAGGTATAAAAAATGTGAACAAATTGGCTTAAATGCAGAGGCAGGAGGAAAATATATACAGTGATACTGTCAGAAGCACTTAAACAGAAGGATGCAGTCTTCCCAACCATAAAGTATTACTGATTATAATAATAGATAGACCTGACACAGAAGAGTTGTTGGATTTATTCAGTGTCTTACTCACTGCACTTGGGAACATTCAAGGCCACTATAAAATCTTTCTTCCAGGATATGAGTCCCAGAATCCCCTACTCATCAGAGAGCAGAGAGGACCGTTCTGAATCCATGGGAAGGGCGTTTGGCTCCTGGACCTGCACATCTTAGCTACATTAGGGCCTCTCTATCCCCTCAACCCTGTGTCTACCTGTTTAGAAGCCAAGTAATTGCTGACACCTCAAATCACAGGATGGTGATGAGGCTCCAAACCAAACTGAGATATTTTATGTTTAAGTGCTTTTTATTTATTTTTTTTTTTTTAAACATCTTTATTGGGGTATAATTTCTTTACAATGGTGTGTTAGTTTCTGCTTTACAACAAAGTGAATCAGCTATACATATACATATGTTCCCATATGTCTTCCCTCTTGCGTCTCCCTCCCTCCCACTCTCCCCATCCCACCCTTCCAGGCTGTCACAAAGCACCGAGCTAATATCCCTGTGCCTTGCGGCTGCTTCCCCCCAGCTATCTACCTTACTATGTTTGTTAGTGTGTATATGTCCATGACTCTCTCTCGCCCTGTCAAAACTCACCCTTCCCCCTCCCCATATCCTTAAGTCCGTTCTCCAGTAGGTCTGCGTCTTTATTCCTATCTTACCCCTAGGTTCTTCATGACATTTTTTTCCCTTAAATTCCATATATATGTGTTAGCATACGGTATTTGTCTTTTTCTTTCTGACTTACTTCACTCTGTATGACAGATTCTAGGTCTATCCATCTCATTACAAATAGCTCAATTTCATTTCTTTTTAAGGCTGAGTAATATTCCATTGTGTATATGTGCCACATCTTCTTTATCCATTCATCCGATGATGGGCGCTTAGGTTGTTTCCATGTCCTGGCTATTGTAAATAGAGCTGCAATGAACATTTTGGTACATGACTCTCTTTGAATTTTGGTTTTCTCAGGGTATATGCCAAGTAGTGGGATTGCTGGGTCATATGGTAATTCTATTTGTAGTTTTTTAAGGAACCTCCATACTGTTCTCCACAGTGGCTGAACCAATTCACATTCCCACCAGCAGTGCAAGAGTGTCCCCTTTTCTCCACACCCTCTCCAGCATTTATTGTTTCTTGATTTTTTGATGATGGCCATTCTGACTGCTGTGAGATGATATCTCATTGTAGTTTTGATTTGCATTTCTCTAATGATTAATGATGTTGAGCATTCTTTCATGTGTTTGTTGGCATTCTGTATATCTTCTTTGGAGAAATGTCTATTTAGGTCTTCTGCCCATTTTTGGATGGGGTTGTTTGTTTTGTTGTTATTGAGCTGCATGAGCTGCTTGTAAATTTTGGAGATTAATCCTTTGTCAGTTGCTTCATTTGCAAATGTTTTCTCCCATTCTGAGGGTTGTCTTTTGGTCTTGGTTATGGTTTCCTTTGCTGTGCAAAAGCTTTGAAGTTTCATTAGGTCCCATTTGTTTATTTTTGTTTTTATTTCCATTACTCTAGGAGGTGGGTCAGAAAGGATCTTGCTGTGATTTATGTCATAGAGTGTTCTTCCTATGTTTTCTTCTAAGAGTTTGATAGTTTCTGGCCTTACATTTAGGTCTTTAATCCATTTTGAGCTTATTTTTGTGTATGGTGTTAGGGAGTGATCTAATCTCATACTTTTACATGTACCTGTCCAGTTTTCCCAGCACCATTTATTGAAGAGGCTGTCCTTTCTCCACTGTACATTCCTGCCTCCTTTATCAAAGATAAGGTGTCCATATGTGCGTGGGTTTATCTCTGGGCTTTCTATCCTGTTCCACTGATCTATCTTTCTGTTTTTGTGCCAGTACCATACTGTCTTGATTACTGTTGCTTTGTAATATAGTCTGAAGTCAGGGAGCCTTATTCCTCCAGCTCCTTTTTTCGTTCTCAAGATTGCTTTGGCTATTCGGGGTCTTTTGTGTTTCCATACAAATTGCGAAATTTTTTGTTCTAGTTCTGTGAAAAATGCCAGTGGTAGTTTGATAGGGATTGCATTGAATCTGTAGATTGCTTTGGGTAGTAGAGTCATTTTCACAATGTTGATTCTTCCCATCCAAGAACATGGTATATCTCTCCATCTATTTGTATCATCTTTAATTTCCTTCATCAGTGTCTTATAATTTTCTGCATACAGGTCTTTCGTCTCCTTAGGTAGGTTTATTCCTAGATATTTTATTCTTTTTGTTGCAATGGTAAATGGGAGTGTTTTCTTGATTTCACTTTCAGATTTTTCATCATTAGTATATAGGAATGCCAGAGATTTCTGTGCATTAATTTTGTATCCTGCTACTTTACCAAATTCATTGATTAGCTCTAGTAGTTTTCTGGTAGCATCTTTAGGATTCTCTATGTATAGTATCATGTCATCTGCAAACAGTGACAGCTTTACTTCTTCTTTTCCAATTTGGATTCCTTTTATTTCCTTTTCTTCTCTGATTGCTGTGGCTAAAACTTCCAAAACTATGTTGAATAAGAGTGGTGAGAGTGGGCAACCTTGTCTTGTTCCTGATCTTAGTGGAAATGCTTTCAGTTTTTCACCATTGAGGATGATGTTTGCTGTGAGCTTGTCATATATGGCTTTTATTATGTTCAGGAAAGTTCCCTCTATGCCTACTTTCTGGAGGGTTTTTATCATAAATGGGTGTTGAATTTTGTTGAAAGCTTTCTCTGCATCTATTGAGATGATCATATGGTTTTTCTCCTTCAATTTGTTAATATGGTTTATCACATTGATAGATTTGCGTATATTGAAGAATCCTTGCATTCCTGGAATAAACCCCACTTGATCATGGTGTATGATCCTTTTAATGTGCTGTTGGATTCTGTTTGCTAGTATTTTGTTGAGGATTTTTGCATCTATGTTCATCAGTGATATTGGCCTGTAGTTTTCTTTCTTTGTGACATCCTTGTCTGGTTTTGGTATCAAGGTGATGGTGGCTTCGTAGAAGGAATTTGGGAGTGTTCCTCCCTCTGCTATATTTTGGAAGAGTTTGAGAAGGATAGGTGTTAGCTCTTCTCTAAACGTTTGATAGAATTCACCTGTGAAGCCATCTGGTCCTGGGCTTTTGTTTGTTGGAAGGTTTTTAATCACAGTTTCAATTTCAGTGCTTGTGATTGGTCTGTTCATATTTTCTATTTCTTCCTGATTCAGTCTTGGCAGGTTGTGCATTTCTAAGAATTTGTCCATTTCTTCCAGATTGTCCATTTTATTGGCATAGAGTTGCTTGTAGTAATCTCTCATGATTTTTTTTATTTCTGCAGTGTCAGTTGTTACTTCTCCTTTTTCATTTCTAATTCTATTGATTTGAGTCTTCTCCCTTTTTTTCTTGATGAGTCTGGCTAGTGGTTTATCTATTTTGTTTATCTTCTCAAAGAACCAGATTTTAGTTTTATTGATCTTTGCTATTGTTTCCTTCATTTCTTTTTCATTTATTTCTGATCTGATTTTTATGATTTCTTTCCTTCTGCTAGCTTTGGGGTTTTTTTGTTCTTCTTTCTCTAATTGCTTGAGGTGCAAGGTTAGGTTGTTTATTCGAGATGTTTCCTGCTTCTTAAGGTGGGCTTGTATTGCTATAAACTTCCCCCTTAGAACTGCTTTTGCTGCATCCCATAGGTTTTGGGTCGTTGTGTCTCCATTGTCATTTGTTTCTAGGTATTTTTTTATTTCCTCTTTGATTTCTTCAGTGATCACTTCATTATTAAGTAGTGTATTGTTTAGCCTCCATGTGTTTGTATTTTTTACAGATCTTTTCCTGTAATTGATATCTAGTCTCATATCGTTGTGGTCGGAAAAGATACTTGATACAATTTCAATTTTCTTAAATTTACCAAGGCTTGATTTGTGACCAAGATATGATCTATCCTGGAGAATGTTCCATGAGCACTTGAGGAAAATGTGTATTCTGTTGTTTTTGGATGGAGTGTCCTATAAATATCAATTAAGTCCATCTTGTTTAATGTATCATTTAAAGCTTGTGTTTCCTTATTTATTTTCATTTTGGATGATCTGTCCATGGGTGAAAGTGGGGTGTTAAAGTCCCCTACTATGAATGTGTTACTGTTGATCTCCCCTTTTATGGTTGTTAGTATTTGCCTTATGTATTGAGGTGCTCCTATGTTGGGTGCATAAATATTTACAATTGTTATATCTTCTTCTTGGATCGATCCCTTGATCATTATGTAGTGTCCTTCTTTGTCCCTTTTAATAGTCCTTATTTTAAAGTCTATTTTGTCTGATATGAGAATTGCTACTCCAGCTTTCTTTTGGTTTCCATTTGCATGGAATATCTTTTTCCATCCCCTTACTTTCAGTCTGTATGTGTCTCTAGGTCTGAAGTGGGTCTCTTGTAGACAGCATATATAAGGGTCTTGTTTTGTATCCATTCAGCCAATCTGTGTCTTTTGGTGGGAGCATTTAGTCCATTTACATTTAAGGTAATCATTGATATGTATGTTCCTATTTCCATTTTATATATTGTTTTGGGTTCGCTACTATAGGTCGTTTCCTTCTCTTGTGTTTCGCGTCTAGAGAAGTTCCTTTAGCATTTGTTGTAAAGCTGGTTTGGTGGTGCTGAACTCTCTCAGCTTTTGCTTGTCTGTAAAGGTTTTAATTTCTCCATCAAATGTGAATGAGATCCTTGCTGGGTAGAGTAGTCTTGGTTTCAGGCTATTCTCCTTCATCACTTTCAGTATGTCCTGCCACTCCCTTCTGGCTTGCATTTTGTCCATTCTACTTCCAAGATTTCGGATCATCCTTACTATCATTATTCTGAATTCTTTTTCAGGTAGATTGCCTATTTCCTCTTCATTTGTTAGGTCTGGTGGGTTTTTATCTTGCTCCTTCATCTGCTGTGTGTTTTTCTGTCTTCTCATTTTGCTTATCTTACTGTGTTTGGGGTCTCCTTTTTGCAGGCTGCTGAGAGATCAGCTGTTAACCTTATGGGGATTCCCTTGTGTGTTATTTGTTGTTTTTCCCTTGCTGCTTTTAATATGCTTTCTTTGTATTTAATTTTTGACAGTTTGATTAATATGTGTCTTGGCGTATTTCTCCTTGTATTTATCCTGTATGGGACCCTCTGTGCTTCCTGGACTTGATTAACTATTTCCTTTCCCATATTAGGGAAGTTTTCAACTATAATCTCTTCAAATATTTTCTCAGTCCCTTTCTTTCTTTCTTCTTCTTCTGGAACCCCTATAATTCGAATGTTGGTGCGTTTCATGTTGTCCCAGAGGTCTCTGAGACTGTCCTCAGTTCTTTTCATTCTTTTTTCTTTATTCTGCTCTGCAGTAGTTATTTCCACTACTTTATCTTCCAGGTCACTTATCCGTTCTTCTGCCTCAGTTATTCTGCTATTGATCCTATCTAGAGTGATTTTAATTTCATTTATTGCATTGTTCATCGTTGCTTGTTTCATCTTTAGTTCTTGTAGGTCCTTGTTAACTGTTTCTTGCATTTTGTCCATTCTACTTCCAAGATTTCGGATCATCCTTACTATCATTATTCTGAATTCTTTTTCAGGTAGATTGCCTATTTCCTCTTCATTTGTTAGGTCTGGTGGGTTTTTATCTTGCTCCTTCATCTGCTGTGTGTTTTTCTGTCTTCTCATTTTGCTTATCTTACTGTGTTTGGGGTCTCCTTTTTGCAGGCTGCAGGTTCGTAGTTCCCGTTGTTTTTGATGTCTGTCTCCAGTGGCTAAGGTTGTTTCAGTGGGTTGTGTAGGCTTCCTGGTGGAGGGGACTAGTGCCTGTGTTGTGCTGGATGAGGCTGGATCTTGTCTTTAAGTGCTTTTTAAACATGTCTATCAGGGTGCTGTGCAGACACTAGTTAATCCTGCCTTGTCTCTCCACCATTGCATTTCCACTACGAATCAGTTTCCCACTCCTGTTCCATCTCTGAGAATATCTAAATTCTCTAAGGAATTTATCCTGAGTGAGGTGGCATGTAAGATAACTATATATATATATATATATATATATATATATATATATATATATATATATATATATAGTGAAGATATATATGCATATTTTATATATATGCATATATATGGTATAAAATATGCATATATATCTTCATTTTCATATTAGTAACTGTATTTCCACACTAAATAGACTCATAAGAGAACAGAGCTGAACCAATCAGGTGATTATTACCATTGTCACCTGTCACTCTATTGGATTGGGAAAAATCCCTGGAGAAAAGAAACAGGGGTGGCAAGAAGTTTTGCTTCATAGCCCGGGAACTGCAGCCACAGGAAGTCTTTCATTTATTTAGTATTTATTAAACTTGTACTGAAGCTTGCTCTTAATGTAAAGTTTTAAATACAAAACTAGATAACACATAAGGCAAGAAAAATGGACAAAATTTAGGTAAGAACAAACCCTAATCTGTTCAGATATAAGGAGATGTGCTCATGAAAATCTATAAAGTTGAAATGTGTATTTGATGGACAGTGGGTGGCAATGAAATGGGCTTGCTGTTTTGTCTTTTTCCTCCGCTTTCCCACAATTTCAGTGTTTGAGGCAGAGGTATTATGTGACTTTGGTTCCTTATGTACCGTCTGCCAACCAAGGGTAATAATGTTTCTCAAAAGTCTCTCGCAGAAGTTGTGAGGATTAATGAAAGCATGTTATCCGGCTTTCTGTGCCTTGGAAAAAGATGGTATCAAAATACAAGGCTAACCACCTTGTGTCCTGAGAGGTAATATATGCTGAAATAAAGTGTTTTTCCCTTGAATGAACAGGAAGTTTTGCAGCGCATTTGGGCAGAAGGTCCTAACTTTTAACATCCTGTGACTCTGAATAACCTTCATGTTGGAGAAGAAGCATTTCTTCAGATTTTCATACTTAAGTTTCTAACTGTTCTCCTCTGGTACCTTGGAAGTAAGCATTATTTAAGCTCATCACCAATGCTAGAAAATCTAGAAATCCTGCTGAGCATTAAATAAACATATTTTCATATCTGAAAATTGATAGCTCTCACGTGATTCTATATTAAGGTTGAAAACTCAATGCTGCAGTCAACCTGAGGTCATGCATTCAAGCCCTCTGTATTATAATGTAATGTCCATTATATAATTTCCCTTACATAATATTCCCTGAATCTTTTTGTACAAATGATTCTTTCTCTTGTCTCTTTCATATCTGGATTTTTCCAGTTATGTAATTGGCCATTTTTATACGTTTTCAACCCAATTATAATACATCTCAGCTGAGAGAGCATTTTACATAATTTGTTTATTTCATGGCTTTTCACTAATACAAAAGAATTTGGCATAAATGGGGGTTACAGAATCTTGCCAACAGAATCAGACATTAAGACATTGAAACCAAAGTAAAGTAACTTTTCATAGTTAAAATGTGTTTTTGTTGTTGGTTCATTTACTTAATGCAACTCCATTAAATGGTTAATTTTAGATTAGTCCTACTGCCTTTATTCAAAGCAACACCCCCTTCTCCATCTACTCTGAATTCTTATTAGCAAAGTGGTTTGGCCATTACCAAGTACACAGTTAACAATAATCTATCCATTGAAATAGCTCCTATTTTCCCCAAAAGGCATAGGCTCTGATAATAAGTTTAGGAATCACTTGAAACAGTAAAAATAGGGCTCAACATATCATTCATGATTAAAACCTTGAAGAGCAACTACCTTAGTGAAATGGTTTGTAAATTGAGATGTATGATATTTCAGAATTGTGTCGAGGAAAATATAAGGTGCTCTTTTACAGCAACATCAAGAAACGGCTGGTGTAACCAGAGTGAAATGTAGAAGTTTGTTTACTTATAGTTGTGTCACCAAGCAAAGAGCTCACTGCCCCATGCACATAGAAGCCAGTACTATGGCACGGGCTTTGAGAAAAGAAAGCACTTTATTGCAAGGTCAACCAGCAAGGAGACAGGAGTCAGGGCTCAGATCTGTCTGTCCAATCTGGGGTTGGGTCAAAATTTTAGGAGTGTGGGGAGGACAGGCTCGTGAGCAGAAGCTTTGGCAGGCAGGTTTCCCTCAGAGGGCTTTAAACCTGGACATTTTGGGTAAGGTATAGTAAAGGGGCTTCAGCACCAGATCTTCCTGCACAGAGGGCCCCTCACTAGCAAAAGGATTCCAGCATTCAAGTTCTGGTCAAGGCCAAGTCCTTTGATTCTGTTTAGGAGAAACTTTGGTTCCAAGTGTTATTTGAAGTCAAAATTTTCTCCTCTGAGTGAGCTTTGGCTGCATGATTTACAGTTTTGCTCTGTTGTCTCTGAAAAACAACTCTAACAATCTGGTTAGAAACAGGTTAAGACCAGTTTGGGCTGCTTCTGTTGTTACAGATGCAGCATATTCCAAATGGCCACTTTCATTACAAGAGTTCAGATGAATAATTATTTGAAGGCACCCATGTTTCCCAGTGATTTCAAGAGTGGGTCAGAGATGTGGCACATATATACAATGGAGTAATACTCAGCCATAAAAAGAAACGAAATTGAGCTATTTGTAATGAGGTAGATAGACCTAGAGTCTGTCATACAGAGTGAAGTAAGTCAAAAAGAGAAAGGCAAATACCATATGCTAACACATATATATGGAATTTAAGGGGAAAAAAAAGTGTCATGAAGAACCTAGGGGTAAGACAGGAATAAAGACACAGACCTACTAGAGAACAGACTTGAGGATATGGGGAGGGGGAAGGGTAAGCTGTGACAAAGCGAGAGAGAGGCATGGACATATATACACTACCAAACATAAAATAGATAGCTAGTGGGAAGCAGCCACATAGCACAGGGAGATCAGCTCGGTGCTTTGTGACCACCTAGAGGGGTGGGATAGGGAGAGTAGGAGGGAGGGAGAAACAAGAGGGAAGAGATATGGGAACATATGTATATGTATAACTGATTCACTTTGTTATAAAGCAGAAACTAACACACCATTGTAAAGCAATTATACCCCAATAAAGATGTTAAAAAAAAAAAAAGAGTGGGTCAGGAGGAGGAGAAACAATGTAGTGGAGTCCAAATTCAGGGGTTCCTAATATTGGCCGCCTGTTAGAACCACCTGGAGAAGTTTTAAAGAAGACAGAGGAGCCTGTGCCGCAGACGTTGACGCAGTAGTTCTGGGGATGCCCGGGGGTGGGCAGAATCTTAATAATATCCCCAGGTGGTTTTAACGTGAGGTTTATATTTGGTTCAAGTCTGACACTAACATTGAGGAGTCGCCTTCCCTGGTCTACATATTTTCTTGTACTAACGCCAAGGGTCAACTGGAACTGATATTTGAGATTTGCATTGTGGCAGGGGTCTTCTGTGACCCTCTTCCACTCTTCTCACCTGGCTGAGAGAAGTTTCCTAGACCAGCATTTCTTACGTTTCTGTAAGTATAAGAATCACCTGGGGATGTTGTTAAAATGCAGATTCTGTATCAGGCGTAGGTCTGGGGCGGGATCCACCGTTCGGCAAGCTTCCAGGGCACGCTGAGGCTGTCAATGCTGATGTTCCAGGGACCACATTTTGACCAGCTAGAATCTGTAGTTTATTTGCTTAATAAACATCATGTTTTCCAAACACCATCAAAGTTTCTCCTAAATACATTTGTGTTTGTGCGGAGAGAAGGATTCCAAAAGCTATCGATCCACAACCATCCACGCTAATTATCATAATGTGAATGTCTTGATTTCTTACTGTTTGTATGCAATGTAAACGTAGCAACAATGTTAATGAAATTCCATCAGAGAATAAAATTAACAGGTCTTCTTTCTTGCCTGGGAATTTTGACATTACCCACTCCTTAGATCCAGGTGATGCCCCTGCACTGTGATACCTCTTATGAATCTCAATCCACAGATTCACATGTGCAAGAACGATCCCTTTATTTTCTGTAATTCCACTTAACGTAGACTCTGAATTACCAATCAGCCAGGCAGGTGGAAAACTTAGTGCTAGCTTTTTGGGGCACTTAGTACAGATCCCAAAGCTCTGGTCCCACAGTTCTGGACCTTTTTCATGCCAAGGCACTGGGTGGGGAAGAGCCAACCAGATGCTCCCTCATTAGTCCACAGAACAGCACCCCCATAGCACCAGGAGCTACAGGTGTGGGGCAGAGGGCTAACTGCATCCCCAATATGCTTGGATGGGTGGATGGATAGATGGATGGATGGATGGAGGGATGAATGGGTGGGTGGATTTACCACACATCGAGGGGGCAAACATCCACTTCAGTAATTCACTCGACCAATATTTTATTGTGGACAGGTAGGATAATTCCCTACAAAATAAACAGCTCCATGGTGACCACCTTTTCTTATACACCTCAGAGCACTTGGTCAGTTTTTCTAGGTGAGAAGATGGGCACATGCAAAGGGTTTTGATGAAAGAGGTAAAAGCTCCCATATAGTCCCATCACTTAAAACTCCCCTCTCAAAATGAAGGTGCCTATTCCACCACCTCTTGCCAATGCTGTTCCCATTTTTTATAAATTTCTCTAATCTGATAAATGTAAAATGTTATCATTTATAATTTGCTCTTTTAAGTATTTCCTATTTGTATGGTTTGCCCTTGTATTCTAACAATGTTTTCGTCTTTTCATTTAATTTGGAAGAGTTTTTTCTGCCATGTTGCAGACATTTGTCTTGATGTGGGTGGATTTGCCTCATAATCTATTCCCACTCCAGGAAGGGCATATTCAAGTCCAACTCTGGGATGACCTTTTGCATCCCAGGTGCCAAGAATGTTCCAGGAAGGAATTTCTTGCTCCAATTGCAGGGACAGAGCCCAGAGCAGCCAAGGACAACCCTGTCCATCCCCTTCAGGGACACACACACCTGTCCAAACAATCTTCAAAGGCAGTAGAGTCTAAAAAGAAATCATTTTCTACTGGGAAACTACATGTAAAAGAATGAAATTAGATCATTCTCTAACACCATTCCCAAAAGTAAACTCAAAATGGATTAAAGACCTAAATGTAAGACTGGAAACCATAAAACTCCTAGAAGAAAACATAAAACTCCTAGAAGAAAACATAGGCACAACAGTCTTTGACATAAATCACTGCAATATTTTTTGAATCTGTCTCCTAAAGCAAAGGAAACAAAAGCAAAAATAAGCAACCAGGACCTAATTAAATGCAAAAGCTTTTGCACAGCAAAGGAAACCATCAACAAAATAAAAATAAAACCTACTGAATGGGAAAAAATATTTGCAAATGATATGACCGATAAGGAGTTAATATCCAAAATATATAAACAGCTCATACAATTCATCATTAAAAAAAAACAAAAACAAGCCACTATGGAGAACAGTATAGAGGTTCCTTAAAAAACTAAAATTAGAACTACCATATGACCCAGCAATCCCACTAGTGGGCATACACCCTGAGAAAACCATAATTCAAAAAGAGTCATGCACCACAGTGTTCATTGCAGCTCTCTTTACAATAACCAGGACACGGAAGCAACCTAAGTGTCCATCGACAGATGAATGGATAAAGAAGATGTGGCACATATATACAATAGAATATTACTCAACCATAAAAGGAAACAAACTTGAGTTATTTGTAATGAGGTGGATGGACCTAGAGTCTGTCATACAGAGTGAAGTAAATTAGAAAGAGAAAAAATATATCGTATGCTAACACATATATATGGAATCTAAAAAAAAAAAAAAATCGTTCTGAAGAACCTAGGGCCAGGATAGGAATAAAGAGGCAGATGTAGAGAATGGACTTGAGGACATGGGGAGGGGGAAGGGTAAGCTGTGACAAAGTGAGAGAGTGACATAGACATATATACACTACCAAACATAAAATAGGTAGCTAGTGGGAAGCAGCCACATAGCAGAGGGAGATAAGCTCGGTGCTTTGTGACCACCTAGAGGGGTGGGATAGGGAAGGTGGTAGGGAGACACAAGAAGGAGGAGATATGGGGTTATATGTATACATATAGCTGATTCTCTTTGTTATAAAGCAGAAACTAACACATCATTGTAAAGCAATTATACTCCAATAAAGATGTTTAAAAAAAAAAAACCCAACTGAAAAGTGGGCAGAAGACCTGCATAGACATTTCTCCAAAGAGGAAATGCAGATGGCCAACAGGCAGATGAAAAGATGCTCTATGTTGCTAATCATCAGAGAAATGCAAATCCTCAGTGAGATATAACTTCACATCTGTCAGAATGGCTACCATCAAAAAGAATACAAATAACAACGTTGGCCAGGTTGTGAAGAAAAGGGAACACTCTTACACTCTTTGTGGGAATGTAAACTGTTGCAGTCACTGTGGAAAACAGTATGGAGATTTCTCAAAAAACTAAAAATAGAACCACCATATGATCCAGCAATTTCACTCCTGAGTATATATCTGAAAAAATAAAAACACTCATTCAAAAAGATAAATGCACCCCAACGATAATAACAACATTATTCACAATTAGTGAGATATGGAAGCAACCTAAGTGTCCATCAATAGATGAGTGGATAAAGAAGATGTGGCTATATATATATATATATATATATATATATATATATATATATAAAATGAAATACTACTCAACCATAAAAAATAACAAAATTTTGCCATTTGCAACAACATGGATGGACTTGGAGGGCATTATGCTAAGTGAAATAAGTCAGACAGAGAAAGACAAATACTATATGATATCACTTATATGTGGAATCTAAAAATACAACAAACTAGTGAATATAACAAAAAAGAAGCAGACTCACAGGTACAGAGAACAAACTAGTGGTCACCAGTGGGGAGAGGGAAGGGGGGACAGCATAGGGGTAGGGGATTAAGAGGTACAAACTATTGGGCATAAAATAAGCTACAAGAATATATTGTACAACATGGGGAATATAGCCAACATTTTATAATAACTATAAATGGAGTGTAGCCTTTAAAAACTGTGACTCACCTGTACCTTATATAATATCATACATCGACTACACTTCAATTTAAACAAATCATTTTCTGACTTCTCCTAATGTCTTCATGGCTATGTTTATAAATAGTGGATCATCTTTTCAAATTATTGAGTAAATTATGTTTTTTCTTTCTGCCATGCCATCACACTGTCCCCTGCAGTCTGGGCAGGAATAAGGAGCAGGGTCACAGCGGAGCCATTTAGGATCCATGTCCCCCACCCACTACCTGCAGGAAGCCTGCATGAAGTTTCCCACGTGCAGGGCTAATTGACATCTTCCTAAGGAGCCAGCCTATCCTCAGGCTCGGTCCAGGAGAAGGAAGCTGTGCTTTTTCTTGTAACAGGTCTCGCAGGTTTCTCATCAGAGAAGCAGCATTACTGATTGGTATCAAATAGAACAGTCCCACAGCAATGTGCATTACACGTTGTTGGGAGGGAGGTTGAATTAATTAATTAATTTATTTATTTATTTATTTTTGGCTGTATTGGGTCTTCATTGCGGCGCGCAGGCTTTCTCTAGTTGCGGCAAGCGGGGGCTACTCTTCACTGTGGTGACTTCTCCTGTTGCAGAGCACAGGTTCTAGGCGTGCGGGCTCAGTAGTTGTGGCTCGCGGGCTCAGGAGTGTGGCGCACGGGCTTAGTTGTTCCGTGGCATGTGGGATCTTCCTGGACCAGGGCTCGAACCCTTGTGCCCTGCATTGGCAGGCGGATTCTTAACCACTGTGCCACCAAGGAAGTCCAAAGAGAGAGGTTTAGAAGGAAGAGGTTTAGGAGACGTAACAGTGGAGCAGAATGAGGAAGAGGACTCGGGGGAAGGCTTACCAGAGTGACAGGTGTCAGGCTGGGGTGAGGGGTTACGAGGCCTCCCCAGCTCGCTCTCAGGCACAGGAACCACTCCCCCGCATATGGAGATTCACCTCTGCGTAGACATGGGCTGCGGACCCCAGCTCACCTGCAGCTTCACTGGCAGACTTGGATCCCACTCCTGTTTTCTGCTCCTGCCACGGACCCCTATTCCAGTGACTTCATCAATTCCTGGAATTTCTAGTGACAGCTGCTCCTCTAATTGAGCTCCCTCTCGAGCTATGTGAAAACAGATGCCAACATGCCTGCTCTGGCTGGACATGGGCACCCACTCACCTGTTAAGGTAATGATGTGGCTGGGTGGTAATTGAGGTCAGCAAGCCTGGCTTCTTCTGTCCTGCCTAGACAGCGGCTCTGCCCTGCATTTTTACAAATGTTTGCTTAGAAGAAGGGGACACAACTGTAGCTTTTGATCAGTTTGAAAAATCTTGAAATTCTCCAATTACATTTTTGAACATCTGTTTCAAATGTGGGAGCCAAAGACACACTCAGGGCCTCTGAGAGGAAGGCTCCTCTGTGTGATTGATTGTCATTTTTTGTTTTTTTTTGCAAAAGTCTAAATAACATTCTAGGAAAAAGTCTTTACAGAAGCACAGCTTTCTTGTTAGTCAATTGAGGAAGATAGCATTTTATTTGGGGCAGAAATGCGTATGAGCAAGAGGAATTAATTTGAACTGCCCTTGAAGTCACGGAGCTTGTGGCTTTGTTACCACAGGGATCGCCCTCCCTCTTGCCTGGTGCACCTGTGACAATGAAAATGAACTGTTGCATGTTTCCTTTGATCCCTATGCAGGTACCACAGAGAACCTGTGTTCATGAACTTAAACAGAAAATCCATAGTGGCATAAAGTATTCCAATGCCTGGGTTTCACCCCTGGAGATTTCAATTTCCTTGTTTGGCCCTGGACACTGGAATATTTTTTAAAGCTTCTCAGGTTACCACAAAGCCCAGCCAAGATTATGAATCCCTAATTTAATGTGAGATAATTACTGAATGGCAAGCAATTGTTCCAAAAGTTTTTCTTTTCCTTTTAAATTAGTCCCAAAACTGATTATAAAAATAAGGGAGGGTTATTTCACTTCTGAGAGGATGGAGTAAACGTACAAGTACGCATAATGTCTTCTTCTTCCCAACACATGAAAAGGCTGGACTTCTCTTTTAAAAGTAAAGGTAGTGACTTCCTTTGGCCATTGATAAGTGAATGGAAGTGAAATAGATTACTGCAGGTTAGAAGCTTTGAGGACCAATGCGTGATTTGCCACGTTTCCTTCTATCTATGTGGTAACTGCAAAACATGCACTGAGGTGAAGCTTTTGTCCATTTGAATCTTGAATAACTATGAAGGGCAGGGCATCCCTGTCAATCCACATTGGACAAGTGGTGCAAAATAAAACTTAGCCATCTTTAGCTGCTGAGATTTGGGGATTACCTGTTACTGCAGCAAAACATAGTATATTCTGACTTATACTCTATAACCCACCATCTGAAAACTTAAAATACGTTATGCCCCACTGAGAGTGATTTAGGACAATATGTGATGACAAGAATTCTGATAGAATCAATGTTTTACTTATGAAAAAGATATATATTTTTTTAATGTGTGACAACTATAAAACACCTTTATGACTTCGCTTGGCAATTTCTGGGACGTGGACAATGTGACTTGTAGACTTCAATTCGTTCCCAAGTCTTCTGATTCTGAGGCCGAGAGCTGACAATACTGGGTTCTTTGGGTGGGGGGGGGGGGGAAATGGCTTTAAAGTGATAGCAGACAAAGGTGCAGTGAGAGCTAATTTTACAATTTAGTGATCAGTGAGTTAGACTTCAAGGAGAGAATTTATAGAAACATAATAGAGTCAATTTTCCTCTTTGGGATTAAATTTTATTAGGTTTAACATTATAGACTTGAGAAGTATTATTATTTAATGCTATGGCAATGAACTAGGTGAATGGCATTCAATTGAGCTCATATGCATAACCTTACATGAAAAATTAAAATAGCAAGGTTAAGGGTAAGCTGGGACAAAGTGAGAGAGTGGCATGGACATATATACACTACCAAACGTAAAATAGATAGCTAGTGGGAAGCAGCCACATAGCACAGGGAGATCAGCTCGGTGCTTTGTGACCACCTAGAGGGGTGGGATAGGGAGGGTGGGAGGGAGACACAAGAGGGAGGAGATATGGGGATACATGTATACGTATAGCTGATTCACTTTGTTATACAGCAGAAACTAACATACCACTGTAAAGCAATTATACTCAAAGAAAGATGTTAAACAAACAAAAGATACATAAAATAGCAAGGTTGTTTATCACCTTGCTAATGAAGATACATTTCTAATAAAGATGGTTATCTTCTCAGGGAGAGCCACTTAAGGTTCTAAAGTCCAGAGGTGTAATATAGCCACCAAAGAAATAGGCAAACAAAGACAGAAAAACTGAGGAATTATTCCCAATCAGTTCCTGAAATGGTACAAATCTAAGTTGTTGACATCAGGAACTGGGAAGAAACTTCCACTCTCTGGGAATGGGAAAAGAAAGTTCTCCTAAAAGTGTCTTCTGGTGGCCGTTATCCTGCACTGATTTGAATAGGCCATCGTCGTGCCCTCTATCTAGACAAACCTTTCAAACAAAGCTCTAACTGGTACCCCTTCCTTTCCTGATACAATTTGTCATATATTTGCCATCTAGTTCACATGTTACAAAATAAGGCTTTGAAATACCAGTCATTCCACAGCTGAACTTTAGAGTAACAGCAGTGACAACAGCAAACACATCCTGTTTGTGTTCCTTTTCTCGCTCTGAAGATACTAACATATTGTTTCCTGCCAGAGTCAAAGCAGGGCCTATACCTTGTCTGATAGCCGGAATGATAATCTCTTGATAGATTAGCAGAGGGGTGGCTCAGAAGAAAAGGCTGACGCCAGCCACTGCTCATCTTTCCCAATAACAGCACTTGTCAAACCAGGGAGTATCCATTGGCGGTAGTCATACAGGTGTCCCCTGCTCCCTGACCCCATAAATATGTACAGCACCAGAGGAACAGGGATGCTGAATACTGGCAGGTTGGCTGTGGAGTGTGGAGACTGAGGTGTGGAATAGTGAGAGCTCAGGGTTTGCTATAGACTGTTTGTGTCTCCAAAATTCATATGTAGAAATGCTACCCCCTAATTTGATAGTGTTTGGAGTTGGAGCCTCTGGGAGGTGGTTAGATCCTGAGGGTAGAGCCCTCACGAATGAGATTAGTGCCTGATAAAAGAGACCCCAGAGAGGTACCTTGCCCCTTCTTGCCATGTGCGGAAACAGCAAGAAGTCTGACGTCTATGAACCAGAAAGCGGACTCTCACCAGACATTGAATCTGCCAGTGCCTTATCTTGGACTTCCTAGGCTCCAGAATTGTGAGAAATGGATGTCTGTTGTTTATAAGCCACCCAGTTTATGGTATTTTTGCTATAGCGGCCCAACAGACTAAGGAAGGTATTTGTGTATTCTGATTTTTTTTTTTTTTTTTTTGCGTTACGCGGGCCTCTCACTGTTGTAGCCTCTCCCGCTGCAGAACACAGGCTCCAGACGCGCAGGTTCAGCAGCCATGACTCATGGGCCCAGCCTCTCCACAGCATGTGGGATCTTCCCGGACTGGGGCACAAACCCATGTCCCCTGCATCGGCAGGCGGACTCCCAACCACTGCGCCACCAGGGAAGCCCTATTCTGCTATTTTTTGGCTCCTAAGTGCCCCTTCTTCTCTTCCTCCCTGCACCATGTGCTGGTGGTGTCTGAAAGTAGTCCCTTTGCACAGCTCAGGAGGAGCACAGACAAGTCAACAGCACCCCAGGTTAAACTGATGTAAAGTTCTGTAATAGCCTGAATGGGAAAAGAAGTTGAAAAAGAATAGATACTTATATATGTATAACTGAATCACCTTGCTGTACATCTGAAACTAACACAACATCATTAATCAACTATATTCCAATATAAAATAAATTTTTTTTAAAAAAGTGACCTTGTGTTGCCCCCTGGAGAAAAGAGCACTAATTCCATCTGAGTGTATGGAATGGTTTCATGGAGGATGAGGGCATTAAGTTGGGCACTGAAAACAGAGTAAGATTTGAGTAAAGGAAGAGAGCAGGCCTTGGGGCTCAGGCAGGGGGCTGGGAAGGAGCAGGGGCTTTTTCCTGTCATTTTCCTTCAGCCTGAAGAGATTTATTTAACTTTTTTCATTCAGTTTGCTGCAATGGATTGACTTTGCTTGTTTGACTAAGAATGTCTTTATTTCATTTTCATGTTATAAAAAAAGCTGTGTATAGAATTCTAAGTTGACAATTGTTCTTTTACAGAAATTGGTGGTGAACATGGTAATGCCTCCCCATTCTTTATTCAGGGTGGTGAGAAGCCCTGCAGGTCTCCTGTTTATAAACTCTCAGCAGGTCACATCTGCCCAGACAACAATGGGCACAGAGAGTAAAACCTGCATCAGTTTATGCTGTATCCCTTCTAAGAAAACTATGTCAGGAGAACAGTTATCAGCTCATGGAACATAGGGCTGAAAGGGAATGAAAATCCATGGAAATATTTTTTTCTCTTCACAGTATTTTTCCATCTCTCCTTCAAGGCACTGCTTCTTCTGAAAGAGAGAGTCTTGAGCAGAGCACACATTCTGGGAAACACACCTTTATTTTTATTTATTTATTTATTTTTTAACATCTTTTTGGGGTATAATTGCTTTACAATGGTGTGTTAGTTTCTGCTGTACAACAAAGTGAATCAGCTATACATATACATATATCCCCATATCTCCTCTCTCTTGTGTGTCCCTCCCACCCTCCCTATCCTACCCCTCTAGGTCATACCTTTATTTTTAAGTGAAACATTTTCTAAACATATGTCACAATTTTGTTTGATGTTTGATGGCATTGGAGGGGTCTCATGTGTTCTCTTCAAATAATTGGATTTGTGTTTTTCCTTCAGCAAGTTTGGGACTTTGCATCTGTTACTGAGATAGGTCTAAGGTTGTCAGTTTCAAAGGTGAAAAGACTCCCCTTTAAAATTTCCATAAAACTCCTGTGTTGGAGCACCAGGTAAAATATATCATCACTCTATGACATTCTATAAAGCATTGTAATTTTCTAGTAAGGCTTATTGATGTCACTGTCAGCAACATAAAAACCAGGGGGAAAATTGTAAAAGGTCACCCAATTGCTTCTTTATATCTTGTCTCCAAAATGTGCAATACCATTAACATAAGTTAGGATTTAAAATTTAACTAAAAATTCCATTAGTCAGGTGTTGACAGCTTAGGTTTCCTTAGAACAAAGGCTTTAAAGGTTTGAGGTCAGGGCAAAAATATAAACTTTATAGGAGAACTCAACTTGAAATATTCAGTTTTTGCAGATGGAGCATGAATTGGTAAAAAGGGCAGATTTATCACATTAAATTAAAGATGGATATAATGCTCTTTCTCATTCCTCATGCCAACTGTTTTATTTTCTTAATTTGCTGCTGACTTTGACCTTCTCAATATCTATTCCCAGAAAGTTGGAGTAACTAGTCTTTCTGAATAAAGAATGGGGAGGCATTACCATGTTCACCACCAATTTCTGTAAAAGAACAATTGTCAACTTAGAATTCTATACACAGCTTTTTTTTTTAACATGAAAATGAAATAAAGACATTCTTAGGCAAACACAAGCAAAGTCAATCCATTGCAGCAAACTGAATGAAAAAAGTTAAATAAATCTCTTCAGGCTGAAGGAAAATGACAGTTCATAGAAACTTGTATCTTATGAAGGAAGGCAAAGCAGCAGAAATAATAGTCATGTAATTAAACATGACAGTCATTTAAAAACTTATTTTAAGGTTTAAAGAATCAATTCTCAAACTTTCTGGTCTGAAGACCCCTTTACATTTTGAAAAAGTTGAGAATAGCAAAGAGATTTTATTTTTGTAAATTATAGCCATTAATATATTTAACATATTAGAAACAAAAACTGAGGAATTATACATTATATTATATTACATATATAATATACTTGAAAATAGCAAGAATCCCATACATGTTAACAAAACAAGATCCTTTTAAAGATATATAACTATATTTTAAAACAAAAACATTAAAAAGAAGAATGGAACTGTTTTATATTTTTGCAAATTTCTTTAATGTCTGAATTAAGAGAAGACAGCTAGATTCTCATATCTGTTTTGTATTCAGTCTGTTACAGTAACATGTGCTATGTAGCCTCTGAAAATGCAAATATACTCTCATGAGAGAATAAGAATAAAATGGTAAATAAGGTTTTAAAATTATTCTGAAAGTAGTTTCAATCTCAAGAACAACCCAAAAGAATTTTAGGGACTTAAAGAGTTCCTGATTCAAAATTTGAGAAAATTTGATTTTGGAAAAAAATAATAACAATGTACTATAGAGTTGATAATATATGTAAAAGGATAAAATAGCACATAGGATGGAAAAGAGGAGATAAAAGCACACTTTTGCAAGGTATTCACACTCTACCAAAGCATTGTAATGCAATTTAAAAATAAACGATGAAAAGTCAAAATTATGTGTTAAAACCCATGAACAGCCACTGGGGGAAAAAAGGAAAGAGAGCAAAAATAAGAGAATTAAAGCTAATAAGGCAAAAGTGGAGATAAAGTAGAACATCAAAAGTTACTCACTTCATGTGGCACATATATACAATAGAATATTACTCAGCCATAAAAAGAAATGATTGAGTTATTTGTAGTGAGGTGGATGGACCTAGAGTCTGTCATAAAGAGTGAAGTAAGTCAGAAAGAGAAAAACAAATATCATATGCTAACACGTATATATGGAATCTTAAAAAAAAAATGGTTCTGATGAACATAGGGGCAGGACAGGAATAAAGACACAGACATAGAGAATGGACTTAAGAACACAGGGAAGGGGAAGTGTAAGATGGGACGAAGTGGGAGAGTGGCATGGACATATATACACTACCAAATGTAAAAGAGATAGCTAGTGGAAAGCAGCCACATAGCATAGGGAGATCAGCTCGGTGCCTTGTGTCCACCTAGAGGGGTGGGATAGGGAGGGTGGGAGGGAGACGCAAGAGGGAGGGGATATGGGGTTATATGTATACGTATAGCTGATTCTCTTTGTTATGAAGCAGAAACTAACACAACACTGTAAAAGCAATTATACTCCAATAAAGATGTTAAAAAATAGTTAATCATTTTATCCCCAGAAAGACAAAAAAAGAAGGAAAAAGGAACAATAAATGAGTGGGGTAAATAGTAAATAAATGGCAAGAGGGATGATTAAACACCAAAATAGCAGAAATTACATTATATTAAAATTAAACAGTCTGTTAAAAATTGTTTTTAAGTATTTAGTCTAATGCAAAACAGATAAATCAGGATTTTTTTTAAAGCAGGACAATAAAACTATATACATTAAATATAAAAACAGTGAAAGTATGGATAAAAGACATACCATTTTGAATTATAATCATAACTATAGTTATAGCTAATTATAACCAGCTTCAAAAGACACATTAAGATTAGATAAGGTAGTTTTCAAGACAAGGGAAAAACAGGAGCATTAAACAATGCTGAGTGAATAAATCAAGAAGACTTAAAATTTCTATATGTGAATATATCGATTATAGAGCTTTCACATCCATGAATGAAAAACTACATAAATACAGGTATTAAAAAAACAAATCTACAGTCATAGTGGGAGATTTTACCAGTCATATCTCAACTGCCATGATGCATTAGACCATTAAAAATAAAAAGAAAAGAAAAAAAATCACTAAGGAGAGAAAACATTTGAATAATAGAATACCACTATCAAACAACTTGGCCTAATTTACATTTATAAAACACTTCACCCCAAAAGAGCAGAGTATACATTCTTTTCAAGTGAACAATTAACATTCATCAAGATAAAAATACATATATGTGACCATAATACACCTTTCAAGAAATTTAAAGGATTGAAATTATGTAGTGTATGATCTCTGACCACAACAGAATTAAATTAGAAATCAATAAAACTATTTTAAAATACCCCCCCAAATATTTGGAAATTAAACAAGACAATTCCAAATAATGCATTAATCAAAGAAGAAACCACAAGAAACATTAAATAATAAATTTTAAAGTACATATTAAATGTATGAGATGCAGCTAAAGCAGCATTTATAAGAAAAGTATAGCTTTACATGCTTATGAATTATTATGAAAGATACAAGGTTCAAGTCAATGACCAAAGCTTCTACCTTAAGAATCTAGAAAAATATGCAAAGTACGTAGAAGGAAGGAAGGAACCAATAAATATGAAAGCAGAAACAACCAAAAGAGCAAGCAAATAGTAAAGAGAAGTCCAGTCTAACATACCAGAAGCTTGGAAGTCAGCACTCTACACTAACAAGTAAAAAGCTCAACAAACTGAAAAATCATTAACTCTCCTTAGATCCATCAGAGAAGTGAGGTCACAGGACAAACCACTGCCCCCAAAACTGGAGATCCACAGGGAGAGTCACAGATATCCACAAGCAGAAACCTGGGACACACATTCAAGAGTTTTACCTGTGGGAGCTCAAGCAGATTTTCACAGTGAAGATGAGAGAAAACTCTCCTGTGCTTCTGGTGGGGGGAGGGGAAAAGGAACGATTTTTAAATTAGACCAGAGCATTCTGTACTACTGGACAAGGTCTGTGCACAAGAGAAACTATTTTTGCAAAGTCTAACCTCTTGGAATTTTAACAGAACCTAATCAACCTGGGTTAAGGGAAATGCACAACTCCTACCCGATCTAGCCGTTGTGTAACACCTACAGGCATGAAAAAATGGAAAAACAAAACTGAGAGGCACTTGTAAAGTTCAGAGTGCTAGGCACAGCCTCACTAAAAAACTGAGGACTAATAATAAGACTGTAGAATGTTTCTCCTTCCCCATAACTTAATACTACGCTACTAAAGCCCTGTTTATGCCTAGCACATGCTGCCTGCCCTGACTCAAAAAATTGCAAAGCATACTAAAAGGCATAAAATACAGTCTGAAGAGAGAGAGCAAGTATCCAAACCAGACCAGGACAAGTCAAGGATGTTGGGATTATCAACAAGGAATTTTAAACTATGATTAAAACACTGAGGGTTTCTATTATATTTCTATATGTAAACACCTAACAAGTGGAAAATGAAATTAAAGCAGGACCATTTACAATGGTAGAAAAAAAGTCATGGTATACTTAAAATAAAATTAACAAAAATCATCAGGCCTGTACATAAAAGCTAAAAAATACTGAGAGAGGCTTACAAAGACCAATGAAAATGCATAGGTATATTATGTTAATGGGTTGGAAGATTGCATATCGTAAGGTTGTCATTTCTCCTTGAATCAGTCTATACATTCAATGCAATTCCAATCAAAATGACAGCAGGTAGACAATCTTGATCTGAAATTTACATGGAAACACAACTTACAAGGAAACAAACCATCCAAGACACAATTTACATGGAAAAGACTTAGATTTGCCAAAGCAACTTAGAAAAAGAGTAACAAATTGGAAGATTTAAATTACCTGTTTTCAAAACTTATGGTAAAGCTAAATAGTCATGACTGTGTAATGCTGGCATAAAGATAGCTATATGGATTAATAGAGCAAGTTACAGAGTCCAGAAATACTATAACATACACATCTTCAAGAGGTTTCAACATTGGTAGCAAGGTACTTTATTGGGGAAAGGACAGTCTTCTCAACAAATGGCCCTGGAACCATAAGTTATCCATATGGAGAAAATAAACCTTGACTCTTATCTCACAACATTACCAGAAATCAACTCAAAGTGAAACTGTTACATAAATGTAAAATAATCTTCTAATGTGGTTAAGCAATTATGGATTTGGGAAACTCTGTGCTGGAGCTGTTTAGAAAGCCAGAGATAAATGGCTCCAGAGACCATACCTTTAACTCAGACTACACTGTCTTCTAATATAGTGTGTTTTATTGGGTTTTCTTTCCTTTAAATTTTTATTGGAGTATAATTGATTTACAATGCTGTGTTAGTTTCTGCTGTACAGCAAAGAAAATCAGTTACACACATGTATATATATATATCCACTTTTTTTTAGATTCTTTTCTCATATAGGTCATTACAGAGTATTGAGTAGAGTTTCCTGTGCTCTACAGTAGGTCCTTATTAGTTACCTTTTTTATGTGTAGTAGTGTGTATGTGTCAATCTCAATCTCCCAGTTTATCACCCCCTTTCCCTCCAGTCACCATAGGTTTGTTTTCTACATCTGTGACTCTATTTCTGTTTTATAAATAAGTTCATTTGCACCCTTTTTTAGATTTCACATATAAGTGATATATGATATTTGTCTTTCTCTGTCTGACTTACTTCACTCAGTATGACAATCTCTAGGTCCATCCATGTTGCCGCAAATGGCATTATTTCATTCTTTTTTATGGCTGAGTAGTATTCCATTATATATATATAGGTACCACATCTCCTTTATCCACTCCTCTGCTGATGGACATTTAGGTTGCTTCCATGTCCTGGCTATTACAAACAGTGCTGCAATGAACACTGGGATTCATGTGTCTTTTCGAATTATGGTTTTGTCCAGATATATGCCCAGGGAGTGGGATTGCTGGATCATATGGCAGATTTATTTTTAGTTTTTTAAGGAACCTCCATAGTGGTTGTACTAATTTACATTCCTACCAACAGTATAGAAGGGCTCTCTTTTCTCCACACCCTCTCCAGCATTTATTATTTGTAGATTTTTTGATGATGGCCATTCTGACTTGTGTGAGGTGATACCTCACTGTAGTTTTGATTTGCCTTTCTCTAATAATTAGTGATGTTGAGCATCTTTTCATGTGCTTTTTAGCCATCTGTATGTCATAGTGTGTTAATTCTAACAGATCAGAGAAAGTTAAATACATAATGGAGTGACTTGCCTATTAGCAATTGATTAAATTATACATATCTGTCTGCCTTGAACAAAGCAACATAGTCACAAATAGTCTGCACATCAAACAAGGCAAGAGACTTCATTATGATAAAATGTTATGAAATAGAGAGCAGGGATGGGTTAGATAGAGCTTTATTCCAGCCACAGGACTGTGCAAATCAACCTTTTCACTCATGAGTCCAGAATGCAGGATTTGATTAAAAAATAGATTGATAATTCTAAAGCATTGCTACTATTTCTCCAGAGCTAGCTTATGCCTAGAATGTGATAAATTATTTATGCATATTTAAATGAATAGATGGTGAGAGTTCTAAGCCAAAAGGGTTATCCAAAATCAATATTCGAGGCTCTTCACTAGTTGATAGACAGGTTATAAAAATAACTTATCCCTTCTCTATGTTTGAGAAAACTGTGAGTCAGGGGGTTATCAGGAAATTATGGAAAACTTTAACACAAAATAGAACATAAGTGTCCAAGAGGGTTAAAACTCCAAATGCTCCAGACTGCTCAGAGAGACTGAAGTATCAGATGAGGCTTCTTGGGGCAGTAGGTGTTTGAGATATATTTAAACATAGATGTGAGGCAGAGTCAAGATGGCAGTGCAGAAAGACATGAAGTTAGTGTCTCCCTACAACTAGGGTGACTGCGGCTGCTGGTGGGGGACTCTGATGCCCAAGGAGATGGGAGGAACCCCAAAGTGAACTGGTAGGATGTAGGGGGACTGATGGGGGAGAAGAAATGGAGGCCAGACAGGATCGGCGCCCCTGAGGCAGGGGAGATCAGGAGAGGCAGATGGGAGGGACTCTCCAGGGAGAGCAGGAGAGGAGTGGAGGGAATTGCCTGGCCCACTAGGGTCAGGGATCCTGCTGAGCTCTCAGGCCGGAATCCCACGCGCAAAACCCCATCCAGGTGGAGTGGGTCCTGGGGGCATAGGAGGGAGGTTGGGGAGATCAGGAGAGGCAGGCAGGAGGAGCCATCCAGGATGAGCAGGAGAGGAGTGGAGGGTGATTGCCCTGCCCACTAGGGTCCAGGGAGCCTGCTGAGTACCCAGGCTAGTCCCCTGCCCTCCAAAGCACCCTCCAATCCGTGTGTGTCCTTGGGGGCATAGGAAAGAGGCTGAGAAGAGAACAGGAGGGGCAGGTGGAGGGGCCTTCTCAGACCAGAGAGCAGGAGAGGAGAGGAAGGGGTTTGCCCCACCCACTCAAGCCCAGGAAGTGAGCTGGGTTCCCAGGTGAGGTCCCCTGCCCTCCGAGACCAGGGATGGGGGTCACTCCAGGGCCCCTTCTGTTCCTTGAACCTAAGCCCCTCCCCCCACAGCCTCAAGGGCCATTTCCAGGACTGTGGGTCCTGAGCATTGGCCCTGCCCACTGGCTAAACCTCACCCTTGCTTAGGACATGCCCTCTACAGCCAAGGCATTCCCCACTCCCGTTTTTTATTTTTGTTTTGCCTCAGATGGCTTGCAGGGTCTTTGTTCATGAGACCAGGGTCTGGCTGAAGCTCCTGCAGTGGGAGCTCCAAGTCTGAGCCACTGGACTAACAGAGAACCTCAGACCACAGGGAATATTCATCAGAGTGAGGTCTCATGAAGCTCTTCATCTCAGCACCAAGACCCAGCTCTACACAATAGCCTACAAATACCAGTGTAGGAAGCCTCAGACCAAACAACCAGTAAGACAGGAAAACAATCCCACTCATAAAAAAAAAAAAAGAGACAGCAAAAAAATGTATCACAGATGAAGGAGCAAGGTAAAAACCTGTAAGACCAAATAAATGAAGAGAAAATAGGAAATCTACCTGAAAAGCAAGTCAGAGTAATGATAGTAAAGATGATCCAAAATCTCAGAAATAGAATGGAGGCACAGATGGAGTAAATACAAGAAATGTTTAAGCAAGATCTAGAAGAACTAAAGAACAAACAAACAGAGATAAACAACATAATAACTGAAATGAAAAATACACTAGAAGGAATCAATAACAGAATAACTGAGGCAGAAGAATGAATAAGTGAGCTGGAAGACAAAATGGTGGAAATAACTTCCGAGAATCAGAATAAAGAAAAAAAAAATGAAATGAAGACAATCTCTGAGACATTTGGGACAACACTAAACACACCAACATTCAAATTATAGGGGTCCCAGAAGAAGAAGAGAAAAAGAAAGAGTCTGAGAAAATATTTGAAGTATTATAGATGAAAACTTCCCTAACATGGGAAAGGAAGTAGTCACCCAAGTCCAGGAAACACAGAGAGTCCCATACAAGATAAACCCAAGGAAAAACACACCAAGACACATATTAATTAAACTAACAAAAATTAAATTCAAAGAAAACATATTAAAAGCAGCAAGGGAAAAACAAAAAATAATATACGAAGGAATCCCCATAAGGTTATCAGCTGATTTTTCAGTGGAGACTCTGCAGGCCAGAAGGGAGTGGCAGAATATACTTAAAGTGATGAAAGAGGAAAACTTATAACCAAGATTACTCTACCCAGCAAGGATCTCATTCAGATTTGACAGAGAAATCAAAAGCTTCACACACAAACAAAAGTAAAGAGAATTCAGTACCACCAAACCAGCCTTACAATAAACGCTAAAGAAACTTCTCTATGCAGGAAACACAAGAGAAGGAAAAGACTCACAAAAACAAACTCAAAACAATTAAGAAAATGGTCATAGGAACATACATATCGATAATAACCTTGAATGAAAATGGATTAAGTGTCCCAATCAAAAGACCTAGACTGGCTGAATGGATACAAAAACAAGACGCGGATATATGCTGTCTACCAGAGACCCATTTCGGACCTAGGGACACATACAGACTGCAAGTGAAGGGATGGAAAATGATATTCCATGCAAATGGATATCAAAAGAAAGCTGGAGTAGCAATACTCATATCAGATAAAATAGACTTTAAAATAAAGACTGTTATAAGAGATAAGGTGGGACACTACATAATGACCAAAAGATTAAACCAAGAAAAAGATATAACAATTATAAATGTTTATGCACCCAACATAGGATCACATCAACACATAAGGGAAATGCTAACAGCCATAAAAGGGAAAATTGATAGTAACACAATAATAGTAGGGGACTTTAACACTCCACTTACACCAATGGACAGATCATCCAAAATGAAAATAAATAAGGAAACACACGCTTTAAATGATACATTAAACAAGACGGACTTAATTGATATTTATAGGACATACCATCTAGAAACAACAGAATACACTTTCTTCTCAAGTGCTCAAGGAACATTCTCCACAATAAATCATATCTTGAGTCACAAATAAAGCCTCAGTAAATTTAAGAAACTGAAATTGCATCAAGTATCTTTTCCAACCACAATGCTATGAGACTAGATAACAATTATAGGAAAAAATCTGTAAAAAATGCAAACATATGGAGGCCAAACATTATGCTACTAAATATCCAAGAGATCACTGAGGAAATCAAAAAATACCTAGAAACAAATGACAATGAAAATATGATGACCCAAAACCTATGGGATGCAGCAGAAGCAGTTCTAAGAGGGAAGTTCAAAGCAATACAATCCTACCTCAAGAAGCAAGAAACAACTCAAAAAAACAACCTAACCTTACACCTAAAGCAATTAGAGAAAGAAGAACAAAAAACCCAAAAGTTAGCAGAAGGAACGAAATCATAAATATCAGATCAGAAATAAATGAAAAAGAAATGAAGGAAACAATAGCAAAGATCAATAAAACTAAAAGCTTGTTCTTTGAGAAGATAAACAAAATTGATAAACCGTTAACCAGACTCATCACGAAAAAAAGGGAGAAAACTCAAATCAATAGAATTAGAAATGAAAAAGGAGAAGTAACAGCTGACACTGCAGAAATACAAAGGATCATGAGAGATTACTGCAAGCAACTATTTGCCAATTAAATGGACAACCTGGAAGAAATGGACACATTCTTAGAAATGCACAACCTGCCAAGACTGAACCAGGAAGAAATAGAAAATGTAAGCAGACCAATCAAAATCATTGAAATTGAGATTGTGATTAAAAATCTCCAAAAAACTAAAGCTGAGGACCAGATGGCTTCACAGGCAAATTCTATCAAACATTTAGAGAAGAGCTAACACCTATCCTTCTCAAACTCTTCCAAAATATAGTAGAGGGAGGAACACTCCCAAACTAATTCTACGAGGCTATCACCACCCTGATACAAAAACCAGACAAAGATGTCACAAAGAAAGAAAACTACAGGCCAATATCACTGATGAACACTGATGCAAAAATTCTCACCAAAATACTAGCAAACAGAATCCAACAGCACCTTAAAAGGATCATACACGATGATCAAATGGGGTTTAACCCAGGAATGCAAGGATTCTTCAATATACACAAATCAATCAATGTGATACACCATATTAACAAATTGAAGGAGAAAAATCATATGATCATCTCAACAGACACAGAAAAAGCTTTTGACAAAATTCAACATCCATTAATGATAAAAACCGTCCAGAAAGTAGGCATAGAGGGAAGTTACCTGAACATAATAAAGGCCATATATGACAACCCCACATCCAATATCATTCTCAATGGTGAAAAACTGAAAGCATTTCCACTAAGATCAGGAACAAGACAAGGTTGCCCACATTCACCACTATAACTCAGCATAGTTATGGAAGTTTTAGCCACACCAATCAGAGAAGGAAAAGAAATATAAGGAATCCAAATTGGAAAAGAAGAAGTAAAGCTGTCACTGTTTGCAGATGACATGATACTATACATAGAGAATCCTAAAGATGCTACCAGAAAACTACTAGAGCTAATCAATGACTTTGGTAAAGTAGCAGGCTACAAAATTCATGCAGAGAAATCTCTTGCATTCCTATACACTAATGATGAAAAATCTGAAAGAGAAATTAAGGAAACACTCCCATATACCATTGCAACAAAAAGAATAAAATACTTAGGAATAAACCTACCTAAGGGGACAAAAGACCTGTATGCAGAAAACTATAAGATACTGTTGAAAGAAATTAAAGATGATCCAAACAGATGGAGAGATACACCATGTTCTTGGATTGGAAGAATCAACATTGTGAAAATGACTATATTACTTAAAGCAATCTACAGATTCAATGCAATCCCTATCAAACTACCAATGACATTCTTCACAGAATTAGAACAAAAAAATTTACAATTTGGGGCTTCCCTGGTGGCGCAGTGGTTGAGCGTCTGCCTGCCGATGCAGGGGACACAGGTTCATGCCCCGGTCCGAGAAGATCCCACATGCCAAGGAGTGGCTGGGCCCGTGAGCCATGGCCGCTAAGCCTGCGTGTCCAGAGCCTGTGCTCCACAATGGGAGAGGCCACAATGGTGAGAGGCCCACATACCAAAAAAAAAAAAAATTTTACAATTCGTATGGAAACACAAAAGACCCCAAACAGCCAAAGCAATCTTGAGAAAGAAAAACAGAGTTGGAGGAATCAGGCTCCTGGACTCCAGACTATACTACAAAGCTACAGTAATCAAGACAGTATGGTACTGGCACAAAAACAGAAATATAGATCAATGGAACAGGATAGAAAGCCCAGGGATAAACCCATGCACATATGGTCACCTAATTTACAACAAAGGAGGCAAGAACATACAATGGAGAAAGGATAGCCTCTTCAATAAGTGATGCAGGGAAAACTGGACAGATACATGTAAAAGAATGAAATTAGAACAGTCCCTAACACCACACACAAAAATAAACTCAAAATGGATTAAACACCTAAATGTAAGGCAAGACACTATCAAACTCTTAGAGGAAAACATAGGCAGAACACTCTATGACATAAATCATAGCAAGATCCTTTTTGACCCATCTCCTAGAGAAATGGAAATAAAAACAAAAATAAACAAATGGGGCCTAAGGAAACTTCAAAGCTTTTGCACAGCAAAGGAAACCATAAACAAGACCAAAAGGCAAGCCTCAGAATGGGAGAAAATATCTGCAAATGAAACAACAAAGGATTAATCGCCAAAATATATAAGCAGCTCATGCAGCTCGATATCTAAAAAAACCAAACAATCCTGTTAAAAAATGGACAGAAGACCTAAATAGACATTTCACCAAGGAAGACATACAGATGGTCAAGAGGCACATGAAAAGATGCTCAACATCACTAATTATTAGAGAAATGCAAATCAAAACTACAATGAGGTATCACCTCACGTCAGTCAGAAAGGCCACTATCAAAGAATCTAGAAACAATAAATGCTGGAAAGAGTGTGGTGAAAAGGGAATCCTCCTGCACTGTTGGTGGGAATGTAAATTGATACAACCACTATGGAAAACAGTATGGAGGTTCCTTAAGAAACTAAAACTAGAACTACCATATGACCCAGCAATCCCATTACTGGGCATATACACTGAGAAAACCATAATTCAAAAAGAATCATGCACCACAATGTTCATTGCAGCACTATTTACAATAGCCAGGACGTGGAACCAACCTAAATGTCCATTGACAGATGAATGGATAAAGAAGATGTGCCACATATATACAATGGAATGTTATCCATAAAAAGAAACGAAATTGAATTATTTGTAGTGAGGTGGATGAGCCTAGAATCTGTCGTATAGAGTGAAGTAAGTCAGAAAGAGAAAATCAGATACCATATGCTAACACATATATATGGAATCTAAAAATACAATGGTACCTAGTTGCAGGGCAGGAATAAAGAGATAGACATAGAAAATGGGCTTGAGGACATAGGGTGGGAGGGTGAAGCTGGGGCGAAGTCAGAGTAGCATCAACAAACATACACTACCGAATGTAAAATAGTTGGCTGGTGAGAAGCAGTAGCATAACACAGAGAGGTAGGGTCTGTGCTTTGCGATGACCTAGAGGGGTGGGATAAGGAGGATGGGAGGGAGGCACAAGAAGGAGGGTGTATGGGGACGTGTGTATGCATATGGCTGATTCACTTTGTTGTGCAACAGAAACTAACCCAGTATTGTGAAGTAATTATACTCCTATAAAGATCTATTTTTTAAAAATGCTAAATATAAAATTACCATATGATCCAGCAATTCCACTGCTAGGTATATATCTAAAGGAATTGAAAGCAAGCATTCAAACAGATACTTGCTTGCTGATGTGGATAGCAGCATTATTCATAACAGCCAAAAAGTGGAAACAACCCAAATATTCGTCCATGGACAAATAAAATGTGGTACATACATTGGAATATTATCCAACCACAAAAAGGAATGAAGTACTGATACATGTTACAACATGGACGAACATTACGCTAAGTGAAATAAAATGGATATAAACAGACAAATTTTGTATGATTCCATTTCATGAGTTACCTAGAACAGGCACATTCATAGAGACAGAAAGTAGATTAGAGCTTACGAGGGACTGAGGAGAGAGGTATGGGGAGTTTTTGCCTATGTTGTGACCTTCTATTTGGGATGATGAAAAATTTTTGGAAATGGATAGTGGTAATGGTTACACAATATTGTGAGTGTGACTAATGCCACTGAATTAAACACTTAAAAATGTTTAAAATGGCAAGCGTATGTTATATATATTTTACTACAATTTTTAAAAGATTAATAATGTAGTATACCAAAAGCCATTGAATTTTACACTTTAAATGGGTAAATTGTATATAATATGTGAATTATATCACAATAATAACTGGACTCCACATGCAAAGGAATGAAGGCGGACCCCAATTTCACATCATATACAAAAGTTAACTCAAAATGGTTCAAAAGGGCTTCCCTGGTGGCGCAGTGGTTGAGAGTCCGCCTGCCGATGCAGGGGATACGGGTTCGTGCCCTGGTCTAGGAAGATCCCACATGCCGCGGAGTGGCTGGGTCCGTGAGCCAAGGCCGCTGAGCCTGCGTGCCCGAAGCCTGTGCTCTGCAACGGGAGAGGCCGCAAAAGTGAGAGGCCCGCGTACTGAAAAAAAAAAAAAATGGTTCAAAGACCTAAATTTCAGAACTAAAATTATAAAACTCTTAGAATAAAACATAGGCATAAATCTTCATGATCTTGGATTAGGTAATAATTTCTTAAATATGACACCAAGAGCACAAACAATGAAAGAAAAAATAAACTGGACATCATTGACATTTTAAACTTTTGTGTTTCAAAGGACACTGTAAAAAAAAGGAAAAAGACAACCCATAGGTTAAAAAATATTGGCAAATTATATATCTGATAAGGTATATATCTTATCTGGTGACAAGGGATATAATATATCTAGAATATATAAAGATCATTTACAACTTAATAATAAAAAGACAAGCCCAATGTTTTAAGTGGGCAAAGGATTTGAATTGACATTTATCCAAATAAGATATAGAAGTGGCTGATAAGTATGTGTAAAGTCGTTCAATATTACTACCCTTCAGGGAAATGCAAACCAAAACCACAATGAGATACTTCATACCCACTAGGATAGTTATAATTAAAAAGACAGACAATAAGTGGGAGATACAAACTGTTGGGTATAAGACAGGCTACAAGGATGTATTATACAACATGGGGAACATAGCCAATAGTTTGTAATAACTGTAGATTGAGTATAATGGTTAAAATTGTATAAAAATAAAAGATAAATTTTTTTTAAAAATTCAAAAGGATTCCTGGCTCTTTGTTAAAAAAAAAAAAAAAGACAAACAATAACAAGCATCATATAATGCCAGTGGGAATATAAAATAATTCAGCCACTTTGGAAAATGTTCTAAAATTGATTGTGGTTGATGATGGTTGCATAATTCTATGTATATTTTAAAAGCATTAAATTGTACACTTTGAGTGACTTTTATGATATATAAGTTTTATCTCAATAAAGCTGTTTAAACAAACAAACAAAAAAAAAAAACCCATAGATGTGAAAACTTACTGAATGTCATTCTTCCTGGGAGGAACATGCCCTTTATTTGCATTACCGTTATTTTTCAGGGCCTGCCTTTTCCATGGAGTTTGTGCATTTAAAGCTCTAACTGTTGTGAACTCTTAGTTAATGGATTCTGAATGAGGCTTTAGCACTTAAAGCACTTTCCACACGACAAGATGATGGACAGGCTAATAGCACATGTATTTGAAGTGAGGACTCCTGACAAGTGAACTGCTTTAAATAGTTAGTAATTTAACCTACAGAAAAACAATGACACTGGTCATTGCGATCTTAAATAGGGCTGTGCGTACTTTATAGCTATAGACACGAGCTTGACCCAAGATTGGGAAAATATGTGATAAATACAATGGTAGTAAAGATTAAACATGGGGGGGAAAGAACAAAAAACTGATGGCCAGTTAAATCAAATTCATAAGAAAACCAGCTGCATATTCTTACAGAGACTGAAAGAGAAATCCTGAGATCATGAAATGAATTTCAGTAAAAATCAGAAGCTTAATGCATGTTAGACCACCTAAAAAACCCCCATAAAAGCAGAAACCCTGAATCTCAGGAGCATTTAGAACCAGCCTTCCTACTATCCCCTGTGAGAGACATGAAGAGAAAAACCTCTCTGGATACCCAGTGAAACCAGAATGAAACCAGAAGCCCTAACTAATCCTTGTAAAGGGTTCCTTACAGTACTTTAACTTTCCTTATCTGTTTCTTTAACATTTAACTCTGTTTTGTATCCACATAAAACTGGAATTCTACATGGGATAGCTGCACACTTCACAAATCAGAGATGTCAAATATATCCCATCTTTAGGTAGTCTGTGTTAGAAAAGACAGTTGTTGATTTCATCATCTTATATCTCCAGTAAAATTATAAGCCCAAGAGAAAAAGAAAAATTCTCCTTGATAGCGTATCTCTATTTCTTCTTTCTTTCCTCTATACCTATTATTCCCATTTAAACTGGAATACCATTTGCTTCCTAATCCTGAGCTGAGATTTCCATTCTCCAGTTTGATTTTTTTCCTGTTCATTTACTACCTTAGGGGAGCATCCAGGATGGCTGGGAGGAGAAGACGGTTTCTTCTCCTTTTGGTACCCCAGAGTTGAGGGGTCATATTACCCTAGAAATCAGGAAAAAAATTAGCGTGATCTACACAAGATCAATTGATCTACAAAAGATCAATTGCTCTACAAACAGCCCTTTGATCCCTCCACCATGTCTAGAACAGAATTATCTCCACCCAGGTGTACCCAGGCTCCTTACCTATGAAGCTTTCACAACCAGTGGGCTCAATTCTAGCAGAACACCAGAGAAGGAAAAATCTGTTTTATACATTAAAGAAGGTGTATTTTTTTTTTCTTCCCTTGGAGTTCTTTCTCAATTTCATTATTTGGTTAACCACAGTTTTCTATGGTTACATAAGAATTTACCACGAAAATAATGACTTAAACCACACCTATATATTATCTCATTTCCACAGGTCAGAAGTCCAGTTGGCTCAACATGGTCACCAGAGTCACCAGGCAAAAATCCAGGTGCAAGCCAGCTGGGTTCTTACCTGGTGCTCTGGGAGAGAATCTATTTCCATGCTCGTAAAGTTGTTTGCCACATTCAGTTCTGTGTGGTTGTAGGACTGAGATCCCCAGTTCCTCGCTGCTGTTTTCTGAGGGGTTGTTAGTTTTGCTTCTAGGGATCGCCCACCCTCCCCAGACCCATCCATGTTCCAAGCCTGTGACAGCTGTCAAATTCTCCCAGTGCTTGGAATATCTGACTTCCCCTCTGCCTTTCCCTTTCAAGGACATGTGTCATGACCTTCTAACTCACCCAGCTAGTTCAGGGCAATTTCTCTATATTAAGGTCAACTGATTAGAAATGTCAATTATGCCTTCAAAATCCCTTTGCCAGGTAACATATTTATGAGCACCATATCTCCGGTGATTAGCACCTGGAATCTTGTAAGAGGGGAAAGTTGGATATTCTGCTTGTAAGATGAGGCTATTAGTCAGATATATATTGTTTCATTTTTAATTCATTTTGCCATAAGATTTTAAATTTTAAATACTGGGCTTATTTTACATATTAATTTTCAAAGAGAAGAACTTGTTTAGTGTGGATGCCTTTAACTCTTATTGTTTAAGGAATCTAGAAATTTTGTTTTCTTTCTCTTTTTAAATCTAACGATTATTGTATATCATTTTTATTAATAATTTATGATTGTTGTTACAAATTTTCAGAACAATCTTGTTCTCAAATTTTAACACTAACTGCAAATGTCCTTTTTATTCCTATCTTAATTTTTTAATTCAATTTAAAAATTTTATAGATTTGATCATGTTATTCTCCATTTAAAATCTTTCAAAATCTCCTCCTGACATGAGATAAATCCCAAATGCCATCCAATAAGACACACGATCATTTATTACACAGCCTCATTCTACAGATATCATTTCATTTTTGGTCTGTTGTTGACCTATCCTTGCTATGCAGGTCACAGAATTCTATAAACAAGCTGCAATAACTTTAAAAGTAATGAATTGTAGAGAATGTTATATAACAAAAACAAAACTAAATGGAAACAAGAACAATGTCTGAAAAAATCCCAAATATTTGGAAATTCAACAACACACTTTGAAATAATCCACGGATCAAAGAGAAATCACAAAATAAATTAGAATCTTTTGAACTGAATGAAAATGAAAATATAGCATACCAATAGTTGTGGGATATAGCTAAAGCAATGGCTGCAGGAATTTTTATAGCATTAAAAGCTTAAATTAGAAATGGAAAAAGAAGTAAAATTAATTATCTGTCATAAGAATCTAGGGAAATAAAGAGCAAATTAATTGCAAAGAATTTAGAAGCTAGGAAAAAATAAAAAGAAGCTTTAAAACAAATGAAATATAAAATGGACAAATAAGAGAAAATTAAGGAAGCCAGAGCTGGTTATTTAAAAAGGCCAATAAAATTGATATATCTCTATAATGATCAACAAAATAAAAGGAAAAGACACAAATTTTCAATATCAAAGATAAGAGATTGACCATCACTATATATTCTACAAATATTAAATGAATAATAAGGAAATAATGTGAAAATTTTTATGTCAATAAATTTGGCAATCTAGGTAAAATAAACAAATTCCCTGATACAAAGCTGACACAAGAGAAAATAGAAAATCTGAGTAACACTTATCTACTAAAGGTTGCATGTTCCAGCCTTCCCAGATCCATCGCCACCCTCCACCCCACTCTCTGCACTCTAGTTCTGTTCCCTCAACTCACTAATGTCCGTTTGGAACAATGCATAATCGTGTTCTTAGTGAGCCTGAAGCAAAAAACTGCCACCTCTTCCTCACCTTCCTGAAAGGCAGTACAAATATTTCAGACTTTTAGAAATAGAAAGAAGGCGTTTAGTTCTCATATAGGAGTTGGGGGTGGTGATGCTCTATTCTTTCCTTGTAAAGCTCCCACCCTGCCAAAAAATAACTAAATAAAGAGTACTTGATATTATTTTTTTTAATTAACACACCCTATCATACATGGAGAGAGATAGAAATAAATATTTAGGTAGATATATACATTTACCTATCTTCATTTTTATCTGTGTCTTTTTATTTTTCCTCCTTGACATATCCTAATTGTATTGGGCATATCCTCCTTAGGAAGCTTAGATGATTTATAAGAAGCTGACTTCCTTCTTTCCTTCCTTCCTTCCTTCCTTCCTCCCCTATTTCCCTCTTTTCTTCCTTCCCCACTTCCTTCCTTCCTCTACTAATTTAGTATATTCCAGATAGCAGTATGCTTCAAAACATTATTTTAAATATTAACTCAATAACATCCCTAATTGCAAGTGTTACTCCTAGCTGCCTAAGCAAATCAGATTCAGACCATTTCTTTTCTCTTCTTCTATTGAAGTTATTTCTGTTTCCTGTGATTGGTTCCAGAATAGAGATGGCACAGTTCTGGCCAGTGGGGTAAAAGGAGAGGTTTGCCACTGGCTCCAGAGGAAACTCCCAGGAGAGTGTACAGAGCTGTCCTCCCCACTCCCAAGTGTGAATGAAGAATCCTGGAGTCCCAGGTCCTAGAAGCATCCTTGCTCAGGAAACCAGACCTGGGAAGATTTGGGCTGTAAGTCAGAAAGCATGGAATAGGGACAGAAAACCTGGGTCCCACATGACTCAACTGAGCAGGGGGTCCCATCAACACTGAAACGATGGTACCTTGAATCTCCAGTGCATGAGCCCTGGACTCTTTCTTACTGTTCAAGGCAGATATGGGTAGTTTCATGTGATTGAAAATACCCCAAATGATTCACAGAAGAATCTGGTTGTTTCTAATTAACTGGACAATGTACATTGACAAAGAAAACACCCAGTCAACAAAATCTGGGAAGTTTATCTAAATAGAAGACCTGGTCCCAGAGACCAGCTTGCCTTTAATGATAGAAAAATTTGTTATTTCCCTATTCTGGGCTGTGTTTTCTGCTTCCTCTTTCTTAACACTCATGCAGATTAGAAAAATTATTCCAGGGGATTCAGTAAATGTGTAAATGAATGGCAACACCCACACAAAGTTAATTATGATTAAATTTATTTTGTTTCCAACTTGGTCTGATTTATTATAAGGAAGTAAGTTTTTAGTTAATCCGGGCACCAATACAATACTTCAGAATATTATTTTAAATATTAACTCAGACTCATTTTAATTGCACGTGTGCCCCTTGAATAATTTAAGTCAATCAAATTCAGCCAATCTCCATTGCCTCTGTTTGGATATGGAGTAGAGATATGGCACCATCTGAACCAATGAAATATAAGAAGTTTGTGGCTAGCTTTAGAGGAATTTCTTGTTGCTCTCCTGGGGAATGTCCGGGAGCAGCCAGCCCTGTCCATCTCAAGTATGAATTAGAAACACTGGAACCTTAAGTCCTGGTCACTCCACCTTCAGGGATCCAGCCCTGGCAGGAGCTGCACCGTGGACCAGGGACTGCAGAGACAGAAAGCCTGGGTCCCCTATAATTTTCCTGAGCAATAGAACACATCAGTACCAAGGCCAGTGGCTCCGTGGCCCTCCAGGGAGTGTGTCAGGGCTTCCCCTATTCCTTACTAAGCAGTGAGAGGAGGGTTTGTCCTTCCAACTGCTGGAAACACCCTCACATGTTCACAGACCCTCAAAGCTAAGAGAATGAGGTTGTTTCTAATTACTTGGACCTTGATAAAGAGAAGGGCCCAGTGAACTATGACTGGGAAGTTTACTCTGAATAGGAGACCTGGTCCAGAGACAAGGTTGCCTTAATTACAGGTAAATTTGTTATTTCCCCTGTCTGTGTTTTGGCCCTTCCTCAGTTTGAATGCTCAAGCAGGTAAGAAAAATTACTCCATAAGACTCAGTGAATGTGTAAATGAATGGCAACACCCGCACAAATTCAACTATAATTGAATTTAGCGTGCTTCCGTCCTGATCTGATTCGTTATGAAGTAAGTTTCTGGACAGCTTTGAATTGATAGTAGAATAGTGTATCATTCTCCAGTAACTTCCTGAAGTCACTGTTAACAGTCAGCCAGTGGCTGTGATTTAAAATGTATTCCATTTGGAAGCCAGCCATAGGACCTCCACTACAGAAGTGAGAGGAAATGGCGTATGTGCATGGCCTTCTTTCAAACTACACAGCGGCAAAACTTCTGGATGAATATACTTATCATCAGACTTCACGATATGACGATTCTGGTCTGATCATGGCTCCAAGGAACTTATCCTACTAGTACACATCTTCCCGAAGTCACTGGTGAAATCTCTGCATCTATGGAAGGAGCTCCATGTTATAGAAGTGTTTTTATGCACCTGTTGGAAGAAATTGACTCAGGTACAGCCATTCAAATGTCCTCTCCCTGGGCTTTATATCCTGAGCAAGTGACTTCAAGCGGTGGGCCAGTTGACAATCATATTGCTGCAAGAGGCAGGGTTGATGCTGTGCAGACCAAACTCTTCCCATGGCATGACCTCTGGTACCCAATTCATCTTGATGCCTGTCTAGTTCTCAAGCCCTGTCAAGCTTTTTCTCTGAGCTCCTCAGAGGGTTCCCGTAAATTCCATCTTTGATTAACATGGCCAGAATGGTTCTCCCCTGCTAGTAACCAGAACTGTGATTTCAACAGACACTCAGGACTCCCACCTTTCTCCTACTCTGAGAGACTCATTATCATATTAATGGGATTCCAGTACATTTCCCCATACTGTAAAGAGTGTGAAGAGAGAGAAAACAAGTTTTATTACTGTGTCCAAGGAGCATCACGGCACGGTGAGCCTGATTTCGGTACATCCAAATGAGTAAGGTGATTGCTTTGATCACCACCGCTTCCACTGTGTATCTGCTCTTGTGACATCTCACCTGGATATGTCAATAGTGCCCTAGAATGCAGTGAAGAGAATTGAATGCAATGGCTTTGGAGCCACTCATGTCCAAGTCAAATGTTCAGTTTTGCCTTGATTATTGTATCATTCATGGCAAGTTTCTTAACCTCTTTGACTCTTATTTCTTTAAAATGAATATAATGTTAGTACTGAAAGGATAAGAGATGCTAGAGGTAGTAGCTGGCACACCTGTGTGTACCATAGATGGTAGTTATTATTGTTACTATTATTATTATTACTAATATCATCATTGTTCCAATCTCTCCCACTCAAACCTGCCTGCACTTTAATGCCAGAGGGACTGAAATCAGATCACTTTTTCAGAAGCTCACACTTCGGAGTTGGATAGGTCTGCTTGAAATTTGGACCTGCCAACTTCCAGTAGTGTGAGAATTCAAGCGTAAATGGAATTCGAAAAGTTGGTTACTACCAATTAGCAAGCACTTAATCATATTTGAGTATCTGAGCCTCAGTTTATTTCTCTGTGAAAGGGAGGTAAAGTTACCCCTCCTAAGACTTGTGGGAGTTAAATTAGATGGTATTTTTAACACCCAGAACTGTAGTGGCTGATAGTAAGTGTACAATTTCCTTTAGTTTCCTACTGTTTTCTCCACCTTTTCTTCTTCCTTTTTTTCTCCTCACAACACTTAGAAAATGACTGTCTTTTCAGTCTAATACTCAAACTCTCGCTCACCTTGGCTTCTGTTCATTCTTTAGGTCTCATCTTCAACTTCTTTCCTAATCAGTCCTCCACCCTCTCCAGACCTCCCTCGGTAGCACCTCCCAATTTCTGCACGCTACTGTCCCCATCTGTGCCTCTGTCCTCACTACTCTTCCTACCTCACAGGTTTTGCCTGCATCTTGGCTTCGCCATTGCTGCAGCCACTTTTGGTTTCCTCACAGCTGAGCATCTGTGTGTGTCCCGCTCTCCCTCCTTGCTGTCCTGGTCCACACCTGCACCCACGGTGTCACTTAAACACAGGTGTCTGTCTTCTCACTAATTAGACACTAGGTTTCTGGAGGACAGTGAGGCATAATTCAACACTCTCTCTCTCAGTGGCCACAGAAACATAGGGCCTCTCTCTCGACTCCTTGATATTTTCACCGCTTATCTATCCCCCAGTAAAGGATTGGACTAATTAATTCATTTTCTCTCTTTACTTTGACAGTTGAACAGGACAATATTTATTAGACATTACAGAATTGAAGAAGACATACCTTTTTGAATTTAGAAGTGTATATTTATGAACCACAAAATAAAATTCCCCAATCAAAATTATCAATCCTCATCCCTTTTGTTATTTTTGTTAAAACATACATTATTTTGTAAATGAACCAGAGGAGCTGGGTTTCGGGCTTCTTCTTGTGTTTTTATGCATCATTCATCACTTCATTGTGATGAGAGAGACTGTTGGCATCGTGGCTGAGAGCGTGGCCAATCCCAGCCCTGCCACTTGCCAGCCATGTGGTCCTGGCAAAGGAGGACCACCCTCCTGCTGCTGGGCAGGCACCTGGTTAGCCCTGTGTGGGATATAAGATGAATGTGGCTCTGAGGGTACTTACCCTCCCAATCACAAAGAAGGCCAAGTCTCTTCTTCCTTTATTAAGTGAGGGAGACTGGGTAAGGGGTTTCTCTGAAGTCCTGTTAGGGACTCTATAGTTCTTCTCTTAAGTCACCTCCAGCCACTAGATGCATCTGAACCAGCTGGGTGATGTCCAGCACCTGCAGCCCATGCCAACTTGACAAGTGGCCCATTGGAGGGGAAGGTTTTGATGAAATGGCCTCTCAGGACAAGTCCTCTTGCAAGGTGGGACAAGGTAGGACATTACCCTACCTTGACAGTTTGGCAGGGTGGAGGAGAACTCCCACCAAAATGAACACACACTAATAAGTTAGCCCACCATGTTCTGTGGATGCTGATGGAAGACAAAAAATCCCAAGGTCAGAGAAAAAGAACTTCACTACTCACAGTAAAAGCAGCAGCAGGGTTATGCCCATAATCCTGTTGCTTCCTTGAGGTCCAAATCCCGCTGAGTGATTCCAAAGTCCAGGGAAAGACTGCGTGTACAATGGCGCATAACCATGAAGAAGAACCCTGAGCCTAGGGAATCTGTCACTTCTAGTGTAAGTAGGAAGCAAGCTAGTCCTCTGGCACCACCAAATCAGAGAGAGATCGGGTGCAGCAAGGACCACCAGGTGGTATATCCTTTGCTGTGCTATCTCATTTTTCAAAATTGCAAGCTGAATAAACACAGCAATCCTGAGAAGTGGCCAGGTGAAGGAACATTCAGGGCATCAAGATGTTGACCCACTCAGCAAGACGAGTAGGAGTGAAAGAGGCCCATGGTGGGCTCCCTCCGACTCCATCTCCCTGGTAAACTGCTGCCATAACATATCCTTTGGCAAAATTCATTGGCTAGCACAAGTGTGTGTCTTTATTGCAGAGATTCATTTTTATTCTTGGAAAGGAACAAAAGAAACAGTCATTTAAGGAATTTAAAACCTTAGGAAATGGGAAGCAAAATGGCCCAATTTGAAGACATTTACTTCAACATTTATCACAGAGCAACTAAATGTATTCCGAATGATGCAGGAGAAGATAATCATGGGAAAATTCATTGTTTCGTTAAAATTATCATTCATATAGCATGCGTTTGTTGGCAAGAAGTATTTAAGCCAAGAATACAATGATTTGTAAGAACCAAATTGAGAAGTCCTGGTTTAGCAAAATGCAGTCAAAGTCTGGACTGTGGTTAGCTACTATGCCTTGAAAGGTTTACAATGCAAAATTGACAAGCAGCTGTTTCATCCATATATTGTTATTATCAAACATTTATAATTGCATTCTTGATTTAAATGCATTTCAATTCAGACATCAAAGAATACTTCTCATCCCTGAAGAAAAGTAAAAACTACACAATTAGATATAATGGCATAAAAGTTTTAATAGGTTTTTGGAATACTGTGGTTTTGTAGAGGTGGTATTTATAGCTTAATATAAATTCTGAATGCAGTACAGTCAGACGTGTGACATTGAGATTACATACTTAAATGTTAACCTAAGTTGTGTGATACCAGGTTACAGGAAGAGCAGATCGAAGTATGTCACAGAGAATGTGAAATCCCTTCCCTGGCAGGCTTGCAGAAATCTTGCTGACTCTGTTGGAGAGAAGAGAATAGGAACCTTTGCATTTTAAGGAAAAGTAGGAAGTTAACAGGATATGACACGTGGGTATTTAGCACATGGCAGGATTTTCTAAGGATTTTATATGTATGGTAGGTAGAATGATGTCCCCTACAAGATGTCTACATCCTATTTCCTAAAACCTGTCAATAGGTAAACTTACTTGGCAAAAAGGACTTTGCAGATGTGATTAAGGTAAGGATCTTGATGTGGAGAGATTATCCTGGATTATATGCATGGTCCCAATGTAATCAAAAGGGAGGCAGGAGAGTCGGAATCAGAGAAGGAGATCTGATCACAAAAGCAGAGATTGGAGTGATGCACTTTGAAGATGGAGCAAGGGGCCACAAGCCAAGGAATGCAGGCAGCCCCAGTGAAACTGATTTTGGACTTTTGGCCTCCAGAACTGTAAGATAAATTGTGTTGTTTGAAGCCACTAAGCTTGTAATTTGTTATGGCAGCAATAGGAAACGAATACAGCTTGTGTTATCTCGTCATCTTCAGGACACCCACATGAGGCTCACACCAATCCCTCTATTGTCTTTTCCATCTCATTTGAACCTCATTCTTTACTCCTTTTTTCTCACACCTTCCACATCCAGTTCACCAGCGTCCACTGCATCCACTGCAGGCTTGTGGTCCAAGCTCTACTGTGCTATTGTGTCTAGGATGGAATCAAACAGTGATCACCTCCTGGCTGGCCTCCCTGCTGTCTCTCAGACCCCCTGCAGTCTTTTATCTACAGAATGGAGGGGCTACTTTGAAACCCAAGTCAGACCCTGTCACTCCTCCAGCCGCTGTCCTCCCGCCCAAAGAGAAACCAGAGTCTTCCATCCCACCCCATTCCCAACTGATTTGACCTGCCTTTGCCCATCCACCCCTGTCTCCTCTAAGCTCTCCATCCTTTCCTCTGTCCCAGGGCACTGGTCCCATTTGGTTCTAGAACCCACCAGGCAGTTTCCAGCCTTAGTGCCTATTTTGGGCTGAGTTCTGTGACCCCCCTACCACCTCAGAATTCATATTCAGAAGGTGACTGTGTTTGGAGAGAGGTCTTTAAAAAGATAAAAAGTAAAAATGAAGTCCACGGGGTGGGCTCCAGTGCACACTGCTGTACCAACAAGAAGAAGAGATTAAGACACAGGCATGCACAGAGGGAAGGCCCTGTGCAGACACAGGGAGAAGATGGTCATCCACAGGCTGAGGAGAGAGGCCTCAGAAGAAATCAACTCTGCCGACACCTTGATCTTGGACTTCCAGCCTCCAGAGCAGCTCACCCACAGTGGTGCAGTTAGTAAGACACAGAGCCAGGTCTCACACCTACTCTTTGCAGACTTCAGCTGTCCAGCTCTGACCGCACAACAGCAACATTACACAACCCTCTATCTCAGAGCCACAGCAGGCATGGCTGTGCGGAGCACACAAATACACCCCAGCCAGGCCATTTCCTGTCACTGTGAGCGTCAATTGTGTGGCAATTCACCAAAATGTTCATGATATCTCAGAAACAGGATAATTCAGAGCAAATGAAGTGATTTTGAGAGGGCTGAAATAACCTAACTGCTGCATTTTTGTCATTTACTTTAATCGATAAAGTTGTTCAAATGAGGGGCCTTTGTATTGAACCCCCCGATGATCTTTGTGTTATTCCATGCACTAGTATCTCAAACCAACAGGACCTGCAAACACAGGAGTAAACTGAGATGGAACCATAATCACTTCTGAACTTCTAAAATGTATCTATATACACTCACACACACACACACACACACACACACACATATAAATACATATACATGCACACACACATAGTAAAAATTGCATAGTACTTAGTAAAAATCGCAGTTCCAGGCACATGCTTTTGTCCATGTACAGTGTCTCTCCCCACAGTGATTCAGGACCCAGGATCTTTCCAGCTTGTAGCACTTCATTCCTAAATGCATCGTCTGCATCTGCACCCAGCCAGCAGAAGGGGAAAGAGTGGAGAGGAAGCACGCACAATCCTCAAAAGCCTTGGTGTTGTTACCTCTTGCACCCAATGTTGAGATGCCCTCACCAGAGCCGCAAACATCCAACAGCAAAGGAGGCTGGGAAATGCAGTTCAGCCTGGTGCCTGGCTACTGTCCCGTTTTCATGGAAGGAGAGGATGAATTTCGGTGGACATCTGGCAGGTTTTACTACAGATTAAGGTAGAAGAAAATTATTAAAGTAAGGCCAAATGGGACTGCCAATTAATCCACACAATCATGGGTGATGATAAACTGGGCAGGTCTCTGGACCCTGAGCCATCTGCCCAGGTAAGGTACCATATGAAGGAGAAGAGGAGAACTACATTGCCTACAGGTAAGCTCACTCCCAAGAGAAGAACAGGGAGGAGTTTAGCCAGCAGGACATTTGTTCCCAATTACCATTCCAATAATGTGGTAAATCCTAGGGCAGAGAGAGGAAAGGGAAACAGAGGTCAGGGTGCTACAGGAACTGGGCTCTGTCCACGTAGAAGGAAACATCAGGAGTGGGAAAGAACTGTCCCACTCTAACAGGATCCTTCAAGGACAGACCCATTGCTCCTCCTTCCAAAAGGAAATTGACACTCCAGGCAGAGTCAGTCTTTCTTCCCTCTGACTTTCCTGTAGTATAAACTCTCTGATGGAACTTGCCCTCTTTTCCTCATACCATAGACATCTGTGTATATATCCAATATCCTTGAATAGACTGTAGGCTCCTGAGGAAAGAGTCCTTATCTCCTATCATTTTGTACTACTCTCACTACCTAACATTTGCCCTCAAATACAGCAAAATTTTAATGATGAATAAATGATTGAAATTTGTAATACATATTAAGCAAAACAGATTGATGAGTATTTATGACAAAAGGGTGGGTTTCCTTTTCTTTGTGAACACAGGCATTTTATTCTCAGCATATTGAGGCCTGCTAGAGCAGACGTGCTGTTTAAATCCTACTCACGGAATGATATGAAACCAGTTCAGAATCTGACAAGGCATGCTAATTGCTGGGAGGGAATACACAGTGTTAGCATTTCAGTTTAGCTCCCAGATCTCTAAAACAGTGAACTAATTACTCAATAGTTAACAAACCAGATATCATACCATGAACTGGTCACATTTTTTTAAGTAAACTTGAATATTTTCTGTGTTTGAATATCTCATTTTATCCAGTGTTTAAAACAATTAATTATTAATATGACTGAAAATTTTCCATTGAAAGACCAAGCTTACTAAAGGCTTTTAGTAACAGGACATGTGTTGTTACTAAAAGGATGAGTCTCATGGTTATATGTGACCATGCCTTTTCCTTCAGGCTCAATTGTAGGCTACTTAAGGACAGGGGTCATATGTCCTTGGCAGTACCAGCATGTTAAGTGACATTCTAGAACTATTTCTTGAATTGAGACAATTTCCTCAATGAGGTGGTATATAAACTGATAATATAGAGGCAAGAATGATCTTCCTAACCTCAGTGTCCTCTGTATTTAAAAGCACCATGTCAAAAATAATTTAGTTATCACCACAAACTACATCTTTTTTATTTGCTATGGGGAAAAATATTTGAATAATCAGCTTGCTCTTTGAGTGCAAGTTCAAAATAATGCCAGAAGGCATCAGTGACAAATTAGTTTGAAGTAATAAATTGTTTTTAAAAGGTCAATGCCCAAATTTCAGGAATCTAAACATTTTAAATAAATTTAATTTTAATTATTGGTTACTGATGTTGAATATTGAAAATTTTCTCAAAAATCCGAGAATGTTTCCAAAATGAAATCAACCTTTGAAGATGCCATTTAATCAAATTTACAAATGAGAATGTGATGAAACAAACATTGAATACCCCAATGCTGACCTCTCCCCAAAATAATGACATAGAAAGAATTTTCAGGGTTTAAATATGAGCACGATAGGCATGGTCCACTTAAACTCCACAAAGCTAGGTTACTTTTATGTAACATTTCAGGAAGCAACTCTTTAACCTCTGTTATCATGAAAACATGTCCTAGTAATGCAGGCAATCAGTTCAGAAGGCAATTGTTATACCCATAGAAAGTCCCAAACAAGAAAAATATAAGCAAATTGGGCATATGTTATGAACTGACTTGTGTTCCTACAAAATGTATATGTTGAATTCTAACCCCCAATGTTAGATAGGGCCTTTAAGGAAGTAATTAGGTTAAATGAGGTCACAAGGGTGATGTCCTAATCCAATGTGGTAGGTGTCCTTATAAGAAAAGGAAGAGACACCAGAGATATCTCTCTTTCCCTCTATCTCTCTCCCACTACACACATACACACACACACACACACACACACACACACAAAGAAAAGACTATGTGAGAACAGAGAGACAAGGTGCCATCTGCAAGCCAAAGAGAGAGGCTTCACCAGAAACCAACCCTACAGGTACCTTGACCTTGGACTTCTGGCCTCCAGAATGGCTAGAAAATTAATTGCTGTTGTTTAAACCACCTAATCTGTGGCGTTTTGATATGGCAACCTGAACAGACTAATATAACCTGTCTGTTTGCCTTAATTCAAGTTTATTTCACATGTCATCAAAATTAATGACAATCTTTCTGGGGAAAATATGAATTATCAGCACCTAAATGCATAAAAATTAGTAAGTATTGCTGAGGAATCTAGGGGGCAATGTGCATATAAATATTTATGTGATATAAAAATTCTTTGTTAAGTTGTCAATGTAGTTTGTTTCCTTGGAGGGATGTGGGGACACAAAGGGTTACTCTCTGAGGTTTAATATTATGCTGTTCGGTAGGGAAAGCATGGCTTTGGAGTAAGTTACAGATACATGAATAAATCCCAGCACTTATATTTATTAGTTGTGTGACCAGAGGCAACTTCTGTAATTTCTCTAGCATCAGTTTTTCCCATTTCTGCAAGGAGAGAATTCTACCTCTCTCTTCATTGCTGAAAGAAACGTGATATTGTATTCAAAGTGTCTGGCAGAGAATCATTACTGTTCTTTGGTTTCCTTTAGTATTTTGTAGGCTTCCAGGACACCAGAATTTGTAGAAGCTGCTTAGGAATTAAACATTACTCTTTACTGGGACCCTGACTTATCCATGTATCAAGGTGCTCACAGTGTTGCTTTGACGGTAGGGCCAGAAGAGGAGTTAAACTGTGATCAGTATTTACTGAACAACAGGTCATTTCTGTGAAGAATATTACTGGACTTGAACACAACAGAACTGGCTCAAGTCCAGAGTCTGCCACTTTCTAGGTAACTTAAGTTTTATTATCTCTGACCTCAAGTTCCTCATCTGTAAAATGGGAATAACTATCCTTTTAACCTCACAGACGTTTGTGGGATTCTAAAGCAAAAGCATTACAATATGTCTGAAGAGAAATTAGATTCTAACATAAAAGAATCATTGGATTCTCATGGGCAATTCGGGCTATATTGACTGAGGATTCTGGGTCACGTATTCATTCAACCAATATTTAGAGAAATGGTGCTGGGCCCTATGCTAAGCACAAAGTACACATTTATGGACCAAAGGGATTTGGTTCCTGCCTTCAAAGAGCTCACCAACAAGCAGGGAGACAGGTATTAAACACAAAGAAAACTAATAAATGTATTATTTTAAACTGTGGTAAATCCTATAAATAAAAAGAATAGGCAGCTGTGAAAAAGAATACCTCAGGGGTTGGGGGGGACTGATTTAGACTGAGGGTCAAGGGCAGGTGATGAGATGGGCAGGGTGGGTGGAAGGGAGGCAGGTGAGACTGGGGTGGTCTGGGGAAGGGGAGGGGTAAGTTCTCCCAACATCCTCAGCTAAAATAATGGGCCACCGTGGCTGGACGTTAGAGAGCAAGAGGGGGTGTCGGGAGTTGGGGTGGAGAGAGGACATATGAGAGATTGTTTAATTTAACCCACGTGCAGTGGGAATCCATGGAGAGCTGTCACATGGGAATGGCAGGATCCAGTCAAGGACTGCAAAGGTCACTCGAGCTGCTCTGCACAGAGTACACAGGACGGGAGCAGGTGGGTGAAGGTGGATCAGCAAGGACAGCATCCCTGCCACCAGGTGTGTGGGGGGAGGAGGGCCTCTCACTACTGGGAGGGGAGGGGAGAGGAGGGCCTCTCACTGTTGGGAGGGGGTGGGAGGAGGACCTCTCACTACTGGGAGGGGAGGTGGGGGGGCATTGAGAGAGGAGGAGGGAAGACTGGACCCAGAGGGAGGGAAGGAGGCAGTTGGAGTTGGGATATATTTTGCAGGTAGAATGGCCAGGTAGTTTTGCTTACCTATTTTATTATAACAGCCAGGCTGCATTGTCACCTACCTGTGTGAAGAAGGAAATAGTATGATGAGAGGTATGAAATAACGTGAATCCCTTTAAATAAAAACTTTTGCTAATCTATGTTTTTTAACATCTTTATTGGAGTATAATTGCTTTACAGTGGTGTGTTAGTTTCTGCTGTATAACAAAGTGAATCAGCTATACATATACATATATCCCCATATCTCCTCCCTCTTGCATCTCCCTCCCACCCTCCCTATCCCACCCCTCTAGGTGGTCACAAAGCACTGAGCTGATCTCCCTGTGCTATGCGGCTGCTTCCCACTAGGTATCTATTTTACATTTGTTAGTGTATATATGTCCATGCCACTCTCTCACTTCATCCCAGCTTACCCTTCCCCCTCCCCGTGTCCTCAAGTCCATTCTCTATGTCTATGCCTTTATTCCTGTCCTGCCCCTAGGTTCGTCAGACCATATATTTTTTTAGGTTCCATGTATATGCGTTATAAGATGATAATTTTTGAAAATCATTAGCAAGTCGATTTGAAGTGTTTTGATAATTCTTTCTTTTTCTCACAGGAAGAGTAATTTAATTCTACCAATTTCACAGCAAGAAATGAAGGCAACACATTGCTTAGAGATAGAAGAGAAAAATGGTTACTATTTTACTCAATAGTAAACAATTTCCCTAACCACTGTATTTCTCACATATTAATTGAATCTAATAACATTTTGTGATTACACTTCAACCTCAATATCATAAGTTGTTATTTGTCTTTTCTAAAGTTTCCCTACTTTCTATGTGCCTTTCATAGAAATATTTATATTTTCTTCCTTTAAGTGACATTAATTATTTTAATTATATCTCTCCCTCGATTTTATATTCTATTTTCTTTTTGTTTCATTTGCCTTAATGAGAAGTGTGTTATTAGTTTATAAGAAATGGCAGGTTTTCACAACTTTAACTTCAACACAATAAAAATAGCACTTTGACCATTTTTCCAAGGACAGGAGTTATGACAGAAACTTTACACTGTAGAAGCAGCAGTAAATCCAGATAGAGTTTTCCAATAAAATGCCAACCAACAGATTGGAATTACAATACTATCAGGTCTCAATCACCACCACATTTCAACTTGTCATCTCTTCTTTATTATTAATATCCCTTAAAGTATCTCTCTTTCAGTTTTTATCTGCTCTCATAATACTCTGTTCTCAAGAGTTGACAGGAGGGGAGGATGCCTGCTCTCTCACAAGGACCATAAAAGGCTTCTGTAATTCTTCACCTTCTTAAGTGATTTTTTCACAGCAAATGTTTCCATAAATTCCTTTCTTTTCAACTTGTGAAGTGATGGATTCATTTTGTAATACATCTTTCCTTCACCTATGTGCATATAAAAATAAATTATAGTTTACACCATTACATCCAACCAGTAGTACTGCTATATTTGGCTAATGTTAAAGATCCTATTTATACAAATCTATTTGAAATAGATTGATAGTGACAACAGTGATAATGTTATGTATTTGCATTATGTCTCTTCTCTGGAACTTGAAATGTGGCTAACCTGATAAATAATTAAGAATCAACTCGTTCCAAGGAGATGAGTGATTTTCTACCATCCAGTAATCTACTGAATCCTCCCAAGGTACAGATGGAGGTGGTTCAGACTTCCCAAGAGCTTCAGCACTGACTTTGTTGGGACACCACACCCTCCCGAAGTGCCCTCTCTCAGGAAAGGGAAGACAGACCTGGAATATAGATCATCTTAGCGTCTCTCACATTTTTTCACTGGTCAGAGCCAACTGTAACTTAAGCCACCCAGCTTAGAGTCAATGATGTCAAAATAGTCTATCTTCTCTCTGGACCCCTACAATTCATGTATATTTGAGGAATGGGGGGAAATGGGCATTTTAAGTAGTTTTAGTTCTATAAATAATATCAAATTATTCAAATAATAAATTTGGTTTTGTTTACTCATATAGATATGTCTGTTTTCTATACTGAATAACAAAATTAGAAAGAGAAAAGTCATAGTTATAAATTCCCTTTTTCTTCAAAGTTTATATAAAGCTCATATCAGTCCCTCATTTTGATTTTGATGAGCACATCAATACCATGGAAAGGGAAGAGTAGTTATTGGCTCTATTTCGTGGGTGAGGGGAAAAAGATGGTGATTCCACCATGGTTCCAAAGCTCACACTTGGCAACTTCTAGCCAGACTTTCTGATTCTCAGTCCTGGTCTCTTCTGCTGTAGCATGAGCCTCCTGACTGCTCCTTACTCACTGTGGACCTGTCGTCCTTCCACTCCAGGAGCTAGTGTAAGTTCTGTGGATGAAGGGATAAAGGATGCATTAAAGTAGTGTGTGTATTAAATGATTTTGGTACCTCTCTATTATTTGACTTCATATTGACCTGGCTGTATTTTTTAAAAAGCTATCAGTGTGTTTTCTTATTTTGGGTAATTGTGCATTTGCTTACTGCAGACAATTCCCTCATTAAGAACAATTAGAAAGGCTGAGGAAAAACAAAAATAACTATCTGTATGTGTGTGCATGCATGTGTGTGTGTGCTCAAATCAAAGACTTCTTTTGTGATTTTTCTGTTTAGTTTCTGTCAATTTTACCATGCTAACCCTTGGTTGTTTCTCTTCATTCAAAGTTTGTGTAGGAGTTATTTTATATTTTAATCTATAGCTTGATATCTCTCATCAGTTTTTTAAAGTTTTAGGTCTTAATTACTGAAATATTGCTTATCCTCATTTCTCCTCTTCTCCTGTGTTGGAGCTCCAATTCAATATATGTTAAGTCTTTTCACCACACCCCATATATCCCTTACACTCATTCCTGTATTTTCTAAGAGACGAAGACTTCTCAACAGAGACAGGTTAGGCCAGGAGATCTGAGAATGCAATATTCCAAGTGTTGAAAGAAAATAAATGTCACTTTAGATATATACCCATTAAAAATATCATTTGTAAATAAAGGCAAAATAAAGATATTTTCAGACAAATAAAATATGGTAGAGTTTGTATTAAGATACCCCCTTTAAAAAATGATCCCAGAAGGAAGAATAAAGACAACAGAAGTAATGAAAAACAAGAGAAATGATAAATATGTGGGTAAATCTAAAAGAATATGGACTTTGTACAATAATAATAATATTCTATTGGCTTTGAAACAGCTAGGGAATGAAAATACAGGGCAACAAAAATGCAAACTATGAAAGAAGATTTACCCACAGTGGGGGAAAGAACAGTCTTTTGAATAATTCATGATGGGTGAAATGGACATTCTCATGGAAAAAAATATGTTGGCTTCAACTTTACACCATAGACAAAAGTCAGTTCCAAGTAGATTCTAGTTATAAGTGACAAAAGAACAATAAATCTTCTACAGAGTAATATATGAGGATAATTTTTGACCTTGGGAATAGGCTAAACGTCCCTAAATAGAACACAATAAATGTTAACTATGAAGGAAGATATTGCTACATTAGATTATGTTAGAATTATGAACTTCTGTTGAATACTAGAAAGTGAAAAGCCACGGTGGAAAACATGCTCTGAATATATATACCCAGAGAAAATTTTGTGTCCAGAGTTCCTTTAAAGTCTGACAATGTAGTAAGTGAAGAACAGATGCCCCACAGCCAAAGACTTGATTACATGAGTTTATGTGAGTCTCCTTGGTACATGAACCAAATGATCATAAATCAACAATTATAAAAAGTAGGGGCCACGTGGAAGTTAGAATACTACTGACTGGAATGTAAGCAGTCATATTTTTATAAAGTTGTTCAGCAATGCAGCTTATTCTTACTATTTTGAACTGTCTTGCCACTCATTGCTTTTTTTTATTATACATTGAATTATGCAGATCCAACATGACTTTTCCTGTCATTTTTATTCCCAGGCAAAAGTAGGGGGATTGAAATGTATTATTATTAGTTTTTCCATGTGTTCAGGTTTTGTGTCTGTTATATATGTGCTTATAAAACCTCTGGGCTATCCATCTAACTTTACCAGGTTCTTAAAGAAACAGTAAATGGGAAAAGCAATAATCAGTAGAGAGATAAGCCACATCATATTCAGAGGGGAGTTTCCTAATGTTTTCATTCACAATCATTACAAAACTTTGTGAATGATGGGGGGGACCTTGAAGATGGCGGAAGAGTAAGACGCGGAGATCGCCTTCCTCCCCGCGGATACACCAGAAATACATTCACACGTGGAACAACTCCCACAGAACTCCTACTGAAGGCTGGCAGAAGACCTCAGACCTCCCAAAAGGCAAGAAAATCCCCACGTACCTGGGTAGGGCAAAAGAAAAAACAGAGACAAAAGAATAAGGATGGCACCTGCACCAGTGGGAGGGAGCTGTGAAGGAGGAAAAGTTTCCACACACTAGGAAGCCCCTCCGCGGGCGGAGACTGCGGGAGGCAGAGGGGGGAGTTTTGGGACCGCGGAGTAGTGCACAGCGACGGGTGCGGAGGGCAAAGCGGGGAGATTCCTGCACAGACGATCGGTGCCGACCAGCACTCACCAACCCGAGAGGCTTGTCTGCTCACCCGCCGGGGCGGGCGGGGCTGCGAGCTGAGGCTCGGGTTTTGGTTTTGGACGGAGATCAGGGAGAGGACTGGGGTTGGCGGCTTGAACATAGCCTGAAGGGGTTAGTGCACCACGACTAGCCTAGCCGGGAGGGAGTTCGGGGAAAAGCCTGCACCTGCCGAAGAGGCAAGAGACTTTTTCTTCCCTCTTTGTTTCCTGGTGCGCGAGGAGAGGGGTTTAAGAGCGCTGCATAAAGGATCTCCAGAGACGGGCGCGAGCCGCGGCTGAAAGCGCGAACCCCAGAGACGGGCGCGAGTCGCGGCTAAAAGCGCGAACCCCAGAGACGGGCGCGAGCCGCGGCTGAAAGCGCGAACCCCAGAGACGGGCGCGAGTCGCGGCTAAAACCGAGGACCCCAGAGACGGGCGCGAGCCGCGGCTAAAACCGCGGACCCCAGAGACGGGCGGGAGACGCTAAGGCTGCTGCTGCCGCCACCAAGGGAGCACAGGTCACTCTCCACACCCCTCTTCCGCGGAGCCTGTGCAGCCCGCCACTGCCAGGTTCCCGGGATCCAGGGACAACTTCCCCGGGACAACGCACGGCGGGCCTCAGGCTGGTGCAACGTCACGCCGGCCTCTGCCGCAGCGTCACGCTGCCTCTGCCGCCGCAGGCCCGCCCCGCACGCAGTGCCCCTCCTTCCCCCATCCCCCAACCCCCGGCCTGAGTGAGCCGGAGGCCCCGAATCAGCGGCTCCTTTAACCCCGTCCTGTCTGAGCGAAAAAACAGACGCCCTCCAGCGACCTACACACAGAGGCAGGGCCAAATCCAAAGCTGAGCTCCTGTGAGCTGTGAGAACAAAGAAGAGAAAGGGAAATCTCTCCCAGCAGCCTCAGAAGCAGCGGATTAAAGCTCCACAATCAACTTGATATACCCTGCATCTGTGGAATACCTGAATAGACAAGGAATGATCCCAAATTGAAGAGGGGGAATTTAGGAGCGAGATCTATGATTCTTTTCCCTTTTCCTCTTTATGTGAATGTGTACGTGTATGCTTCTGTGTGAGATCTTGTCTGTATACTCTTGCTTCCACCATTTGTCCTAGGGCTCTATCCGTCCATGACTTTTTTTAAAAAATTCTTTTTCTTAATAATTAAGTTTAATTGTAATAACTTTATTATACTTTACCTTCGTTCTTTCTTTCTTTCCTTCCTTCCTTCCCTCCTTTAGACAACGAATCACCCCAAATTGAGGAGGTGGTCTCTGGGAGCAGGATATATGATTTTTCCCCCTTTAACTCTTTTTGTGAAGGTGTATATGTATGCTTCTGTGTAAGATTTTCTCTGTATAGCTTTGCTTCCAACATTTGTCCTAAGGTTCTATCCGTCCCTTTTTTTTTTTTTCTAAATATTTTTTAATTCAATAACTATATTATACTTTATTTTATTTTTACTGTATCATCATTCTTTCTGTCTTTTTTCCTTCTTTCCCTCCTTCCTTCCTTCCTCCCTCCCTCCCTCCCTCCCTCCTTTCTTTCCTTCTTTGCTTCTTTCTTCCTTCCTTCCTTTCCTCCTTTCCTTCTTTCTTTACTCATACTTCTACTAATTCTCTCTACTTTTTCTCCCTTTTATTCTGAGCTGTGTGGATGAAAGGCTCTTGGTGCTCCAGCCAGGAGTCAGGGCTCTGCCTCTGAGGTAGGAGAGCCAACTTCAGGACACTGGTCAACAAGAGACCTCCCAGCTCCACATAATATTAAACGGTGGAAATATCCCAGAGACCTCCATCTTAACACCAGCACCCAGCTTCACTCAACGACCAGCAAGCCACAGTGCTGGACAACCTATGCCAAACAACTAGCAAAACAGGAACACAACCCCACCCATTAGCAGAGAGGCTGCCTAAAATCATAATAAGGCCACAGACACCCCAAAACACACCACCAGACGTGAACCTGCCCACTAGAGAGACAAGATCCAGCCTCATCCAGCACAACACAGGCACTAGTCCCCTCCACCAGGAAGCCTACACAACCCACTGAAACAACCTTAGCCACTGGAGACAGACATCAAAAACAACGGGAACTACGAAAGTGCAGCCTGCAAAAAGGAGACCCCAAACACAGTAAGATAAGAAAAATGAGAAGACAGAAAAACACACAGCAGATGAAGGAGCAAGATAAAAACCCACCAGACCTAACAAATGAAGAGGAAATAGGCAATCTACCTGAAAAAGAATTCAGAATAATGATAGTAAGGATGATCCGAAATCTTGGAAGTAGAATGGACAAAATGCAAGAAACAGTTAACAAGGACCTACAAGAACTAAAGATGAAACAAGCAACGATGAACAATGCAATAAATGAAATTAAAACCACTCTAGATAGGATCAATAGCAGAATAACTGAGGCAGAAGAACGGATAAGTGACCTGGAAGATAAAGTAGTGGAAATAACTATTGCAGAGCAGAATAAAGAAAAAAGAATGAAAAGAACTGAGGACAGTCTCAGAGACCTCTGGGACAACATGAAACGCACCAACATTCGAATTATAGGGGTTCCAGAAGAAGAAGAAAGAAAGAAAGGGACTGAGAAAATACTTGAAGAGATTATAGTTGAAAACTTCCCTAATATGGGAAAGGAAATAGTTAATCAAGTCCAGGAAGCACAGAGAGTCCCATACAGGATAAATACAAGGAGAAACACGCCAAGACACATATTAATCAAACTGTCAAAAATTAAATACAAAGAAAGCATATTAAAAGCAGCAAGGGAAAAACAACAAATAACACACAAGGGAATCCCCATAAGGTTAACAGCTGATCTCTCAGCAGAAACCCTACAAGCCAGAAGGGAGTGGCAGGACATACTGAAAGTGATGAAGGAGAATAGCCTGCAACCAAGACTACTCTACCCAGCAAGGATCTCATTCACATTTGATGGAGAAGTTAAAACCTTTACAGACAAGCAAAAGCTGAGAGAGTTCAGCACCACCAAACCAGGTTTACAACAAATGCTAAAGGAACTTCTCTAGACACGAAACACAAGAGAAGGAAACGACCTATAGTAGCGAACCCAATACAATATAGAAAATGGAAATAGGAACATACATATCGATAATTACCTTAAATGTAAATGGACTAAATGCTCCCACCAAAAGACACAGATTGGCTGAATGGATACAAAAACAAGACCCTTATATATGCTGTCTACAAGAGACCCACCTCAGACCTAGAGACACATACAGACTGAAAGTAAGGGGATGGAAAAAGATATTCCATGCAAATGGAAACCAAAAGAAAGCTGGAGTAGCAATTCTCATATCAGACAAAATAGACTTTAAAATAAGGACTATTAAAAGGGACAAAGAAGGACACTACATAATGATCAAGGGATCGATCCAAGAAGAAGATATAACAATTGTAAATATTTATGCACCCAACATAGGAGCACCTCAATACATAAGGCAAATACTAACAACCATAAAAGGGGAGATCAACAGTAACACATTCATAGTAGGGGACTTTAACACCCCACTTTCACCCATGGACAGATCATCCAAAATGAAAATAAATAAGGAAACACAAGCTTTAAATGATACATTAAACAAGATGGACTTAATTGATATTTATAGGACACTCCATCCAAAAACAACAGAATACACATTTTTCTCAAGTGCTCATGGAACATTCTCCAGGATAGATCATATCTTGGGTCACAAATCAAGCCTTGGTAAATTTAAGAAAACTGAAATTGTATCAAGTATCTTTTCCAACCACAATGCCATGAGACTAGATATCAATTACAGGAAAAGATCTGTAAAAAATACAAACACATGGAGGCTAAACAATACACTACTTAATAATGAAGTGATCACTGAAGAGATCAAAGAGGAAATAAAAAAATACCTAGAAACAAATGACAATGGAGACACAACGACCCAAAACCTATGGGATGCAGCAAAAGCAGTTCTAAGGGGGAAGTTTATAGCAATACAAGCCCACCTTAAGAAGCAGGAAACATCTCGAATAAACAACCTAACCTTGCACCTCAAGCAATTAGAGAAAGAAGAACAAAAAAACCCCAAAGCTAGCAGAAGGAAAGAAATCATAAAGATCAGATCAGAAATAAATGAAAAAGAAATGAAGGAGACAATAGCAAAGATCAATAAAACTAAAAGCTGGTTCTTTGAGAAGATAAACAAAATAGATAAACCGCTAGCCAGACTCATCAAGAAAAAAAGGGAGAAGACTCAAATCAATAGAATTAGAAATGAAAAAGGAGAAGTAACAACTGACACTGCAGAAATAAAAAAAATCATGAAAGATTACTACAAGAAACTCTATGCCAATAAAATGGACAATCTGGAAGAAATGGACAAATTCTTAGAAATGCACAACCTGCCAAGACTGAATCAGGAAGAAATAGAAAATATGAACAGACCAATCACAAGCACTGAAATTGAAACTGTGATTAAAAACCTTCCAACAAACAAAAGCCCAGGACCAGATGGCTTCACAGGTGAATTCTATCAAACGTTTAGAGAAGAGCTAACACCTATCCTACTCGAACTCTTCCAAAATATAGCAGAGGGAGGAACACTCCCAAATTCCTTCTACGAGGCCACCATCACCTTGATACCAAAACCAGACAAGGATGTCACAAAGAAAGAAAACTAAAGGCCAATATCACTGATGAACATAGATGCAAAAATCCTCAACAAAATACTAGCAAACAGAATCCAACAGCACATTAAAAGGATCATACACCATGATCAAGTGGGGTTTATTCCAGGAATGCAAGGATTCTTCAATATACGCAAATCTATCAATGTGATAAACCATATTAACAAATTGAAGGAGAAAAACCATATGATCATCTCAATAGATGCAGAGAAAGCTTTCGACAAAATTCAACACCCATTTATGATAAAAGCCCTCCAGAAAGTAGGCATAGAGGGAACTTTCCTCAACATAATAAAGGCCATATATGACAAGCCCACAGCAAACATCATCCTCAATGGTGAAAAACTGAAAGCATTTCCACTAAGATCAGGAACAAGACAAGGTTGCCCACTCTCACCACTCTTATTCAACATAGTTTTGGAAGTTTTAGCCACAGCAATCAGAGAAGAAAAGGAAATAAAAGGAATCCAAATCGGAAAAGAAGAAGTAAAGCTGTCACTGTTTGCAGATGACATGATACTATACATAGAGAATCCTAAAGATGCTACCAGAAAACTACTAGAGCTAATCAATGAATTTGGTAAAGTAGCAGGATACAAAATTAATGCACAGAAATCTCTGGCATTCCTATATACTAATGATGAAAAATCTGAAAGTGAAATCAAGAAAACACTCCCATTTACCATTGCAACAAAAAGAATAAAATATCTAGGAATAAACCTACCTAAGGAGACGAAAGACCTGTATGCAGAAAATTATAAGACACTGATGAAGGAAATTAAAGATGATACAAATAGATGGAGAGATATACCATGTTCTTGGATGGGAAGAATCAATATTGTGAAAATGACTCTACTACCCAAAGCAATCTACAGATTCAATGCAATCCCTATCAAACTACCACTGGCATTTTTCACAGAACTAGAACAAAAAATTTCGCAATTTGTATGGAAACACAAAAGACCCCGAATAGCCAAAGCAATCTTGAGAACGAAAAAAGGAGCTGGAGGAATAAGGCTCCCTGACTTCAGACTATACTACAAAGCAACAGTAATCAAGACAGTATGGTACTGGCACAAAAACAGAAAGATAGATCAGTGGAACAGGATAGAAAGCCCAGAGATAAACCCACGCACATATGGACACCTTATCTTTGATAAAGGAGGCAGGAATGTACAGTGGAGAAAGGACAGCCTCTTCAATAAATGGTGCTGGGAAAACTGGACAGGTACATGTAAAAGTATGAGATTAGATCACTCCCTAACACCATACACAAAAATAAGCTCAAAATGGATTAAAGACCTAAATGTAAGGCCAGAAACTATCAAACTCTTAGAAGAAAACATAGGAAGAACACTCTATGACATAAATCACAGCAAGAATCTTTCTGACCCACCTCCTAGAGTAATGGAAATAAAAACAAAAATAAACAAATGGGACCTAATGAAACTTCAAAGCTTTTGCACAGCAAAGGAAACCATAACCAAGACCAAAAGACAACCCTCAGAATGGGAGAAAACATTTGCAAATGAAGCAACTGACAAAGGATTAATCTCCAAAATGTACAAGCAGCTCATGCAGCTCAATAACAAAAAAACAAACAACCCCATCCAAAAATGGGCAGAAGACCTAAATAGACATTTCTCCAAAGAAGATATACAGAATGCCAACAAACACATGAAAGAATGCTCAACATCATTAATCATTAGGGAAATGCAAATCAAAACTACAATGAGATATCATCTCACACCAGTCAGAATGGCCATCATCAAAAAATCTATAAACAATAAATGCTGGAGAGGGTGTGGAGAAAAGGGGACACTCTTGCACTGCTGGTGGGAATGTGAAATGGTTCAGCCACTATGGAGAACAGTATGGAGGTTCCTTAAAAAACTACAAATAGAATTACCATATGACCCAGCAATCCCACTACTGGGCATATACCCTGAGAAAACCAAAATTCAAAAAGAGTCATGTACCAAAATGTTCATTGCAGCGTTATTTACAATAGCCTGGAGATGGAAACAACCTAAGCGCCCATCATCGGATGAATGGATAAAGAAGATGTGGCACATATACACAATGGAATATTACTCAGCCTTAAAAAGAAATGAAATTGAGCTATTTGTAATGAGATGGATAGACCTAGAGTCTGTCATACAGAGTGAAGTAAGTCAGAAAGAAAAAGACAAATACCGTATGCTAACACATATATATGGAATTTAAGGGAAAAAAATGTCATGAAGAACCTAGGGGTAAGACAGGAATAAAGACGCAGACCTACTGGAGAACGGACTTGAGGATATGGGGAGGGGGAAGGGTGAGTTTTGACAGGGCAAGAGAGAGTCATGGACATATACACACTAACAAACGTAGTAAGGTAGATAGCTGGGGGGAAGCAGCCGCAAGGCACAGGGATATTAGCTCGGTGCTTTGTGACAGCCTGGAAGGGTGGGATGGGGAGAGTGGGAGGGAGGGAGATGCAAGAGGGAAGACATATGGGAACATATGTATATGTATAGCTGATTCACTTTGTTATAAAGCAGAAACTAACACACCATTGTAAAGCAATTATACCCCAATAAAGATGTTAAAAAAAAAAAAAAGATATAATTCACATACCATACAATTCACCAATTTAAAGTGAATAACTCAGTAGTTTTTGGTATATTACATTATTAATTTTTCTAAATTGTGGTAAAATATATATAACATAAATGTTGCCATTGTAACCATAAAAAAAAAAAAAAAAAAAAACTTTGTGAATAAACAAGATGGTATGTTTTTATGGTGAACATAGAAATCTGCAGGAGAAAATTCTCTCTAGAGTAAAACAAACCAGAATGGAAAGGAGACTTCATTACCTTATAATTCATTGACGTCTCTAAGCTCTAACCAACTCATTTTCCCATTCCCTGTGATAATTCTTTGAAATATTTCCCCTTCTCCTAAAAGTTCCATGTACTTCTCAGTAGAAGCTCTTGTTTCTAAACTCTCTGTGACATTAGCCATTGATCTATCTCAGATTTCTAGCATCAGTTCTACAAACTCACCTACATTTCGGTTCATAGTTTTTTGTTTTTTTTTTTTTTTTTTCTGGCCCCTTGTTAACCAGGAACAAATAACCCTGTCTTGTTACCTTCAACTTCTCCCCCAGTGCTCAGGGGCTCATCCATACCACCTCTCACTTCCTACGTACACTGATCTATCAATTATCTTCTTTCTGTTGTATATTCAACCTCACCTTCTCTGTCTATTCATCAGCATTAAAAATTACTCAAGAATCTTCTCTCCAAAAAATAAAGCCCTTGACACTATATATTCCTCTCATTACCCCATCCCTCTCATTACTCATATGGATCTTTTTCCCCACCGTAACCTTCCTTAAAATTCTACTGAAACCAAACGGACTGTGGAAACTTCTCAGGGGCAAACCCCACCCCCATGTCCCCCTCCCCTTGTTTGTAGAAAAGCTTTAGCCTCCTAGGACTTCCCCAAGTTCCAAAGAGCGCCTTTAATCAGAGAAGTGAGAAAATGCAGAAACAAAGGAAAACAGTCAAGTGAAACAAAATAATAATAGTTTAGCCATAAAACAAAGTCAAGGACCCTTAGTTCCTCTTCAAGGGCTATAGATGATATCCCGAGCCATATCCTTGTGCTGTTTTGCAGATACTGAAGTCCCCATCAGGTGGGAGAAGTTAACTGTATACTTACCACTTACATGTAGATTTTTTCCAGTACAGTACTACAAATCTGTCATTGGTTGAATGAATGAATGTGGAACCTCAGATAGGGAGGGCCAATTGTGGAACTGGAGCATGTTCAGAGTTTGTTATCTGAGGTGGGTCCTGGAACCAATCCCTCTAGTTGTTCAAGGATCGAACTGTACAATTCTTTAGCCTTCTTGGTTAAGTTTATCTCTAACTATTGTATTCTTTTTGATGCTGTGATATTGTGATTGATAAAAAGAAATATGTATTTGGTCTTCTTTTTTCTGTGCCATTTCTAGCACAGAGCTTCTAAAACTCTTGAAATTTCCTAAGTGAGGAGAGCAATAAAAGGTGTCTGTTGTTATGCTAATGAGGTGACTTTTGGACCTCACCTAAGGATGGGGGCTAGCTGCCAGGGGAAGCAACCATGTGATTAGAGGGTTGGAACTTTCAGCCCCACCCCTTGACCTCCAGGGAAGGGAGAGGGGCTGGAAGTTGAATCAGTTGATGATGGCCAGTGATCTAATCAATCATAGCTAAGTAATGATGGCTCCATAAAAAACCAAAAGGACAGGGTTTGGAGAGCTTCTGGGTTGGTGAACACATGGAGACTGAGGGAAAGTAGCTCTCATGGTAGAGACAAGGAATCTCTGTGCCCTTTCCCCATACTTTGCTCTATCCATCTCTTCCATCTGGCTGCTTGTGAATTATACCCTTTTACAATAAACCAGTGACCTAGTAAATAAAATGTTTCTCTGAGTTCTGTGAGCCACTCTAGCAAATTAATCAAACCCAAGGAGATGGTCGTGGGAGCCTCCAATCTATAACCGGTTGGTCAAGAGCACAGGTAACAACCTGGACTAAGCGACTGGTGCCTGAAGTGGGGGAAGGGCAGTCTTGTAGAACTGAGTCCTTAAACTGTGGGGTCTGATGCTATGTCCAAGTAAATAGTGTCGGAATTGAGTTGAATTGCAGGACACCCAGCTAGTGTCAAAGAATTAAACACACATTGGAATTGTTGGGTACAGGAAATTTTAGATGTTATTATGAATGAAATTGTTTTCTTAATTTCTTTTACGGATTGTTTATGTTAGTGTATAGAAATATAACTGATTTTCATGTGTTGATTTTGTATCCTGCAACTTTGCTGAATTTGTTTATTACTTTGTTACAAAGCAGAAACTAACACACCATTGTAAAGCAATTATACTCCAATAAAGATGTTTAATTTTTTTTTTTTAAATTAGAAAAACAAAGGAAGGACTTGCTACCCAGAGGTGGGTAGTGTGTTGGCACACAGACAACTGTTACAGATCTCAGTCCAGAGGGTCTGCTTCTGCTGCAGGGAGCTGCCTCGTCCACAGCCATGCCCTTCTCTGGGCTCCCACATCTAGAGACTAAGAGGAGGCAGATAAACTCCTGACCCATTCAGCCAGCAATTCCTCTCCTGAGCTCCTACCAGGGTGGGAGGCTTGTTCAGGTGGCATCACCCTACAACCTCCCCTCTCCCCAATCCTGCCTCTCCCCTTTTCTTTCACAGGTGGTAACGCAAATTAACATCTTGCATCCTAAAATCTTAGTGTCTGCTTCTGGGAAACTCAACCTGAGACATTATTATCGAAGACAATCATTATTTTAAAGATGATTCATGTTGTATTATTTGTAACTTAGAATTTTGCAGGTAGTTTGATAAAAGTCCATCTAAACAATGGCAATAATTCAGAAGCCTAGAATCCATTTTTTAGGAACCTTGTGCCAGAAACAATTCCAAAACAGTAACTGTATTTCTGTTTTAATTCCTTTATCCTTGTTTTCAGATGAATGAATAAAGGTGACCTTAGGGTCCCATTTACTTTTCCTTCTGAGTTGACATCAGGCAGATGCAATTGTTTAAATATCAGCTCCTTGTAGCTTTACTGAAAGGCTTAAGCTCTCTGAAGGGTTATTTTGTATCTTGAACTGATACTTTAAATAAATCTATGATTAAGAGTCAAATCAAAAGTCATCCTTATTGAAAGTTTCCTCTTACGTCTTTTCTATGGTTTAACACTTTTTTTGTTTGTTTATTAACACTCTGCCTAGCTTCAGTCCTTCAGCTTTTTATTTTGCAGATCTGTCTTTTCCGTGAATAGTGATTGGGCCTGTGACACTAAGGAAAAAGGAGAGACACAGAATCCCTCATGTAGATGTTGTGTGTTCTGCCTCAGCAACTCTCATAACACATGCCTAGAGAAGAGGCGGTGAGCGTGAATGAAAAGAAGAAGCAAAATCTCATTCATTGTCGGTTCCACGCTGTTTCCAGTCTGATCAAAATTCATCTATGCTGGTAGTGAAACAAATCCATGAGTCTTATCTGATTGTGTCACAATCAGCCATGATCAGTATTTTTTTCTGATGACTTAACAAGATTAAACATATATAAAGCACCATATTCGTGTAGAGCAACTCATTTATTTCTCATGAAATCTGATAGTCTGGTTCCAACTTTAGAGGAGGCCTGGCAGTTAGGCAATTATTGCCTCCAATGGCAATTGCCCAAATTTATAAAATTTGCCTCCATTTCATGCTTCAGTTATCAATGTTCACTGATCTTTGCAATTTTACAATAACAGAGCAAAATAGAAAGTCACCTGGTCCAGCCATAAGAAATAAAGGAAACCACCAGGGTGCTAGTTCTTTCTAAATTGGGCATTTATACAAAATTTCTAGGGAAGCTTTAACACCATCTTTCCTCTGTTTTTACTGAAAAATGGAATAAAGAGAAAAATGTACTATTTTAACATTTTTGAAGTATTTTCAAATGTGAAGTCTTAGTGTCCAGTGATTGAATATCAAAAGAAAACGAGAAAAACACATGCTTCTGTGTGTGTGCATGTGTGTGTGTGTGTATGGGTTACTTTCTCTGTTTTGTCTCTCAAAAGTGCCTATGGCCCAACTTTGTTGGTATCTTTCATGGTGTTTACTAAGGTTCCTGGCATTCAATTTTTCCCTTGGAATATTTTGAAAATTCAGTATCGGTTAGGGTTTCCTTTAGCTGCAAATAACAAACTTAAAGAAGTTAATTATCTGAATCTCTTTCCTCTCAGATATGTGAAGACTAGAGGCATGCAGTCCTGAATGGGAAGAGTATCTACAAACTGTCCCCAGGGTACCAGGCTTCTACTTTCCTGCTCTGCCATCCTTAGCATGTGACTTTCATCCTCATGCTCACAAGATGGCTGCTGTACCTCTAGGCACCACATCCTACATTCCAGGCAGCAAAAATGAGAGTGAAAGGACCAAACAGTATGCCAGCTAAGTCTTTGCCTTTTTCTCAGAGAAAAGTCTCACCCAAGAAGATTCTGATTATATCTTACTAGACAGAACTGTCACATGGTCACTGCTAGCTGGAAGGAAGCCTAGGAAATTGAGATTTTTAGCTGAACTCCAAACAAAATCAGGGTTTCCTTAGAAATGGCAGAGTGGTGATAAATATTGGGTAGACCAATTTCAGAGTCTTCTACAATTCTTTCAATTAGTGGTTAGGACATAGTTACCTATTCATTTTTTGGCTTTTTTAAATTGAAGTATAGTTGATTTACAGTGTTTCAGGTGTACAACAAAGTGATTCGGTTAGATGGGTAGATAGATATTCTTTTCCATTATAGGCTATTACAAGATATTGAATATTGTAGGTCCTTGCTGTTTATCTATTTCAAGAGATTCATTTTTTATTTAACAATTGACACTGGATATGGGTTTAAGGTATGTAAAGTTGTAATGTTTGTGATGCCAAGAGAGGGGAGCAATCTGGAGAGAAGTCCTCAAACACTGTCTGACTAGTGTGTGGCGGTGCTCACGGGATTGTCAGATGAGCCCCTGGAGAACAGCTCTAGTACAGCTGCCGGTGCTGTTAGTGTGTGCTCCCTGGGTGTCCTGGTAGGAGAGTGGGTGGCAGAATGGCAGGCGGTGAACTGGGAGAGAAGGGGCTCCAGAGGTGCAGTGTGGAGGGGGAATGACTTACAGAAACCAGGATGAATGCTCACTCCCTGAACGGAGTTTCAGATACTGCATCACTATTTCCCTTGATGCTGTGTTCATCACAGGAAGTCAGAACAGTGTCTAATTTCTCCACAGGATACTCACGACCCCAGGGAGGCCAGTGATGATTATTATAAACACAAAAATGCCTCCACCATGTGCTGGTACTCAGATTCTTCATTATTGATCCTGCATCAGGGATCAATACCTTTTATTAAAAACCTTTTAAACTGACTCTGTATTTAACATTTTATCCATTTTTATGAGCTCAAAATGTGAGTCAGTAACAGAAACCTAAGAAATGGCGGCTTAATGTCCTGCGGGGTTTTAGTTCTCATATAATTAGTGCAGGGCTAGTGCAGCAGCTCAGCGATGCCTTCAAGAAGCAGGGCTCCTTTAGCCTCCAGCCCCTGGAGGTTTTTCCCTCCTGTAGACAAAAGACAGCTGCTCCAACTCCGAGTATTATATTGGCATTTTAGAAAGGAAGAGAATGAGGGATGGGAATGAAAAGAAATCGAGGAGAAAAGGGGGCCTTTCACCAAAGCAGGACTTTCTCAAAAATCTGCAATAGCCTTCTGCTTCATCTAATTGACTAGCATCAGGGAGGTTTGGGAAATGCAGCTTTGTACAGCTGCATGCTGTGATCCAAACACACTGTTAGTGAGGAAGAAGGTGGGAAAGGAGAATGTGACGACCGAGAGCCAAGTTTGCCAAGCTGTGCTTCCCCCTGGAGGGGGATGATGGTCAGCCTTCTGATTGGATTTCTTAGGATAAGGAGGCCATGTTACTGAAAATGGGGTCTCACAGCTTTAAAACCAATACTCAAGAGGCAAGGTTGGTGGAAAGGAAAGTTTGCTTTATTTCAGAGGCTGGCAACCGGGGCAGAGGGGAGAGGGGGAAGGGCAGACTTTTGTCCAAAGGTCGACTCCCCGCACTGCCAATCAGTGGGCAGGAGCTATGAAAGGGGAGTTTCAGGGGTTTATGGGTGGAGGGAGGGGACTACATGCAGAACAGCACAGGCAGCCCTGACGGTCATCTCGAAGTTGGTCATCAGTGGTCTGACCAGGGTCATCCTGACTGCTTTAAGTGCAGTTAGTCTTCAGTTCCAGGGTCAGTTTGTTCCCATGTCCTCGAGGCCAGTTCTCGGAATTGCGGCAGCTTAGGTCATGGCTACAGCCTGATCGTCATGTAGTTAACTTCTTCCACCTGGTGAGGGTCTCAGTCTCTATAAGAGAGCTCACAGGATAGGGCTCAGAATGTTATCTATAGCCCTTGAGGAGGAACTATAGGTCCCTGGCTTTGCTTAATGACTAAATTATTATTATTTGGTCTGGTTTGACTGTTTTCCTTTGTTTCTGCATTTTCTCACTTCTCTGATGAAACTTGTTCTTTGGCTAAAGTTTTTATACAGACAAAAGTCAGGCTGAGGACATGTGGGGGAGGACCATAGGGTCCTGTTCTGTTCCGGCTATCCATATAGGTTCAAAGTGCTGCCTGACAGGTGGTTTTCTTCCTGACATTAGAGCAGGCATATTTTCCCATTTAAGTGCCCATAGATATTCTTTGAATCATTTTCAGTGTCTATATTAAATTCCATTACACGAATACCCAATCCCCGTTTTGGAAATTTGGGTGGTTTCCAACAGTCACTTTTTTTTTTTTTTTTTAGGTTGCCATATTGGTGTTCTTTTGTGTTTTTTTTTAACATCTTTATTGGAATATAATTGCTTTACAATGATGTGTTAGTTTCTGCTGTATAACAAAGTGAATCAGCTATACATATACATATATCCCCATATCCCCTCCCTCTTGCATCTCCTTCCCTCCCACCCTCCCTATCCCACCCCTCGAGGTGGTCACAAATCACCGAGCTGATCTCCCTGTGCTACACGGCTGCTTCCCACTAGCTATCTATTTCACATTTGATAGTGTATATATGTCCATGCCACTCTCTCACTTCATCCCAACTTACCCTTTCCCTTCCCCGTGTCCTCAAGTCCATTCTCTACATCTGTGCCTTTATACCTGTCCTGCCCCTAGGTTCTTCAACAGTCACTTTTGAAAACAAAAGTTCAGTGAATGTCTTTGTAGACATATTTTTGTGTACATCCATGACTTGCTTCTTAGGATTCAGTCCTGTAAATTAAGTTATGGGGTCAAATTTATGCATCTATTTCATGCTTTTGGTGTCATTGCTAAATTGTTCTTTGACAAAGTTCTCTCCAGCTTCAGTGTGTCACATTGCTTACTTCCAAGCATACTATCAGCTTTATGGGGATTATGGGTTTTTTTTAATTTTTTTGTGGTACGCGGGCCTCTCACTGCTGTGGCCTCTCCCGCTGCAGAGCACAGGCTCCGGACGCGCAGGCTCAGCGGCCATGGCTCACAGGCCCAGCCGCTCCACGGCATGTGAGATCTTCCCAGACCGGGGCACAAACCCGTGTCCCCTGCATCGGCAGGCAGACCCTCAACCACTGCGCCACCAGGGAAGCCCCAAGGGGATTATGTTTTTAATGTTTGCCAGCTTCACTGGTGAAAACCACCTAGAATTCTGAATGACTCTAAGAAGATGAGTGTATACAGTTTGCACAAGGTGAGGCCCATGTAGATGGGCGGTGTAAACCTCTCAACTGAGGGATCATAGGAGCCACTGGAGGCAGTGGCATGATTGTGCAAGAGCAAGTAGTGGGTCCTTCCCCAGTGCAAGTCCCCACTGTGTTAGTGATGGAGCATCAGTCCTTTCCCCCCAGGGACACCCCAGTGACTTCTGGAAGTCCTTAGAGCGCTCCGTGTGTCCCCACAAATAAGCCTGCCTCCTGGTGGGCCAATCACCACTGGCCCACGAGCTCTGCCTGCAAAGCCCCTGGAGGACCCTCCTGCTTCCCCAGACTCACAAGGACACTGTAGACCCCCGGGAGGTCTCAGAGCTGCCGGACCTCCAGGCTGCAGGCTGGCGCTGGGCAGAGGCCAAGAGAGAAGGCACCTTTCCTCTCACTCAGAGGTGGCCTTAAAGCATAGAATTTTCAAGGAAAATTCTCCACATGAGCCTGTGTAACTCAAGGTGGAGAGGCAGGGGTGTTGGGACTGGAAGCTTTATTTTCGCACATGCGTGACTGACACATGGAACCTGGGCTGTCACCTTAAACATCTACATGTGACCTTTTCATGTGACCTGAGCTTCTTCACAACGTAGTGGCTGGGTTCTAAGGGTGAGCATCCTGGCGGAGAGAGAGCCAGGCCCAGAAGTACCACTTCCACCACACCCTGTTCATAGAGATGGTTCCTACAACAGCCCAAGTTCAAGGGAAGGAGAACTATGCTCCAGCCATGTGTGGGGTGCAACAAAGTCCTGGAAAAATACATGTGAGACCAGAAACATGACTGCAGCCTCATCTGGAAAATAGCATCTACAACAGTGATGAGTCATCAGTATGACCTGCGGGTTGCCACCAAGCTGCCCCATTTCAGGGGACTCTTCCTGCTCTTCTGATCAGCAATTTTCCTCTAAATATAGGTTCTAGAATTTGAGTCACTTATGGGGTAATTGAGGGCAAATAATGACAGCACAATGAATTCCAGCGAAGCATGAGTAAAGCTTTAACATGAGCACAGTTTCAGAATCTCTCACACAGCTTCTGCGGGAATGTGCAAATCGTACAAATGTAAAATCACAAGCTTCTTATTTCAAAGTCCAACGTGATCCCTGGGAAATTCTTTCTGAAGTTGCCATATAAGTCTACTCCGGCTGCCATAGTAAGAAACCACAGACCTGGCAGCTGACAGAACAGGAATTTATTTTCTCACTCTTCTGGAAGCTGGACGTCTGAGATCAAGGTGTCACAGGGTTGGTTTCTTCTGAGGGCCTCTTTCCTTGGCACAGAGATGACTGCCTTCTGGTGTCTTCACATGATCTTCCCTCTGTGTGTGTCTGTGTCCTAACCTCTTCTTCTTATAAGGACACAAGTCGTATTGAATCAGGGCTGACTTTGGTGACTTCATTTTACCTTAATTACCTCTTTAATGACTCTACCTCCAAATACAGTCACATTCTGATGTCCTGGGGCGAGGATTTCAGTGTATGAATATTTCTTTTTAAAGCTGTTTATTTTTGAAATATTTTCTTGGCCATGAGGCATGTGGGATCGAACCCACACCCCTTGCATTGGAAGCGCAGTGTCTTAACCACTGGACCACCAGGCACATCCCTCAGTGTATGAATTTTGATGGGACACAATTCAGCTCATAAGAGTCTCCATTGTAGAAAGTCTTATGACAGTGACCTCGTAGGATACTCTGGGGTCACATTGCCATCTGCCTTCTGGACATTTCGAGTTTGATAATCTTCCTTTACTGACTCTCTACTTATCCTGATTTTTCTGTTTCTATTTAGACTACTTCGGTCTCTCCAGGCACCAGGACAAAAATGAATAAATAAAAAGCAAACAATAACAACAAAATCCCAGACTCTCAGTGTTAAGTGTCCTTTCTTTTTCTACCCCGTTTCTCACTAAGTCCTAATATTATTCCTCTAAAGTGATTCTCACTTTGCCCCTTCCACTTCCTCACCCCACTTCAGGCCTTTCTCTGTCTCACCCTCTGGCAGGATTATTTCCTTTCTCCTAACTGTAAATCAGCGATGTTTCCGGAGCAGTGCTTGACTTAATACTGCCCTATTCCGAGCATCCTGTGATTCTGGGGCGCCGTGTGGAGTCACTGTTGCTTTTCACAGACCATTTCCTGGCTCCTTCTGGAAACATGATAAGGTGGCAATTTCTGCCTCTTTGAACGTGAGTGTCATAATTGGCTTTGACCAATGGAATGTGAGAGGAAGTAACCAAAGTTACTTCCGGGTGGAAGTCTTAAGACCCAGTGTGTCACTTGCCATGCTTCTCTCTTCCTCTGCCTCAGTGTCTGGTAACAATCCCGAGGATGTCTGCTGCATAGGCCTGGGTCCAGGGCGGAACCCCTCCATGAACGGCAGGTGTAGCCTGGGCAATGAATAAACCTTTACTGTTTTAAGTCACCATCATTAGGGAATGGCTTGTTAGGTCTGCATATCCCAGCCCCACCCACTTACAGGAGACTGTCCGTCATGGGTCCTCACCTCTCCACCACAGGGGTGCGTCTATGGCCCAGGCTGACTAATCAATTACCCTTCTCCTCCAGGGCTCAGTAAGACCTGGCACCCTAAAGGGACCAATCTGAGATGGATGGGAAGTGATACTGGAGAGAGAATATATCTTCCCTTCTGAGCTCCTAGGTGGTAAATATCACATAAGCATAGAGTGACAGCACCTCCTTGCCTGCCACGTGCAGAAAACGGGCCTGAGAGGAAAAACCAACACAAAGGAAAGCAGAACCAAGAGATGTGGGGCAAAATCTCTCACAGATTTCTGGTGGCGTGGCTTTAGTATTTGGACTCAGAAATGAGCACAACCTCTGGACTTTGTGTGGTAGGGATAGACCTTGCTTTGTGTTTAGAAGTGAGAGCTGAGTTTCTTATTCTCAGACTCCCATTATTTCTCATTTCCCTCCATCCCCCACCAATAAGATAAGTCTGTAAGATTACGTGTAAGTCTATAGATCAGGTGTATGACTCTTCTAGATTACTCTTTCTAAACTATCCGTTTCATCTATGACTGTCTTTTACTTAAGTATTTCCAATGTTTCCAGCATTTTGCAGAATGAACTGCTCAGTCCAAGCTCCACCTTGGACATTGTGGACCCTGACCTGCTGCCATCCTCTCTGTGCTCATAGCCCCTGTTGCTCTGCAGGAGCCTCATCCTTTGGTCAGAGCACTTTGCTTGTAGATCACTTGAGTATCCCTTACACTGCATTGTGTTCATCCTTCTGTCCATTCTTTTCCTTCTCTGAAACATCCTCAACTCCACTCAGAGAACTTGCACCTCTTCTTCCTGACGCAGATCAAAAGCCTAACTTTCAATAAGCCTTCTTTGGTTTCTAATCTTGACCTTGGGAAATAACGTGTATCTCCCATCGGTTGTAAGAACAGCTTGATGTATTAGGAGGAAGCAAAAACCTGCATTTCTCAATTGCTGACCATGGTCTTGGTGACTTGAGTTTGTGCCTTTGTTGGTTAATTTGGAGCAATATTACCCATCTTCTTCTATTCTGCAGACTTGCGGAGAAAACCAGCAAGAGTTTATGTTTAAGGACAGACTGTGTAGACGGAGAATTTTCAGCAGTGCTTCTCTGTCACTGCGTGGTTTGGTGGTTATTTGTGTGTGTATCATCTCTCACCGCCTGTAACTTTTCCAAGGAAAGATCAAGGTGGCCGCGTCCTTAAAGTACCCCTTAGATCAGTGTCTTGAACACAAAAGGGCTTTAATATACTCTACTCCTTCAAGAAACAAATCATAGAAAAATATGGTTGAAAGACAGCTGTATCTAACTGCACTTATACACTCTAGATTTTAGAAATTTGTACCATTAAAGAAAACTTAATTCTAAGTTTTATAATCTTTAGGAAAATATCTTTGGCAAAATCAATGTACAATATCCCTGTGCTTTACAGTGACCACTTTGAAATATGTTTTGGTACTGCTACCTTGATTTCTGTCATCTTATGATTTTCTCCTGGATTCGAGATAATACAATTGATATGAACTAAAAAATATGTATCTTCCTAAAATAAAAAACAAACAAAAATTGCATTCACAACTTAATTCCAATAGCTAGTTGGAATCTCAGATTGTACTGCACTGGGGAACACCCCTCCCCTTTGTCACTGTCAGGAATAAAATCTATGGGTCTTGGCTTCTGTGCTCTGGAGAAGAATAGAAATCTTAGGATGGCCTGTGCTTTGTGCTTCCTCAGTCATACAGTCATTTATGATCATCTATGAGCTTCTCAATCATAACAAACTTCTGACTGCAGCTGCAAACATCTCATTTTAATTGTCTTTCCAGACCGAGGCACAACATTTACAATATTATGAAACTCTTGGAAGCTGTGTTTACAGTGTTATGAATCTCATCTTGACCTGTGTTGGTCCCTAATGTTTTTAAAGAACAAAGTACCACAGCTTGCATTGCCTTTGGAGCTAATCTGGTTACAGTCCCATCATTCCACCCCTGAGGAAACTGAGGCAGGAGTGGCAAAGTGACCTTCCAGGTCCCAGGTCTCACTTAGGCAGAGTTAGGGCTGGGACCCACTCTTATTATGTGTTTATGTAAGAACACCAGAGGGACATTGATAAGTTCCAGAAGAGTGGTAAAAAGTGATGGCTTAATTCAGAGGAGGGCCAGCCAGCTTCCCACTGGGTCCTGAAGAAGGAAAGAAGGAAGATCATTTCTTCACGTCTTTTGACTTCAGGAAACTGGCACAAGTAGCTTATTAGAATGGGCTAACTTCACACCATGTGCTTTCCTGAGACTCAACTGGGGAAGAAAGTTTTACCTGCATTCTAATTTCAAACATGGATGCTTATTCCAGTTCTAGAAAGTCATCGCTTAACTTAAATATAGACTCTTCTTATATGGAAGGTCATGTGTGAGCCTGTTCATTAAAATATTTTGTGGTAAATAAAAATTAATTCTTAAAATTAGGGAATCCATCATGCCTTAATTGATTTAAGAGACTTTTAAACTTTATGAAAGTTGATAACAGTGAAGTTATCTGAAGTTGGATTTTAAGAAAACACCTTAGATCTTTGCCTCCTTACTCTCAACCATAAGTTAACATTTCCTAAGCTCTTATGTTCATTTTTATCTCATTTCCATTGGGAGTGTCCATCGTGTTAGATCCAAGGACCAACATTACTGCAGAACTGAGAATAATGAGAGAGCCAACTGAAGAAAGGAAGTGATACAAGGCAGCTTTAGCCTGTAGGCTATTTTTCTCTCTATTGAATTTCTATTTTCCCTCTTTTAGACTCTGTTCTTCATGAAAGAAAAGATTTTATCTCACTCATTCTTACATCCATTATATCTAACATGGTCTGTGGCATGCACAGCAGGTCTTTCCTGACAACTAGATTCAAAATGAGTAGGGGAATTTCCTGGCGGTCCAGTGTTTAGGACTCAAAACAAGTGAATGAATGAACAGGGACTTCCCTGGCCATCCAGTGGTTAAGACTTCGCCTTCCAATGCAGGGGGTGCGAGTTCGATCCCTGGTTGAGGAGCTAACATCTCACATGCCTTGCAGCCAAAAAAACCAAAAAATAAGACAGAAGCAATATTGTAACAAATTCAATAAAGACTTTAAAAATGATCCACAAGATATAGTGAAAATCAAAATATATATTTAAAAAAGTGAATGAATGAATGAACGAACAGGAGAAACTTCACCCTTTCTACTTTTAATAGTGAACCATTCCATGTGTTGAAATCATATGCTAGGAATGCCTATCCCCACATCACTTGAATGTGCACAAAATGTAGGCTGATGTTTTGTGACGACCACTCTAACTCAGCACACTGCAGACACACAGGGTGGAATTCACCGTCATGGCACAGGTAGTGGGCAGTGTCCAGCCTTTTGTAGATAAGGTAGCGTATCGTTATGATACTCTAAATCTAGTGATTTTTGTTTAACTGAAGGAAAAGAGAATGAATAGAAGAAAGCAGATGTGAAAATCAAGGGGCTGGAAAACCTGTGAACTCAGGTGTCACGGAGGTAAGAACTAGATAACAATGAAGTAGATAACGTGGATGGGATTGCTCAGGATGTAAGCATGTTCCTCTCACACGAAAGTAACACAATTATTCACAATAGGAAGCACACCGTTATGTGTTAGAGGAAATTCATCATCACACATTTTGGGAAATTAAATGTCCAGGCTTGACTAATACCAAGGGCATCTTGACTTTCACTCCATCTTCATCACCCTGATTTGACACCCCAGGTGTTCAACCGGATCTTATTTTGTATCACTGTTTCTAGTAAATTAAGATACAGTGAAATTAAATTGTCTTCAGCAGAACCTATAAGAACCATAATTTCAGCACAACACTGAATTCTGTAAGAGTCTGTGCCTCATGTTTTTGTCTATGAACATGGATATGATGATAGGGCAAGTGAGGACATCAAATCTACATGCTGTGTGAAGCTAGGGGACTGGAGAGAAATCTAAGTCTGATGAAAACAATAAAAATAAGTAGTCATTAAAAGCAGTTTACAAATAACCATGGTCATAGCAACTTGTGATAACTGCATCAAATAGAAACATTTATTTGGTAACCTTGGTTGCAGCAAAAGAGCATAAAGACAAAATTGTGCAGTGACTCCAATCACATTAATTTGTGCACAGAAATAAGATGAACCAAAGGATAGCCACTAAGTTTGTGTTGGGCAAAACAATGTCCCGCTCTCCCAAAGCATCCACATCGTAGTCCCTGGAACCCAGGAATATGTATGTTACGTGACAAAGGGGAATTAAAGTTGCAGATAGAATTAAAGTGGTTAAGTAGATGCCCTTAAAATAAGGAGATTATCCTGGATGATTTGGGTGGGTCCAATCACAAGGTCCTTAAATGTGGAAGAGGAGACAGAAGACATCAGGGTCGGAGAGGTTTGAAGATGCTACTCTGCTGGTTTTAAAGATGAAAGAAGGGGCCATGAATCAAGGAACAGGTAGTTCTGGAAGCTGGAAAAGGCACGTAACAGTTTCTTTCCTAGAAGGAAGGCAGTTCTGTTGACACCTCAATTTTAGTACAGTGAGACCCATTTGGGACTTCTGATCTCCAGAACTTTAAGATAATAAGTGGGCACTGTTTTAAGCCACTAAGGCTGTAGAATTTGTTATGACAGCAATAGGACACTAATATAAAGATGTTTTCATATGATTCACACAATTGTAGAATGTATATAGAACAAATAAATTACTTTCAAATAAATTAAATAAGAAGGAGCAGACTAGAGTTAACTTTTAAACATAACTTCTAATATCTGGTCAACCCTGAAATGACTGAGAATTGTGTCTGGAGGGCACATATTTACTCACTTCTGAAGGAAAGACTGCGTGGATGTGGAGGCTGCTGCAGTGAATGTATCACAGCTGGGCTTTGACAGAAAACATACAAAAGTGAAGGCTAATGAAGCCTTAGGCTTGGGGGAATGTGTGAATGTGTATATGAGAAAACACTTTTACCACTTCTGCAACTCTAAAAAATAAAGCAAAAGTTGATGGAAAATTATGTTGAAAACTCCAAGTGTGGGAACTAATTACACTTTATTGATATAGTATTGAATAGCAAAAACACATTCACAGAAGTTCTAAAGGAAAAAACTCAGAGAAAATCAGGCATAATGTAAGTTTACTTGCATAATTCTCTAGTGGAAATGAAAGGCAGGGCAAGGGTGGGTTATGTGTTAAGATTCTTGTTCTTCCCCCCAGAGACGGGCTCTCTCAGCTCTAATTTTGAGCCAACACTTGGGGGTACCCAGTTCCTGTCACGCACGGGTTTTTGCCTCTCCCATAGATGAGCAGCTTGTTTCTAGCGGAAACCCCAAGCATGGAGGAGATCATTTTCAGCTTCTACTCAAAAATAGAACACAGAGTGAAGTCCACACTCTATATAGGGAAGCAGGCTCTGTTATCCTGCCACGACTGGATTGTGTTCAATTCCTGTTTCTACTGGGTATTTTAAATCTTGACACTCTCTATATGTAGATATGTATCCATATCTCCATCTTTCTATGTATATGGAGCGAAGGGCAGGGCCTCTGACCAGAAGTTTGACCTTATCAGAAATGATGAGTAGCCTGTGGGATGTCTGGCTTTTTGGAGAGAACTTGGAGAATGTTTTATTATGGTTCATTAAGTTGGGAAAGAGATGTCTTGATCTTTTTATTTTATAAATACATGCAGAAATGAAAAGACTTGAAGAGTCAGCAACGGAGTTTCAGCAAGACTCTTCTTCAGCTAAATTGGATAGTGAAGAAAGTAGAGCCTTGAGTGGTGGCCATCCAGTTTCACATTTTGGAAAGAAGGAGACAATGTCATCTCCTCTATGAAAATGGAGGCACAAGAACGCAAATCAGTGTACACCTTTGTTGTAGCATATTGTACCATGAATTAATATGAATACATTAATAAGGATTCTTTTGGTTGGTTTTGGAGATTTTTTTTTCTTAAAAAAAAAGATCAGTTTTCAAGTTTGAGAAGCATGGCATAACCTAAAAGAGTACAGCTTTTAACCAGGAAGCCTAGGTGGTCTTTTTTTTTTTTTTTTTTTTTCCTATTTTTACCTAGTTGTGTGATCTGAAATGACACAACTAATCCTTTGTTATTTAAATGTTTTTATGCTAATGGAACTAATAGTCTCTTATCTAAGCCACAGGGAACTAGTCAGTCTGTATGCATATGTTTGTGCAAATTATACATCCTGATATTATGCGGTGGGAGTCGTCAAACCTCAATTTCTTCATTCATAGACACTGCTTTTCCAAATATTGGGTTGGCCAAAAAGTTCGTTCGGGTTTTCCTGTAGGATGTAATGGAAAACTTCAATGAAGTTTTGTCCAACCCAATACTTTCTTCTCCATCTATCCTACTGTATTCAACATTGAAAAAACAATTTAATTTTTACTTATCAAAATGTCCTTTTCAACTTGAAAACCCAAATGAACATGCCTCTGATTTTATGCTATTTTTCCCCTTTAGTCAGTGAAAGTTCCTTGAGTTTATGATCTAAGCCTACAATTTTGTACTGTGGGAGTATTCACAATAATACTAAGCACACAGTAGATGACCAATGAATGGTCTTATCTAGTTAGCAGTAGCTTCAGCAGCAGTAGTAATTGTAGTCACTGCATAGATATTTTCAGCAATTTCACTGTTTTAAAGTTTGCTTCTTAACTCTTTCTAAGTTTTATTTTCACTAGAGAATTAGTGAGGGGATTTATAAAATATTCAACATTTGTGTTGTGTTTTGCCAAGAGAGAAATAATCATTGGTATACAGTAGAATTACAAAGAAGACTTTCTCCCTTTATACTAAGTTGCAAAGGTAAGAAAATAACCTATATCAAATTTATTCACTCAGTTAAATTCAGATTTACACACTTATAGGTGATATTAACATTGGCTTTAAGTAATGATACTTAAGTGAAGAAACAGGAGTTTATGGATGACTAAGAATTTTTCAGTTTTAAGAAATAGAAATAAACTCTGGTTAAATCAAGGATACAGGAAGTTTTTATAAGGCTATGATTTAAATAATAAGATGAAAGAGGAAACTGAATCAGCAGGTTCAGCATCTCCAGAGACCTCTGTGGGATGCTCTGATCCTGAGTGTCCCTCTGCTCCAGGGTATCATTACAGGGTAAGTTGGGTGATGGATCTGGTTTGGTCCACATGCATCCAATAAAGGGAGAGTTCCTGAAAAAGCTGTTACTAAAAGAAGTGGTGATGGATGGTGGATTGCAAAAATGACATATGTCCTTTACAGTAAATGGTCAGTTTCCAACAGAGTAGAGAAATTATCATGAAAGCATTTACAATCATATGTTTTTAATTTTGGAAAGCAAATTTCCATTAAACCACAATGGATTTTAATGTTAAAAGGAATTTTGAAAAGAAATTACATTCTGTACAACAACTTAGTTTCTTATGCTGCCCCCAAGATAGTAGGTAAGAAATGTTCCATATTTTTGTGACTTTGACATAAAGAACTTTTAAACTGCTGTATCTGATAATATTTATTCAAATTGCCTTCAGTGAAACAGACAGTACATAGACCAGCAATTGTTGAAGCATCATAAAAGAAAGGGAATGATACCTGGCCACTAAGTCATAGGAAAGGACCAAATGGCAGCTCTTTTGCCTAATGAAATGTCTAGCTTTATTTAGATTCTTATGGATTAATCTGGGGGAGGTAATACCATGTAAGTGAAATGAACAAATAGAAACCTTTCATGAGAAGTGAAAATCGTACTGAAAGAATCTTAAGAGATAAGGGTCTAACAGTTTAAACCAGGAAAAGGCAGCTTTGGAGGCAGAATGTCAAGAGTAGATTTAATGCAGGGACCTCATCTTCCTTGTTCATTTTAACACCCAGATCCCAGAATAGTTGTTACATTGAAGGCATGCAATAAAAAATGCAATGAAATGAATGAAATAATAAATGGAAGGTTGCTGAAGCACAAAGTGCTAGGGATCCAAGTGTGATCTTCTAGCCCTGTCACTGAAACTTTTCTAAGACTAATTTTTAGATGATGAGGTTGAATTAGATCACCTCCAAAGTCTTCCTCAGAGAAGTTAATGAGCAGCACAGTCATCATAACTCAGGAGTTCTCCTCCAGCAGCTCGTTTAAATGCCACATGTCACCAGGCACAGGCAAGTTCAAAGCAAGCTTACATAACCAAGGAAACATAAAATCTTCTCTCCCTTTTTCCATCCAGGTGTGGTCCCACTTTCCTTGTCCTCTGCTGCTGATAGTAAAGAGTAATGTATTAATCAATGAGGGCTTGAATTGAGTACCCTTCAATAGTGGACTTTTAAAAATTAGAAGTGTGATGTGGATATCTGAGTAGAGGGTTCTGTCCAGCTCTCTGTGTCAGAGAATCCTATGGTTCTAGCTAAGTGTGTTTGCTTTTTCCACTTCTTCCTAACTCTGCAGGGCATGAAGTCTCCATTGGTCACATTTTCCCTTGAATAGGGGTCACATTTTCCTTTGTCTTTGTAAGTCTGGTAATTTTGGATTATGTCTTGGTCATTGTGAATAATATGGCATAGAAACTCTTCTGTTATGTTCCTCTGGCAGGTCTTGATTTTTTTTGTTTTCACAGGCAGTTAACTTGATTGGACTCAAACTCCAAGCACTGTCTTCCTCCTGGTGGGTAGCGCCCAAAATCTCTGTTCAGTTCTTACAACATTAGCTATGCTGCTTGTGATCTGTGTGCACAGGAGGGGTTCGGGAACAGTAAGAGTTTAGTGTGGAGTTGATATCCCAAATCTGCAGCTCTCCATCTAAGTCTCTCCTTTCAGGAATTTCCCCCCATTACCTTCTAGCTGCTGTAGTTTCCCCGAAATCTGTCCTCTGATTCCTCAAGCCTGTAATACAGCAGGTTTCTATGTGAGTTTTAGACACCTTATAGGCAGGTGACTAAAGCCTGCTTTCTGGTAAAAAGCTTTAAAAAAAGAAGAGGAAAGAAAAAAGAAACTTGAACTTCACACTATACTATTTGCTTCCTTTTGGTCCCCCTCCATTTCCTCTAAGGTGTTGTTTTGTGTACTTTGTTCAGATTTTATGTAGAAATATTCAAGAGGGTTGGTCAGTGTGAGATATTTGGCCATAACCAGAAGGGGAACTGCTGAGGCATATCAATGTTAATTATTTCAGAGTCTAAATAAAGTAATGGATTTGAAAGGAGTAGAGAGGAAAGTTTTTCTCCCTCTCCGGAGATGTGCCTACATTTTGTATATTAGTACTGTTTCAGATTGAGCCTCCAGTTTGGGGGCTTTTGTTTTGTTATAAACAGAAAGTAAGACAAAGAAGAAGAAACCGCTTGGAGGACCAGGTTTTCCAGGTCTCTGGAGCAGAAATTCACAGGGAGTTCCATCCAGATCTGTAATGTTTATGAATCAGATAATGGAAGTGGTGTAAATATACCCAAACAAAAAAGGTAGATGAATTGTCTCTTGAGTGCACCTGGTGTTACCTTTATATCTGTCAGGTGCACTCATGAACAAGGATCATTTGAAAAGTCAGACCTTCACAGGCTGTGCTGAGAATGGAAGAAATCAGGTATCTGGACTTGGGACACTGGGGACCACAGATGAATTCAGGCTGGTCAGACACGAAAGGTAGAGTAAGACCCTAGTCATTAGCCATACAACCTTTAGGCTAAACTAGGACACTTTGGGCACTAATAATAATTACTCCAGGATGATTGGTTATAAACTGGGAATGTCTTGGACAGTGTGACATGTGATCATCCACTCCTATGTTCATTTCTATTTCTCGTCTCCAACCCTCCACCGAAGCAGCAGGGGCCCTCAACTCAGAATGTGTAGCTCTTCTGTGGAGCAGCCCTGGTTGGTTAACCCTACCTCTGTGCAGATGCTGACGGCTTCATTTCGTACCTTTGCCACGTCATAGCCTTCTGTGGACCTGGGATCCGTACAGACCTCTTGTCTCTCTTCCTATGATTTTCTCTCTACAGGCTGACAAGAATTTTCCCCAGCAATGACGCTCTTACTCATTTCCTGGACCAAGGAAGCTGAAAGCTTGAGTTAAAAGCAATCCTACCTTTTCAAAATTTCTCCGCTAACCATTTACTGGGGACAATTGGTACACATTCATGTCTTTACCATAATGTGAAAAAACATGAATCTAAGGCACAGATAACAGAAGTGAAATTGACTCTCTTATCCCTGATGATTCCCAAGGGTGGTTGCTGTGTGAGCAGCTTAGGGACCACTATTGCATTTCCAAATTGTGGCTCTCCATTTACATGACACCCTAATATTCTCCAATACTGGTAAATATAATCCTTAGTCATCTTTGACTCAGCCTAGAATATTTTACAATTTAAACAAAGAAAATTATTTGAAAATTTTTTCTGTTAACAGGTTGTAAAATGCAATGCAGTGTTTAAGTAGTTTGCATATGTTCATAATTCCTTGGCGTCCCTAACTTTCATTCTGTGGTGGCTGCAGACCTACCACAACAGAAGAGAACAAAGCGCTTTAACCTTTGAAAACGTAGAGTCTTATGATAGCAACAAAATTCAAAGAGGCATCTAATTAGAATATTCATACCAGGCAATTTTTATTCCACTTCTGCTCTGTATAATTTCCCAATTATGCTATTTCATTCAAATTATTTTATTTTTGAATTTTTAAAGGATATCAGTTTAAAATCTATTTATTCAGAAGGGGCATTAAAGGGTCTTCAAGTTCTTCTTTTTTTTTTTTTTTTTTTTTTTATGCGTTACGCGGGCCTCTCACTGTTGTGGCCTCTCCCGTTGCGGAGGACAGGCTCCGGACGCGCAGGCTCAGCGGCCATGGCTCACGGGCCCAGCCGCTCCGCGGCATGTGGGATCCTCCCAGACCGGGGCACGAACCCGCGTCCCCTGCATCGGCAGGCGGACTCTCAACCACTGCGCCACCAGGGAAGCCCCTTCAAGTTCTTCTTAAGCAACGATACTTTTGACCACACTTTTAGTTGAGCTCTTTTCCCACTTGATTTTACTGCAGATTTTAGTACTAGAGTTGTGAGCTCCTGCCTGGAAGGTATTGTTCGTTCAGTGCACTGTTGATGAAATGAATGAGGAAGCCTCAGGGGGGCATGAGGCACTCTTTTTCTGGGCAGGTATGGGCGCTTCCCTACCATGGCCTCATATTCAGGAGACTCATGCATTCAGGTTATTTGCTTGGCTGTAGATCTTTTGGTTAACCCTCTGCTGTAGAAGTTGATTTAATATTCTGAAAAGAAAGACACAATGAGAGAAAGGACTGGAGTGAAATCTCCAATAGAACAGGAAACAAAAACCAGACAGACAAGCTGGTCTCAGTTACTTCTCAATTTCCAAATCGTACAATTACCACCCATCTCCAGAGCTCAGGCTTTGGGGTCAGATGACCTGAATCTTATCACTGACTCCATCACTTACCCTGTGGGTCAGACACATTATCTGAACTGGTGAAGCCTTGGTTTCTTACTCTGTAAAATAGAAATTTTCACAGCAACATATTGGGATTAAATTAGATTAAATAACGTAATGAATGTTACATGCCTGTGCCTGCCATGGAGTAATGAGAGACAATATATATCAATAACTGGGCAAGGGCCAGACCACATGTAAAGATAGAACTCTGACCCACCATCTGTCACAACCAGCCCAGGAGGCCTTCTTGTAGGAAGTCAGACCACTATCTCTAGTGACTGATCCTGGAAACCAAACGATAACTCCTGGAACCATCTGCCCTAAATAAGCAGCTGCCCCAATTTTTGTCCTGCTTCCAATTTAAGACAAGTGAGAGAAAGCAAAATGTGCACCCGTAACCAATCATACAGGATGCCCTGCTTCTACTTAGCCCACCTCCTGCCCCCCAGGCCAACAGCCTCCAATCAGGGCACACCTGCCCTGTCTCTTTTTTTTTTTTCCTGTAAACCTTTCCCACTCCTCTGCCTGCCTTTGAGTCTCTGCCAAAACACAAGTGATGGTGAATGACTCCTTTGCTATGCCAAGCTCTGTATAAATAGTTTGTGTCTTTCTCACGTGGATCCTCTTTGTGTATTTCCATAGTATTATTCAATAAATATTATGAATAACAATAAAATAATTGTTGAATTAAATAGGAAATCAATGAATACATCTCCAGACGACTCAGACTTATATTAATTTAGCTCATTTTATGTTCCCATTATCTTAAATTCATTTCACTTTGCTTAATCTTGATTTTCTAGGTAAATTATTGATGGGGATTTTGTCCGGTTTACATGCCCTGTTATTGGCTTGCTCCGCTGGGTAACTTTACAGTGAATCTGCCTTTCTCTTCTAAGGTCCCAGCCCCCTGACTCACTGTCTGAGATTGGACCACGTGCAGGAGGGGACAGCAGCTTTCACAGCAGACCGGGTCCTATCCATTGCTTCTCCTGATCTTTCAGGCTTGTCACAATGCTCAGGTGGAAATCGGTTTGGACTCTTGAATATATTCTTCACAAAGCCCTGTGGATTTCTCGGCTTAGTCCCTTGTAGTTGTAGAGTTGTGTACAAATTGATTCTTTCACGATTCATTCCAGTATTTCTAATGGGTATTGAATTTGAGCTAGTCATGTCTAGATTTCTGAAGCCTTTCCTTTTAGAGATTTTCTCCTCTTATGTGAAGAAAATGCATCACTTTTCCACCCTTTATCAATCTCTTGGATCCTATCTGCTTTTTCAATAACTGCTGAAAACCCAGTAATTAACCTCCATGATCACAATTCTTAGTGGCCCCATGGTTATCTTACCTATCAATGTTCTCGGTGACACTATGGAGATGAATCACAGATACACACGTTGCAGAAGACACCCCATGTCTGACCCTTTCTATTCTGCGACCTCCCAGCTTAGAAACATCCAGAATCTGTAGGCCTAGACCTCTGACCAACTGTAATGCACAACCTCCTATGAACAAGATCATAAAACAATTAAGTTATCATGTAATCTGCTACACAAACTTCTTCAGTCCCTAAACACACAGGAAAGAAAGACAAAACAAAACAAATCACTGAATGTGGTTTCAATAGTGTCAATTAAATGGGGATAAAATGAGGATAATTTACAGCAGTAATTTAGTTAAACTGTTGTGCTGAACAATGGGTGGTCTGGCACAGAGCTAGTTAGAAGTGGAAACAATACAGCCTGTAATTTTACTGTTAATTTCAGCCTTGACAGATGCTAAGTTTAAGCAGAGGAAGTCCTGGTCAGGGGGGAGAGAAATGACCTATTTCTAGCTACCATGAAAAGCAGTCATGAGAGGATATAGTTACATATTCATTTTTTGAATAGTTACATACTCATTCAAATGAAACGTAAAGAACCCAACTCTGGATGGGATTTTAGTTCTGCTCACTTTGTAACTGAGGGTCTGGAGTAGGAAGAAATCAGTGTGATTTTTTTTTTCTTTGTAAAATAGGGAAGAGGAAAATATTACCTACTATCATATCTGATCAGGAGGTTATTTTGAAACTAACAGGAAATGGTGGAGAAGGAATATTACAAAATGTAAAGCATTAAGTGCATGTGAGATATGGCTATTATCATCCCCATTGCACTTTGTTGTCAAATGTTTGTACTTTATGTCTGACATACAAATGCAGATTCACGGGTATGTTTGGGGATAAGAAAACACAGAGAGAATTTTTAAATTAAAGGTACTGGTGTTACATTTTCATGAATTAGAAAGTATTTATGAAAGTCAAACCTTCCATTGCCTTTACCTGGGCATTTGCCTTTGCCAACTAGCCAATCAGGCTTTACCCATTTCTTTTTGTTGGCGGTGTCAAGATATCCATGGACTGGTCCAGGGGCAGAAAACTTAAGAGTCAATGGGGTTCAACTCCAGGACTCCGTGGTGAAATAGGCAAGGCTTCCTCCAGTGGATGAGGAAGAGGACGGTGTGGCCCTGCAGAAGGTATAGCTGCCGGGGACGCTACAAGAAAGATGACAAGAGAATCATGCAGGCATGCGTGTGTCGGGGCAGCAACACCAGGCTCTGGAAGCTTGGAACTGACAAATTTCTGCTCTCACAAGTCTGAGATGGGGGTCCTTGAACTTGCAACAAAAGATCCCTATCTAACATGCATTTTAAGACGCCACCAATTTTTTAAGTAAATGTATTCTTTTTAGAGGTTGTTATTAGTAAAATGATAGGTTATGATACTTAAGCCACCAAAATGAAATAGGTTACTTCCTAAATTCATTCTAAAAATATATATGAAAAATCTCCCAAATGCCAAATAGAATGCTGCATTCAAGACCATTTAAAAATGTGGTTGGCGAAATGATGAAGTTCAGAGTCATAAAAATCAGGACCATCTAAATGGCCCTAGAGAGGAAATTTGTAGTGAAATCGCTTTGCCTTGGCTTCCCAGCTACTACTGCCAAGTGTGTGTCAACCAATAAGTGGAGAATGTTCCCAGAGAGGTCCTCCCAGATTCCAAGGGCAGCAATGTGGCTCCATTTGTATTCCCTGATGACTTTTAGGTCCCAGCCACAAATCCAAGATATGGAAGAAAGGGCACCAAGCCTGTTCCTACTTTGTGGGCAAGAGAGACACAAACAAAAGAAATTCCATAGAATTTTTTCCAGGTCTTACATATGGATGTCTATGTACTTAGGACACAATTTGCCCAGGAATCCCACCTTTTCACTTAGCAGTCTGTCTACTGCTCCTGTTGGCTACTGGTCCTGGGCCATTAAGAAGGATGCTGTAATGACAGAAGGTAAATTTGATATTAGTTATTTTGGACTTGGTACTTGACCATGACTGATGAGATTTGTGTGCATATCGTGGACCAATACACATTGTGAACTAATGGTTCATAAACATCTAAACCATGCGTTTCACCAGATTCTGCAGTCAAACCTCTAAGACATTTCAAATATCTTATGAAATTTCACTTGAATGGCTGTGGTTTGCTCAGTAAGTCTAAAAAAATCAAAGTATTATAAATCCCTAAAGCAGTCTATTAAACCTTCCCACAGAGAGTTATTATGTTTTCATATCCTACACAGCTCATTAAAACTTCTATTTTCCTCTTTTAAATGTTTGTTTAGTACCTTTCTGCAGCTCATGCATTTATTTTCTGGAATTAGGTTGATTTTTTTCTCATTTGTTGCCTTTCTTTCAAAATGGAAATGGCATTATTTTTCTTATTATAAAATGAATGGGCAGTCACAGAAATAAGTCACATAGGAAAATACTAAATATTTTATCTACCTTTCCAAAGCTTTTTCAAGCACACATACACTCATATACATGCAATTATACAACAGATTATAATATGATATTATTAAATTACCTTACTAGTTTTAGATGCTTGAACTAGTTGACAACATCTGTTTGCCAAAGCCTCCCGCTTTCCTTAGCCTGTGCTAGATACTCTAGTAAGGTACTCTCAGCTACCTCTTCCTCAGACCTGTTCTACCTGTGGTCAAAACGATGGTGTAGCTGCCTCAGGTAAGCAAGGAATTTCAGGGTGGTTGTTTTGCATCACTTTTCTGGCCCTCAGTGGCCCTCACCCAACAATCCTTGAAGACCTGATTTCTGAGCCCCTTGAGATTTTTCACTCTGCCTTCTTGGAGTCCTGTTGCTCCTGTCTTTTAGGACTTTGATTTCCTGTTCTGTTGGATCCTTGATGGAATCCAGCTTACACACATGGCTCAGATTCACAGCCTAAAATAAGATGTGCCACAGCCTCAACACAGTCTGATTTGGTCACTTGATCCTGGATCCCTGACTTTGCCTTAATTAGGAGCTTCCAGAACCTATTCCAGGAACAGGAACTCTCACCTTTGCATATTGTCTCAAATCTTACAGTGTTTACAGTTCTGACAACAAAACCAAGTATTTTAATTGAATAATTAGAAATGAGTTGGAAACAACAACATCTGAAGGAATGTATTTCATTTCCTAAGGCTTTTGTAATAGATTACCGCAAACTTAATCATTTAAAACAACAGACATTTATTCTCACCCCAGTTCTGGAGGCCAAAAATCTGAAACCACGGTGTCAGCAAGGCCATGCTCCCTCTGAAAGTTCTAGGAGAGAATCCTTCCTGGCCTCTTCCAGGTTTTGGTGGCTCCACCTGTTCTTTGGCAGCATCACTCCAGTCTCCCCCTTCATCTTCACAATGTCTCCTTCCCTCTGTCTTCTCTTTTTATACAGACACCAGTGATTAGGTTTAAAGTGCACCCTAATCCAGGATGAATTGACCACTAGATCCTGAGCTCATTACATCTGAAAGACTTTATTTCTGAATAAGATCAATTCTAAGATTCTGGATGGACATGAATTTGTGGGTGACTCCATTCAGCCCACTACAGACAGCAATATATGGTTCCATCCCACAACTGGAACAGAACTCTCAGGACATAAGGGGAAATTAAGGACATGTCTTCAAAGAGATTCAAATGTCATAAATGTTTTTCAAATAAGTTCACCATCCCATTCCAATTCCAACAAACAAGGATACAGAATATTATTCTCTAAAATTGTTATATGGATCTTTGAGTTATCATATTGAGTTTCAAGATGCCAGTTAGATATTGAGACTGATCACATGCATTTGTCTCCACTGCCTTCCAAATGCCCTTACGATGACAGTTAAGCTCTACAAACAAAAGCCAGAGAGGATATACCTGGAAGGCATCAACAAGATTTGGAAGGTGGAAGGCAGATGGATTAAATCATAACTGACCTAAAAGACTCAAGATGCTGATAGCCAGGTACCTGCAGTGAAGGATGCAAAGAACAAATGAATTCACACCACAGAGCCCCAGGAAGGTCCCGGAATCAAGAATAGGTGTGAGTGGGGTTGAAACAGAGGGACTGGTTAGAAGTCTGTACAAGAAATAGTTAAAGCCCCAGATCGCCTTTCTCACAGTACACAGTCAAACAAACACCAAGATCCCAAACCAGCAGAATATTGACATTTCAATTCCCTAAGTAGTTGAATAGGAGAGATGCTGAATTCATGACAAGAGGTGGCTGCAGGAATGAGTGTCATTATGAAAACAGGAGAACTGAATGAAAGTCTACTATAAAATGGTGAGTCATCCCTGTGCCTTTCTAGCTTAACTCTAAAAGCACAGGGGAAAGACCTTATGGCCTAAGCAGGAGCTGGTAGAGCTCTTCTCTTGGAGAACACGTGCCCACCTGAAAATCCTCCATGTAAATACTGGGTCTGCTGCTGTGTGCACAGCAAAAGAGTTGGGCTCTTGCATGATTATCCTGTGGTGAAGCCCACCACTCAATAAGCCCTGTCCCTACCCACAGAACTTCCCAGTAGCTATTTATGACTCGCTAGTGGCTATGAGTAGACAATCAATCAAGACCCAAGATTTGAAGAAAACCTCTACCATGAAAGGCGGTATGGAAAGCAACAAATAGAAAATAAGAACTACAGAGACAATTCAGGGAGCAAAATGGAATTATGTAAAAACTAAATAACTGCTTCAGAGAAATACAGAAAGCACACCATAAAACAAAAAGAGAAGGAATATTTTGAAAGAAAAATACAAAGAACTTGCAAAAATTAAAAACTGACACTAAGGTATTTGTCCAGGATCTCACAATGGTTGGTCTAGGGATAGAGCTGGATCTGCTAATTTCTGGTCCAGAGATCTTTATTCAAAATTGCTTTCTCAAATTTACCTACCATTATTTCCACTTTTTAAAATTTGATGTTTTAATATAACTTTACTAAATGAATGCCAGAATGGTTCTAACATTTGGTATGATTTTAATAAATTTCCACATGTGGGTACAAGTGCTTCCCCCCTGAAGTTGTGACTTAACTTCAGTTCTGTTTTATCTAAGCTGGATGCTGTGAAGATGCTGTGAAGTCACCAGAGCCACTGGTGAGTGCAAACCTGGTGCGATATATTTGCCTCTGAACGGTTTACTAATTGATATTTCTAAATCTTCAAATCATGGCTTAAATATTCAAAAGATTTTTTCCTTAGTGGTATTTCAGAAATGTCATTCTCAGAGAATTCTGCAGACTTACATATTTCATTTCTCATCAATGTATAATTTCTATGAACCCATCAATTCATAATTCCTATGAAGCCAAGAATGATTTTCACAAGGGCTTGACATTAAAAGTACTGTAATCCTTATAGACTCTGTGACCTTGAAGAGTTTGAAACAATGACATAGAATGTTTCTCTATAAAAAAATAATATGCATTTTTTGTAAAGAACTTTGATTCTTATTGGCAAGCATTTAGAAATATATATGTTCTGTAAGGCCAAACGCCTCTTATAAAAGTCAGCTATTTTTAACATTATGTGTCACTATAGATATAAAACTGGCACTTACTGAATAAACAATCGTATTGAAAAACACTAGTTTTCTTTTAAAAGAAATCAGTATCCAAATTCTTAGTATGCATGTTGTGTAGAACTACAGAAAAATTTTAAATGATGTTTCAGTGAGAGTTAAGGTAAACTAACTGCTTTAAGAAATGGTTCCAGTATATGGTTTTCAAATATTTTCTCCCGTTCTGTAGGTTGCCTTTTCATGCTGTTGATCATTTCCTTTGCTGTGCAGAAGATTTTTAGTTTGATGTAGTCCCACTTGTCTATTTTTGCTTCTGTTGCCTGTGCTGTTGGTGTCATATCCATGAAATCATTATTTAGATGAATGTCAAGAACTTTTCCCCCTATGTTTGCTTCTAGGTGTTTTACAGTTTCAGGTTTTATGTTTAAGTTTCTAATCCATTTTGTATGGTGTAAGGTAGGAGTCCAGATTCATTATTTTGCATGTGGATATCCAGTTTCTCCAACACCATTTGTTGAAGAGAGTATCCCTTCCCCATTGCGTATTCTTAGCACCCTTGTCAAAGATCAGTTGACCATACATGCATAGGTTTATGACAAGGGACAAACTACTATGACTCAACAGCAAAAAATCATAGTAGTAATAACCCAATTAAAAATAGACAAAGGACTCAGACTATTCTCCAGAGAAAGCACACAAATGGCCAATAGGTATATGAAAAGATGCTCCACCTCATTGTCAGGAAAATGTAAATTAAAACTACAATGAGATACCACTTCATTCCTGTTAGGATGGTTACAAGGTTAAAAAAAAAAAGGGAGAAAAGGGTAACAAGAGTTGTCAAGGATGTGGAGAAATAGAAATTGGAATCGTTGTGGGTTCCAATACCCCAACTGTTCGTGAGTATTTAAAATGGTGTAGCAGCTATAGAAAATAGTATGGAAGTTCTTCAAAGAATTAAAAATAGAACTACTATATGCTCCAGCAACCCCACTTCTAGGTGTATATATCCAAGGAAATTGAAATAGTGATCTCAAAGAGGTATCTGCACTTCTGTGTTCATCACAGTACTATTCACATTAGCCCAGATACAGAGACAACTAAAGCGTCCATAGATGGATGAATGGATAAGGAAACTGTGGTATATTCATACAATGGAGTATTATTCAGCCTCAAAAAAGAAGCCTCCAGATATAGAAATCCTGCCATTTGCAACAGCATGGGTAAACCTGGAGGACATTACACTAAGTGAAATAAGGCAATCATGGAGGAAAAAATACTGCATGATTCCATTTCTATGAGGTATCAATAATAGTCAATCTTACAGAGCAGATAATACAATAGTCATTGTCAGGGGCTGGGTCTAGGGGGAATGGGAGGATGTTTAATTGTTATAAAGTTTCTGTTTAGCTAAATGAATAAGTTTTAGAGATCTGCTGTACACCACAGTGCCTACAGATAACAGTACAGTACTGTACACTGCAAAATTTAAGAGGCTAAATTGCATGTTACAAATTATTACATAAATAAATATATATAATTTTTTTTTAAATGAGACACAAGGAAACTCTGGAAGTTGTTGGTTATGTCTATTACCATGGTTATGATGATGGTGTCTCAGGTATTTGTATATGTCAAAACTCATCAAATAGTACACATTAAATACGTACAGGTATTTTTATATCAATTACATGTCCATAAAGCTGCTTATATCTGTCTATCTGTATAAATCCATGGTTCAAGCACCACTGAAGTTATATTTTCTTATTTATGTTTGTTTCTGTTTTTCTTTGTATTTTTGCTCAGATAAATCCTTCCAGGTCAGGAGAGGAGTACAGGGAGTTCTCTGCTCTGCAGTCATTTGAAAACCTAGATTGGAGGGTTTCTGCCCTTGTCCACACTCCAGCTCTGCCTATTTTCAGTTAGAGACACTTTTGCTCCCTGCAGTGGAGGCTTCACTGTGAGATATTTGCCTCTGCCTTGACACCTAATATTAATTCTAGACTAGATATTTTAATCAATTTTTTGAGCTATAATTTACATAAAATAAAATTCAACAGCTTTAAGTGTACAATTCAATAAGTTTATTTCGGGGCTTCCCTGGTGGCGCAGTGGTTGAGAGTCCACCTGCCGATGCAGGGGACACGGGTTCGTGCCCCGGTCTGGGAAGATCCCATATGCTGCAGAGTGGTTGGGCCCGTGCACCATGGCCGCTGAGCCTGCGCATCCGGAGCCTGTGCTCCACAAAGGAAGAGGCCACAAGAGTGAGAGGCCCGCGTACCGCAAAAAAAAAAACAAAAAAACAACAACAAAAATAGTTTATTTGTATTTATGTAGCTACCATCACAAGATATAGAACATCTGCATCATGCAAAAAATTTTCCTTGAGCTTCTTACAATCAATATCTTCTTCACCACCCCTTCTACCCTCCAGCAAACATTATTCTGCTCTCTGTCACCATAGTTTTGCCCTTTCTAGAGCTTTGAAAAAATGGAATTATACATCGTGTAATTTGTGTGTGTGTGGTTTCTTTCATGTCCTGTAATGCTTTTGAACTTCACTCATGCTGTTGTGTGTACATGTAGTTTATTCCTTTTTCATACTGAGTAGTGTTCAATTGTATGAATGTACAACCATTTGTAAATCCATCCACTAGTGGACCGACATATTTGGGTTATTTCCAGTTTGGGGCCATTATTAATAAAGCTGCTATCAACATTCATGTAAAGTCTTTGGTTGGACATATGTTTTCATTTCTCTTTGACTGAGTAGCTAGGAGGGATCACTGAGCTGCATGATGAGTGTATGTTTAGATTTATAAAAAAACTGTCCATTTGTTCTTAAAGTGCTTATATACCATTTTGTTTTATCACCAACAACTTTGTGTCACATGTGAGCACATATGTGTGGACCTATTTCTAGACCTACAACAGTAACTTGAATTTCCTACCTTCACTTCCTATGTGCCATTGTCATCCCTCTTTATTCTACCCATATTAAAACCCTTCCGTATGTTATGACTCAAACACTCATTTTCTTTTGATGAGTTTAAGAAATGAGAATATCTTTTATTTTTTACCCACATACTATTTCCAGCATGCCTCCTCATTTTATGTAGATCCATATTTCCATCTAGTGTTATTTTTGTTCTGCCTGAAGACTTCAACATTTCTTTTAATGCAAGTCTACTGGTAATTAATTCTCCCAGCTTTTGTCTGAAAAAAAAATCCTTTATATATAGTAGTGTGTGTATGTTAATCCCAAGCTCCTAATTTATCCCTCCTCCCCACCTCCATGTTTCCCCTTTGGTAACCATCAGTTTGATTTTGAAATCTGTGAGTCTGTTTCTATTTTGTAAATAAGTTCATTTATATCATTTTTAAAATTAGGTTCCGACATATGAGTGATATCATACATACACTACTATATATAAAACAGATAACCAACAAAGACCTAAAGTGTAGCACAGGGAACTCTACTCAATACAGTATTCTGTAATAACCTATACAGGAAAAGAATCTGAAAAAGAATGAATATATGTATATGTATAACTGAATCACTTTGCTGTGCACCTGAAACTAACACAACATTTTGCAAATCAAAAATACTCCAATAAAATTTTTTAATCCTTTATTTTATTTATAAAAGATATCTTTGCTAAAGTTAGAATTCTATCTTGATAGCTTTTTTCCTCCAGTACTTTAAAAACGGTGTTCCATATTCTTCTACTTTACATAGTTTCTGGAAAGAATTCTGCTCCTATCTTACCTTTGTTTCTCTGTATGTAATGCATCTGTTTCTCTAGCTGCTTTAAGAGAGTCTCTTAAAAATTTGATTATGATGTCCCTTGGTGTGATTGTCTTCGTTTTTCCTCTGCTTGGGTTCTGCTGACCTTCTTGAATCTGTAGGTTTATCATTTATACTAAATTTGGAAACATTTTGGCCACTTATTTCTTCAAATACTTTTTTCTCCCCTTCCTTTCCTCTCCTCTGAGACTGCAATTATAAACAACCATTTCGTACCAGACACCAGCATTCTGTTATTTCTTTTACAGCCTCTTCTCTCTTTGTTTCATTTGGGATAATTTTTATTAGTGTTTTTTCTTCTGCAGTGGGTAATTGGCTTATAAATTTTGAATTTCAGGCATTGTATTTTTCTTTTTTTCTTTTTTAATTTATTCATTTTATTTATTTATTCTTGGCTGTGTGGGGTCTTCGTTGCAGTGTGCGGGCTTCTCTTGTTGCAGAGTGTGGGCTCTAGGCACGCGGGTTTCAGTAGTTGCAGCACACGGACTCAGTAATTGTGGCTCACGGGCTCTAGAGCACAGGCTCAGTAGTTGTGGTGCATACGAGCTTAGTTGCTCCATGGCATGTGACATCTTCCCGGACCAGGGCTCAAACCTGTGTCTCCTGCATTGGCAGGCAGATTCCCAACCACTGCGCCACCAGGGAAGTCCCCACAGGTATTGCATTTTTCAAATCTAAAAATTCCATGTAGGTCTTTTAAATTTTTTTACATTTCTTTCTTCATTGTATTCATGTTCTCCTTTATGTTCTAGAGCCTATGAAGAATATTTATAATAGGTCTTTAACATTGTCTGGTAATTAATTCCAGCATCTCTCTCATTTCTAATTATTGCTCTTTTTCCTGGTTTGAGGTCATATTTTCCTTCTTATTTGTATGCTTAGTACTTTTTAATGATTCTTAGAAATTATGAGTTTTATTTTATTTTGTTATTTTATGGTGCTGATTCGGTTTTTTATCTTTTAATATTCCTTTATAGAGAGTTGAACTTCAGTTCTGGCATTCAGTTAAGTTACTTTAGATCAATTTGATTCTTTTGAGGCCTGCTTTTAAGCCACGTTTTGGTAGGTCCATGGCAGACTTTATATAGACTAGTTTTTAACAATAATTTCTGTACTAATCTCTTCGATTACATGTAGTATGAATTAAGAACTCCAAACCAATGCATATTACAGGCTGGATTTTCTGTTTTCTCATGGGTTTCTGTTTTCTAAACATAGCTTACAACTAGAGCTCCACATGGGCACTGGATCCCTAAAGAGTGAGCAGAGGTTTTTCGAGTCCTTATATTCTGTCCTTTTATAAAAAGTTTATTTCCAGTTCCACTCAGATCAAGAGAATATTGCCCCTGCAGGGACATTGAACACCTAGTATTAAGACAATATCTGCTTCTGATATCCCATGTACAATATAATCAATGCCAACTCAGGCTCTGTATTTAAATCCCCCCTCATTTTAGGCACCTGTGGTGTTTTTTATCCCTTGCAATCTCAACTCTGCATTTTAATTTTACATTGACTATATTTATTCAGCATGGGCCAGTTTTTGACATGTGTTCATTGGTGGAAGGTTGAAGAGAAATATATTCCAGGTCAGCACAGTCTCCCTTAGACTAGAATTCTCACGGTGCTGTCTGTCTAAGGGAGATGGTCCCAGAGACTCACAGCTGCCATGGGTGCTGGAAGAGCTATTGACAACAGAATTTGGGTCTAAATGAGCCTTCATGTGAATCTATTGAAAACTGTCTTGGCTTTTCCGAGTGTCCAAAATAAATGGAACACCTCTTTACAGCAAAAGTTGGTATCTGCTGTGTTACAGAAAGAGAATACATAGGAAATTCAAAAGTTTCATAATACCTAAATGTGAATTAGTAATCTACCTGAGGTCACTCTCCTGAGACTTCGCTAACTCTTCATTTCAACTGTGTGAGTCAATGAAACACCAGTAATTTAAACATGGAAAGCAAGAAGCTTTCATCAATATAAGCTCAGTACTGTCTGCCTTAATGCTAATTAGCAAAATCTTCCTTTTTTTTTTGCGGTATGTGGGCCTCTCACTGTTGTGGCCTCTCCCGTTGCGGAGCACAGGCCCCGGACGCGCAGGCTCAGCAGCCACGGCCCACGGGCCCAGCCGCTCCGCGGCATGTGGGATCTTCCCGGACCGGGGCACGAACCCGTGTCCCCTGCATCGGCAGGCGGACTCTCAACCACTGCGCCACCAGGGAAGTCCAAAAACCTTCTGTTTTAATACAACTTAATTGAAGGGGCATTAGGCATTTTTTCATAAACATTTTGGGTGTAAAGTGTTAGGTAGCCAAACTTTTTTTTGAATTTGTTTTTATTTTTATTTTCTTAAAGCTATTCTTTGAGTCTTAGCAGAGTGAGCTGCGAGGAAATGGGAGGCTTAGGTCTAGGACACACTGGTCACAGTACTTTGGAGGTGATACAAAAGCAATGTAGGCAGCTTTCCCACAGCAAATAGTTTCTCTCCTCAAAACCCGACCTATCACAAAGGAGAAAATCCAATGTTATTTAGCAGACACAATAAACTTCTCAAAAGAGACAAAAATCACAACCTTCTTTCTAATGTATGCATTTGAGACAGACACATTATCTTGGTTTGCTGCTTCAGGCTGTCAAAGTTTTGTAAACATCAATGTCCAATTCTGGAAGGATGAATGTAGGATTGAGACGGGCTCTGGGTTTTTGTCCTTAATCCCTTGCTCTCCTTTGTTTCCCAACATCTAATCTTTATATATATATATATATATATATATACATATATTAGTGGGATTCAACTTGGGCCAAGTGGGTAAAACTCTGTGTCCTCCTCGGCTGAATAACAACCCATTGTTGGCTCCAAATGCTGCTGGCCTTCCCTCACAAAGGACCACTTCCACAAGCTGCAGCATCTCATGCCGTCCCAGAAGAGGACCTGCTGGTACCCAGGTCCCAGCTTCATTTTATTACACTGCTGAAACTTATTTTCTGAAAAGCTTCCAGAAAATAACCTGACCACATTGTAAAGTTCACAGTGATGGGTTTTAAGATAAACAGGACGCTGGCTATTTTCTAAGCACTGAGAGCTTACCCTGGTGAGCGTCCTGGTCTCCAGGCCTGGCAACCTGACATTTGCTGACTGCCAAGGATCGAGGGCCCAACACAAGCCCAGCCCCTGCCCAAGGGGCCTTCCGTGTTCTCAGCACACCTATCTTCCCTCCTTCTTTCTCTCCCTCTAGATCACAAAGCCGTTTTCCCCTAGCTGTGCTGCGTTTGTTGTCTCTGGGTCTATGAAAGGACCATCCCTTCCCGGTGATGTCTTCCGGGCGCTGATTCTTCCCAGGGCAGCCATGTGGTTGGGAGTTTGGACGGTACCTGCGGCCCTGGCCATGGGTGAGAGCTCGGAAGAAGGTCTCTCTATGCCTCACCGTACCAGCTCCACTCTTAACTGTTCTAATTGTGCTTCACATAAATTTTATTTTAAAAAGAAAGGAGTCGCACAATTTAAAACGAACAAAACAATAAGGCCACTCATTTTGCGTTGTTTGTGTTTTTGACAAAGGCTCCCAGCGCCGTCTGTGGCGGGCCCCTCCTGACCTTTCTAACTTCTCTCTCCTCTCACCTGGCTCCACAGAAACGCTCTGTCCCCTCAAACTCTGCTTCCTCCTGGCTTCCCAGCAAACTGCCCCAAGCACCCTCTCGGGCTTTCACCAACAAATACTCTCTGCTTTGCCTGGATGTTGATTGTGACACCTGCCCTTCCTCTGCTCGGTCCCCGCCTCCTGGGAAAGCGGCCGCAGGGCCCCATCTCTCAGGAGTCTCCTCCTCCCCGGTCCCGGTGACTTCACACCAGAGCCTGACGCCTCTCCTCCTTCCAGGCACCCAGGGCTGCGAGCAGAGGCCCGGCTGCCCCGCATCTGACAGCCCCTTGCCGCCCCTGTGCCCACAGCAGCCCGCAGAGTGGCCTGCTAGCCGGGAGCCAGCAGTCACCCCAGCTTCACGAATTCCAGTTTTGCATAACTTTAGACAGAGGTTTGCGTTTTCAGGAAGGCATCTTCCGATGAGATTGCTCCTATGAAGGAGGAGGTTTGTATTTAAATTCGGCTGCTGTCAAAGGGATGATTTTGCTGAATTACGTTTATCCGAGCAGGTGCCGGTCCCTCCCCAGGGATGAGGCGTTTGGATGCAGTCAGTCGACCTGATCTGGCACGAGGTCTCCCTCTTGCCAGGACAGGGACCTGCGGATGAATGCGAGGAGGAAGAAGGAAAGAGAAAAGCACCGAATCTGGGCATCTCTCCATGAAGGCCGACCACATCTGGGTGCAGGCAGTTGTGGAACTTACTGAGATGACTGACGCCGCCGTCCTGCTGGCCGTCCTCAAGCCAGGCATTTCCCACGTGGCGCTGGCGTTTCTCCCACTGCACGTGCGGCGGCTGTGCTGTCGTGATCACGCACACACCGTCCCACACTCCTGCCGCCAACTGCGCACGGCGATGCGAGGCTGTCCTCTTGCGCATGCGGAGCTCGCTCGCGCCCGTTTCTAGGCACGTCTGGTTTAGCTGTGAGCGCTCTCTGGCCCAGGTACCTTTGGGAGGTGACGCGCGGCAGGTGGGCTGGAGCAGATGTGCTCCCGCAGCTGATGGACACCTGCGGGCTCTGTGCTTCGGCCTCGCCTGCCCCCCAGGTGCTCCGCAGGTGCTCGGCCCGCGGCCACCTGCACCCCAGGACCTCGGGAGCCGGGGCCGTGTCCAAGGGCAGGACGCGCACCCGTGGCCACACCGCAGGAAGGGGCCCCGTTCTCCTCACCTGGGCCCACTGCCCTCCCTGAGATCAGCACCTCCGCTGCTGCCTCTGCTTGCGGTTGCTACCACTCGACAACACCCCCACCCCGGGGGAAAGGCAAGGGTCTCGCCCAGGGCACTGCTCTCGTTCCCAAGACCCAGGGCTCAGGAGACAGAGAGCTCTGGGCCCGCACACAGCGAGGGAGACAGTATTCTCCCCACCACTCTTCACTGTGATGGCTAAACTGATTTTAATTTCCCCAGAGTCACAGGTCTCTCATGGGAGAGAGTTCATTCCAGAGCCGGCCCCAAAGCATCACATCAGCTGGGCTCTCACTTCCAGGGTTGAGCGGGAAACAGACCCATCACTGCGTCAGCGCTCCTTGCCAGTATTCCCATCCTGAGCACCCGAGGGCTGCCCAGATTCCCCCACAGTACCTGCCTTCCTCCTCAAAACCAGAAAAAGCATATAAACATGTAAAATAGATCTATATAAATGTCATTTATTTACCCAACAGCTGCTAAACTCTCAACTTCCATCATCTCTTTTGTCAAAAAAAAAAAAAAAAAGACAAAAGAAAAGCCAAACTAAACTAAAATCAAATCAAATCAAATCTACCTGGCCTTAAGCACTCATGTCTTTCTGATGATCTCAAGGGCAGAGTCTAAGATAATTAGCAATCTTGACTCATTGAGCACAGCTATCTTATCCATAATTTCTCAATGGATTAAAGTATCTCACACTGTTCTTTTGAGGTATACCCACTAATTACGACAGTGTTATCTTAGTTGTAGAGAAAACCTTCCTTCCTAAAAGCTATATGAATATTATGGGCTTGAACAAGTCCTTCCATCACTGGAGGGCAGGAAATGGCTTTGCTCTGACAGGTTACTCTGTATTTCACAGAACAATGAAGAATCTAAATGGCTTCCTTGATATTGACAACTCTGCCATAGAGAATTATAACTTGTTTATGATTTTGTAGAGTCCTTAAAGACTCCCAAGGTTATATCATTGCCCAAGTTTTATTGACATGTGTTTGTTCCTGCTTTTCTAGCATCCTTCCACTCTTCAAAGCTGCGTATTATTTTTCTTTTTAATTGTACAAGCTCCCAGCTGCCACAAGGACATTTTGGTAAAATATTACTCCTTGAAATATTATTTACATTTATGCTCAATCTAATGATAGTAATAATAACTTACTTTTGTTGAAATTACATTCCTACCTGGCCAGGAATTTTTCTAAGTGAGATATATATATATATATATATATATCAACTCAATGAATC